>NC_090447.1:89426898-89729928 GCF_031143425.1 Pleurodeles waltl | reverse complement strand
CCAAGGCACTGTCAGCCCACCCCCTGTAAAGGCTCCGAAATTGGAGAGTGGACGACGGGACTGTGTCAAGACTCCTGGTGGGACACACAGTGAAATGGGATCCAAGGCGATTGGTGAGTCATCTGTAACTCAAAAGAAGGTGGGGAAGGTCCCGAGGAAGTCTCCCCAACCTGTTGTGAGTGTCACGGCGGAGAAGTGCGCCATCATTTCCGGCGGTCCAGACACAACCGCCAGCACCGTCGTCACTGGTCCAGAGACCACCGCCAGAGTCATAGCCCAGGAGGGCCCAAGTATCGTTACTGGTCCGGAGATCACCGCCAGAGTCATAGCCCACGAGGGCCGAAGTATTGTCACTGGTCCAGAGACCACCGCCAGAGTCATAGCCCAGGAGGGCCCAAGTATCGTTACTGGTCCGGAGACCACCGCCAGAGTCATAGCCCAGGAGGGCCCAAGTATCGTTACTGGTCAGGAGACCACCGCCAGAGTCATAGCCCAGGAGGGCCCAAGTATCGTTACTGGTCAGGAGACTACAGCCACCGCCGGAGTCACAGCCCAGGAGGGCCCAAGTATCGTTACTGGTCAGGAGACCACCGCCACCGTCGGAGTCACAGCCCAGGAGGGCTCAAGTATCGTAACTGGTCAGGAGACCACCGCCAGAGTCATAGCCCAGGAGGGCCCAAGTATTGTTACTGGTCAGGAGACCACCGCCACCGCCGGAGTCACAGCCCAGGAGGGCTCAAGTATCGTAAATGGTCAGGAGACCACCGCCAGAGTCACAGCCCAGGAGGGCCCAAGTATCGTTACTGGTCAGGAGACCACCGCCACCGCCGGAGTCACAGCCCAGGAGGGCTCAAGTATCGTAACTGGTCAGGAGACCACCGCCAGAGTCATAGCCCAGGAGGGCCCAAGTATCGTTACTGGTCAGGAGACCACCGCCACCGCCGGAGTCACAGCCCAGGAGGGCTCAAGTATCGTAACTGGTCAGGAGACCACCGCCAGAGTCATAGCCCAGGAGGGCCCAAGTATCGTTACTGGTCAGGAGACTACCGCCACCGCCGGAGTCACAGCCCAGGAGGGTCCAGAATCCCACAGCCCCGCTGGGCAATGATGGAACGTCAAGCCACACACCAACGTCCAGTTTTGAGTTCGTCATGCCACACACCAACGTCCATTGTGGAGATCGTAATGCCACACACCAATGTCCATTGTGGAGATCGTAATGCCACACACCAATATCCATACCAGAACCGCCATGGCAAAGCACCGCTGAACAAGGCCAAGACCGCGATGGTGAAGACCGCTGAACAGGGCAAAGACTGCCATGGCAAAGCACCGCTGAACAAGGCCAAGACTGCCATGGTGAAGCCCGCTGAACAGGGCAAAGACCGCCATGGTGAAGACCGCTGAACAGGGCAAAGACCACCATGGCAAAGCACCGCTGAACAAGGCCAAGACCGCCATGGTAAAGACCGCTGAACAGGGCAAAGACTGCCATGGCAAAGCACCGCTGAACAAGGCCAAGACCGCCATGGCGAAGACCGCTGAACAGGGCAAAGACCGCCATGGTGAAGACCGCTGAACAGGGCAAAGACCGCCATGGTGAAGACCGCTGAACAGGGCAAAGACCGCCATGGCAAAGCACCGCTGAACAAGGCCAAGACCGCCATGGTGAAGACCGCTGAACAGGGCAAAGACTGCCATGGAAAAGCACTGCTGAACAAGGCCAAGACCGACATGGTGAAGACCGCTGAACAGGGCAAAGACCGCCATGGCAAAGCACCGCTGAACAAGGCCAAGACCGCCATGGTGAAGACCGCTGAACAGGGCAAAGACTGCCATGGCAAAGCACCGCTGAACAAAGCCAAGACCGCCATGGTGAAGACCGCTGAACAGGGCAAAGACCGCCATGGTGAAGACCGCTGAACAGAGCAAATACTGCCATGTCAAAGCACAGCTGAACAGGGCAAATACTGCCATGGCAAAGCACCGCTGAACAGGGCAAAGACCGAGTGGGTATGAATAGTCCGGCACATCAGGCATCGTTCTCCCATGTGCAGCTGGGACTGTGACAGGACATGTACTTTCACGGGGAGACTCATCCAGTCTGGGCACCAGTCCCACCCAGTACCAGTAGAGAACTGCATCTACTTGCGAAGATGTGTCTTTGCACTCCCCAGGATGGCACAGTGGGCAAGCCACCCACTGTAGAGACTTGAGAGACTGTGGCTTTGCACTCCCCAGGATGTCACAGTGGGCAAGCCACCCACAGTAGAGACTTGAGAGACTGTGGCTTTGCACTCCCCAGGATGTAACAGTGGGCAACCCACCCACTGAAGTGACTTGAGAGACTGTGGCTTTGCACTCCCCAGGATGTAACAGTGGGCAACCCACCCACTGAAGTGACTTGAGAGACTGTGGCTTTGCACTCCCCAGGATACATCAATGGGAATGGAGCCCCGTCGTGGATCTGGCTTCGCATTCACCTTCCCCCTGAGGTGCCTGTAGTGTTTCTATCTGATGCCCCAGAAGTGTTCTCTCGGATTTTAGTCAGGTATCTATTGTGGGCGTCGCCCATGCATTTTTGGACTGTTGGTGCACGGACATTGTTGTGTACATATCTGCACTACTTCTTGTATTGTACATTTATTTTTGACAGATTTTGTGATATATACTGTATATCCGTATATTTTTTAATGAGTAGTATATTGGCACAATACAAAGTTTGACCGCTATTCGCTTTGTCTTTGCATTCTTCCGGGGGGATTGTGGGTTGTTACTGTGATTTTTGTGAATGCATTGGTGTGTATGTTGTAATATGCGAGGGTGGGGGTGGGGGTGTTTGGTGGGTGTCCCCGTAACTTTTGCCTCCCCCTCCCGTGTCGTAGGTGCTGTACTCACCGGTATGTTCGGCGCCTACGTCGCTGTTGGTCGTAGATGAGCAGGAATGTAAGGGCAGGGAGTATTTGTAGTTCCGGATCCATGGTGTCCTCGTTCCTCGTGGGATGTGTAGAGGTGAGCGTTTTCCCTTTGAAATGGCTGTTTCCGCCGTGTTTTTATCCACGGTGAATCCGCCCCGGAAAAGGTGGCGGATTGGTGTGTTGTGATAGTGTGGGCGGTACATTGTCTTCCGCCTGTCTGTTGGCGGTGACCGCCGCGCTGTTTGTCTGTACCGCCGTGGCGGGCGGTGTGTTAAAGTGGCTGTCTTAGTTGGCGGTTTCCGCCAGGGTCGTAATTCCCTTTTTTTGTCCGCCGGCCTGTTTGCGGTATTACCGCAGCTTTAACACCGTCCGCCAGGGTTGTAATGACCACCTAAGTCTTTTTGGTCCTGAGACTTCAGGGAACAGGAGACAAGCTCTATCCAAGCCCTTGGAGAGCAGCAAGACAGCAGGGCAACAGCGAGGCAGCAGTCCTTCACAGAAAGCAGACAGGTGAGTCCTTTGAGCAGCCAGGCAGGTCTTCTTGGCAGGATGCAGGTTCTAGTCCAGGTTCTCTTCTCCAGGAAGTGTCTGAGTTGGTAGGGGCAGAGGCCCTGTTTAAATACCCAAATGTGCCATTGAAGTGGGGGAAACTTCAAAGAGTGGCTTAGAAGTGCACAATGTCCCCTTTCAGTTCATTCCTGTCTGCCAGGGTCCCAGTAGGGGGTGTGGCAGTCCTTTGTGTGAGGGCAGGATACTGTTCTTTGACATGCAAGTGTCAGGCCCTCCACCCTCCCAGCCCAGGAAGACCCATTCAAAATGCAGATGTATGCAAGTGAAGATGAGTATCCTGTGTTTGGGGTGTGTCTGAGTGAATGCACAAGGAGCTGTCACTGAACCTAGCCAGGCATGGATTGTAAGGCACAGAAGGATTTAAGTGCAGAGAAATGCCCACTTTCTTAAAAGTGGCATTTCAAAAATAGTAATATTAAATCCAACTTCACCAGTCAGCAGGATTTTGTATTACCATTCTGGCCATACTAAATATGACCTTCCTAATCATTTTAGATCAGAAGTTACCACTCAAACAATATATGAGGGTAGCCCTAATGTTAGCCTCTGAAAGGAGCAGGCCTCACAGCAGTGCAAAAATGAATTTTGGAGTTTTACACTATCAGGACATGTAAACTACACAGGTACATGTCCTGCCTTTTGTCTACACAGTACCCTGCCCTTTGGGTTACCTAGGGCATACCTTAGGGGTGACATATGTAATAAAAAAGGGGAGTTTAAGGCTTGGCTAGTACTTTTAAATGCCAAGTCGAAGTGGCTGTATAACTGCACACACAGACCTTGCAATGGCAGGCCTGAGGCATGGTTAAGGGACTACGTATGTGGGTGGCGCAATCAGTGCTGCAGGCCCACTAGTAGCATTTAATCTATAGGCCCTGGCACATGTAGTGCATTTTACTGGGGACTTATACGTAGATTAAATAAGCTATTTGGGTGTGAACAAATGTTACTATGCACTTTAGCACTGGGTAGCAGTGGTAAAGTGTGCAGAGTCCTAAAACCAGCAAAAACAGTGTCCACAAACTGGAGGGAGGCAGGAAAAAAGTTAGGGGCGACCACCCTAAGGCTGTCAGGTCTAACAGTTGTCATCAGGTAAGTAAACCATTCCAGAAAGTAGTAAGTGTAAGCAGGAATTGTTAAAAATAACATATCTGGCAAGCCGTACTGTGCAAGCGTTATAACCAAATATATTGTAAAAATGAATAATAATTTGCTAGGATATCCAATATATAATAAACCATACCGTAGCAGCGCTGATGCCCCAGCAGGCCCACCTGGTTATCAATATCATATATCGTATCATCAGTAAGAGCAAGAGTTCAAGAGATTATCATTAAGTATCCAGCCGTGCCGTGGCGTAAGGGCATTGTCGACGAGTTAAAATCTACGCCTTCTTGTGAACGAGCATTCTCTTCTGTTAATCACTACCCCGGTAACATGCAACAATTGAGTATGGCAAAGCATTGATCAAGGGCACAAAGTGCCAAAACGAGAAAAAGTAGAAATCATGTTGCCCCCGCCCCTCCATCTATAAAGTCAGCGCACTCAGCTGATCGACAGAGTCTAGTGCCGTGTAAAGTAAGGCGGTTGTATCTGGTGCGTTCACGAGTGAGTGTACTACTTATGTGCAATAACAGAAATAGAAAGTGGACTAGCCAGTGAGGAGTGAGGAAAAGACCATTGGCGCCATCTTGTAGTGGAGTAATTATGAGAAGCACGATAACCAGTAACTTGTGTTGGGAAACATGGAATATATTGCGTGAATAGCATGCACAGAGTCCAAGGGTTCCCCTTAGAGGTAAAATAGTGGTAAAAATAGATAATACTAATGCTCTATTTTGTGGTAGTGTGGTCGAGCAGTAGGCTTATCCAAGGAGTAGTGTTAAGCATTTGTTGTACATACACATAGACAATAAATGAGGTACACACACTCAGAGACAAATCCAGCCAATAGGTTTTTATATAGAAAAATATCTTTTCTTAGTTTATTTTAAGAACCACAGGTTCAAATTCTACATGTAATAGCTCATTCGAAAGGTATTGCAGGTAAGTACTTTAGGAACTTCAAATCATCAAAATTGCATGTATACTTTTCAAGTTATTGACAAATAGCTGTTTTAAAAGTGGACACAGTGCAATTTTCACAGTTCCTAGGGGAGGTAAGTTTTGATTAGTTTTACCAGGTAAGTAAGACACTTACAGGGTTCAGTTCTTGGTCCAAGGTAGCCCACCGTTGGGGGTTCAGAGCAACCCCAAAGTCACCACACCAGCAGCTCAGGGCCGGTCAGGTGCAGAGTTCAAAGTGGTGCCCAAAACACATAGGCTAGAATGGAGAGAAGGGGGTGCCCCGGTTCCGGTCTGCTTGCAGGTAAGTACCCGCGTCTTCGGAGGGCAGACCAGGGGGGTTTTGTAGGGCACCGGGGGGGACACAAGTCCACACAGAAATTTCACCCTCAGCGGCGCGGGGGCGGCCGGGTGCAGTGTAGAAACAAGCGTCGGGTTCGCAATGTTAGTCTATGAGAGATCTCGGGATCTCTTCAGCGCTGCAGGCAGGCAAGGGGGGGATTCCTCGGGGAAACCTCCACTTGGGCAAGGGAGAGGGACTCCTGGGGGTCACTTCTCCAGTGAAAGTCCGGTCCTTCAGGTCCTGGGGGCTGCGGGTGCAGGGTCTCTCCCAGGCGTCGGGACTTTAGGTTCAAAGAGTCGCGGTCAGGGGAAGCCTCGGGATTCCCTCTGCAGGCGGCGCTGTGGGGGCTCAGGGGGGACAGGTTTTGGTACTCACAGTCTTAGAGTAGTCCTGGGGTCCCTCCTGAGGTGTTGGATCGCCACCAGCCGAGTCGGGGTCGCCGGGTGCAGTGTTGCAAGTCTCACGCTTCTTGCGGGGAGCTTGCAGGGATCTTTAAAGTTGCTGGAAACAAAGTTGCAGCTTTTCTTGGAGCAGGTCCGCTGTCCTCGGGAGTTTCTTGTCTTTTCGAAGCAGGGGCAGTCCTCAGAGGATGTCGAGGTCGCTGGTCCCTTCGGAAGGCGTCGCTGGAGCAGGATCTTTGGAAGGCAGGAGACAGGCCGGTGAGTTTCTGGAGCCAAGGCAGTTGTCGTCTTCTGGTCTTCCGCTGCAGGGGTTTTCAGCTGGGCAGTCCTTCTTCTTGTTGCAGGAATCTAATTTTCTAGGGTTCAGGGTAGCCCTTAAATACTAAATTTAAGGGCGTGTTTAGGTCTGGGGGGTTAGTAGCCAATGGCTACTAGCCCTGAGGGTGGGTACACCCTCTTTGTGCCTCCTCCCAAGGGGAGGGGGTCACAATCCTAACCCTATTGGGGGAATCCTCCATCTGCAAGATGGAGGATTTCTAAAAGTCAGAGTCACCTCAGCTCAGGACACCTTAGGGGCTGTCCTGACTGGCCAGTGACTCCTCCTTGTTGCTTTCTTTGTTCCCTCCAGCCTTGCCGCCAAAAGTGGGGGCCGTGGCCGGAGGGGGCGGGCAACTCCACTAAGCTGGAGTGCCCTGCTGGGCTGTGACAAAGGGGTGAGCCTTTGAGGCTCACCGCCAGGTGTTACAGCTCCTGCCTGGGGGAGGTGTTAGCATCTCCACCCAGTGCAGGCTTTGTTACTGGCCTCAGAGTGACAAAGGCACTCTCCCCATGGGGCCAGCAACATGTCTCTGGTGTGGCAGGCTGCTGGAACTAGTCAGCCTACACAGACAGTCGGTTAAGTTTCAGGGGGCACCTCTAAGGTGCCCTCTGTGGTGTATTTTACAATAAAATGTACACTGGCATCAGTGTGCATTTATTGTGCTGAGAAGTTTGATACCAAACTTCCCAGTTTTCAGTGTAGCCATTATGGTGCTGTGGAGTTCGTGTTTGACAGACTCCCAGACCATATACTCTTATGGCTACCCTGCACTTACAATGTCTAAGGTTTTGTTTAGACACTGTAGGGGTACCATGCTCATGCACTGGTACCCTCACCTATGGTATAGTGCACCCTGCCTTAGGGCTGTAAGGCCTGCTAGAGGGGTGTCTTACCTATACTGCAGAGGCAGTGAGAGGCTGGCATGGCACCCTGAGGGGAGTGCCATGTCGACTTACTCATTTTTGTTCTCACTAGCACACACAGGCTTGTAAGCAGTGTGTCTGTGCTGAGTGAGGGGTCTCTAGGGTGGCATAAGACATGCTGCAGCCCTTAGAGACCTTCCTTGGCATCAGGGCCCTTGGTACTAGAAGTACCAGTTACAAGGGACTTATCTGAATGCCAGGGTGTGCCAATTGTGGATACAATGGTACATTTTAGGTGAAGGAACACTGGTGCTGGGGCCTGGTTAGCAGGGTCCCAGCACTCTTCTCAGTCAAGTCAGCATCAGTATCAGGCAAAAAGTGGGGGGGTAACTGCAACAGGGAGCCATTTCTTTACACAAGCCCCCCCCAGCCCACAGGCCAGGAGACTCAGCCCAAGCTGGGAGAGTCTTCCTAGTCTGTCAGGCGAGGAAGAGTAGGAGAAATAGGCTGGTTAGTTGCAGGGCCTACTCTGCCTTACATCCTTCTGTTCAGGTCATTCCCTTTGGGGAACTGACCCACTTCCACAGTGATAGGACCTAGTCTGAATTGCCTCTTGTCTGCCTCTTCAATGTCTCCACCCATTCTTTTTATTTTGGGTTTAGAGGTATCCACCTCTGCTAATCTTATCTTGGCCAGGGTTACCCCTAGCTTACCCAGAGAGGTTACCCAGAGCTGGAGTAACCCCACCATGACCAATAGGGTCAGGGGGCCTAACTTGCTATTTGGCATGGGGTCAGACCACCATGCTAAGGATAGTGCAGCCATAAAGGCTAACACCCAGCAGAGGCCACTGACAGCTGTCAGTGCCCAGAACCACACCTTTAGCTCTTCACCTAAAAGGGAAGGGGCTAAGTTACAGGCTTCTTTGGGTTCAGGTTGCCTGTCTGCTGTATTGGAGTGGGGGGTTACCACATCTTGTAGTAAACACCCTTCTTCCACTCTTTCTTCTGTTAGCTGAGGAGCCACCCACTCAGGTTTAACAGTTGCCTGACTAGCCAGGACTTCTTGTGGGTCAGGTTGGACTTTATCAGGGCCATTTTTGGAGTTCTCCCCTACTGGAGCAGAATCTCCTTGGCTTGCTGTAACCTTGGCTAAAGGTTGTCCACCCTTCCTACTCTGTTTTCTTTTCTTCTTCTTCTGGGGCCTGCTTGCATTTACTGCAGAGGCAGGACTTCCAGAATCCTTGGGAGAGGACTGGCACTGGACCAGTTTCTCTCTTGGGCTCTGACTAACCTCTGGGTAGTCATTTCCAAGGAGACAATCAAGGGGGAGGTCTGTACTGACTACTACCCTTCTCCAGCTAAGAGTGCCACCCACTTCTATGGGCACTAAAGCCACAGGCCTCTTAGTGACCCTGTCTAGGCTAACTCTTACCCTGGCAGTCTCACCTGGGATGTACTGGTTTGAGAGCACCAGCCTGTCATGCACAATAGTGTGACTGGCACAAGTGTCTCTCAGGGCAGTGGTTGGGATTCCATTCACCAGTAGGTGGTGGAAGTGTCTACTTCCCTCTGGAATCTCCAACTCACCTGTTGGGCCCTGTTTCCAGTTGAAGGCTAGGAAGACCTCCTCATCTGAGGAGTCATCTCCCATGGCTACACTGGTTACCCCTGGAATTTTGTTCTGGGGTTTGTTTTTGGGACAAGAAGTGTCCTTGGTGTGGTGCCCAGACTGTTTACAGTTGTGGCACCATGCCTTAGTGGCATCCCAGTTCTTACCCTGGTACCCACCTTTGTTTTGGGTTGTGTCTTGGGGCCCACCCACCTGTTCTGGTTTTTGGGGGCCTACTGAGGACTCTTTTTCTTTGTTTCTAGTGTCACCCACTTTCTCCTGGGGAGTTTTTGTAACCCCTTTCTTTTGGTCACCCCCAGTGGAAGTTTTGGTTACCCTAGTCTTGACCCAGTGGTCTGCCTTCTTTCCCAATTCTTGGGGAGAAATTGGACCTAGGTCTACCAGATACTGATGCAACTTTTCATTGAAGCAGTTACTTAAAATGTGTTCTTTCATAAACAAATTATAAAGCCCAACATAGTCACACACTTCATTTCCAGTTAACCAACCATCCAGTGTTTTTACTGAGTAGTCTACAAAATCAACCCAGGTCTGGCTCGAGGATTTTTGAGCCCCCCTGAATCTAATTCTATACTCCTCAGTGGAGAATCCAAAGCCCTCAATCAGGGTACCCTTCATGAGGTCATAAGATTCTGCATCTTTTCCAGAGAGTGTGAGGAGTCTATCCCTACACTTTCCAGTGAACATTTCCCAAAGGAGAGCACCCCAGTGAGATCTGTTCACTTTTCTGGTTACACAAGCCCTCTCAAAAGCTGTGAACCATTTGGTGATGTCATCACCATCTTCATATTTTGTTACAATCCCTTTGGGGATTTTTAGGATGTCAGGAGAATCTCTGACCCTATTTAAGTTGCTGCCACCATTGATGGGACCTAGGCCCATCTCTTTTCTTTCCCTTTCTATGGCTAGGAGCTGCTTTTCCAAAGCCAATCTTTTGACCATCCTGGCTAACAGGGGGTCATCTTCACTGGAGTTATCCTCAGTGATTTCAGAGGTGTTGGTCTCTCCTGTGAGGGAACCAGCATCTCTGACTATTATTTTTGGAGTCAGGGTTTGAGGGACCCTGTTCTCCCTAGATAGGACTGGTAGGGGGGAATTTTCCTCCAAGTCACTATCCTCTTCCTCTGAGTTGCCACCCCCAGAGGGGTTGGCCTTTTCAAACTCTGCCAAAAGCTCCTGGAGCTGTATTTTGGTAGGTTTGGGGCCCATTGTTATTTTCTTTATTTTACAGAGTGACCTTAGCTCCCTCATCTTAAGATGGAGGTAAGGTGTGGTGTCGAGTTCCACCACAGTCACATCTGTGCTAGACATTTTGCTTCTAAAAGTTGGAATACTTTTTAAGAATCTACAACTGGTTCTAGAATCTAATTCAAACTTTTACAAACTTTTAAACTCTAAAAGAAATGCTAAACAGGATCTAACACAAGGCCCTAGCAGGACTTTTAAGAATTTAGAAAACTTTTCAAATTGCAAAAATCAATTTCTAATGACAATTTTGGAATTTGTCGTGTGATCAGGTATTGGCTGAGTAGTCCAGCAAATGCAAGGTCTTGTACCCCACCGCTGATCCACCAATGTAGGAAGTTGGCTCTGTATGTGCTATTTCAAAGTAAGGAATAGCATGCACAGAGTCCAAGGGTTCCCCTTAGAGGTAAAATAGTGGTAAAAATAGATAATACTAATGCTCTATTTTGTGGTAGTGTGGTCGAGCAGTAGGCTTATCCAAGGAGTAGTGTTAAGCATTTGTTGTACATACACATAGACAATAAATGAGGTACACACACTCAGAGACAAATCCAGCCAATAGGTTTTTATATAGAAAAATATCTTTTCTTAGTTTATTTTAAGAACCACAGGTTCAAATTCTACATGTAATAGCTCATTCGAAAGGTATTGCAGGTAAGTACTTTAGGAACTTCAAATCATCAAAATTGCATGTATACTTTTCAAGTTATTGACAAATAGCTGTTTTAAAAGTGGACACTTAGTGCAATTTTCACAGTTCCTAGGGGAGGTAAGTTTTGATTAGTTTTACCAGGTAAGTAAGACACTTACAGGGTTCAGTTCTTGGTCCAAGGTAGCCCACCGTTGGGGGTTCAGAGCAACCCCAAAGTCACCACACCAGCAGCTCAGGGCCGGTCAGGTGCAGAGTTCAAAGTGGTGCCCAAAACACATAGGCTAGAATGGAGAGAAGGGGGTGCCCCGGTTCCGGTCTGCTTGCAGGTAAGTACCCGCGTCTTCGGAGGGCAGACCAGGGGGGTTTTGTAGGGCACCGGGGGGGACACAAGTCCACACAGAAATTTCACCCTCAGCGGCGCGGGGGCGGCCGGGTGCAGTGTAGAAACAAGCGTCGGGTTCGCAATGTTAGTCTATGAGAGATCTCGGGATCTCTTCAGCGCTGCAGGCAGGCAAGGGGGGGATTCCTCGGGGAAACCTCCACTTGGGCAAGGGAGAGGGACTCCTGGGGGTCACTTCTCCAGTGAAAGTCCGGTCCTTCAGGTCCTGGGGGCTGCGGGTGCAGGGTCTCTCCCAGGCGTCGGGACTTTAGGTTCAAAGAGTCGCGGTCAGGGGAAGCCTCGGGATTCCCTCTGCAGGCGGCGCTGTGGGGGCTCAGGAGGGACAGGTTTTGGTACTCACAGTCTTAGAGTAGTCCTGGGGTCCCTCCTGAGGTGTTGGATCGCCACCAGCCGAGTCGGGGTCGCCGGGTGCAGTGTTGCAAGTCTCACGCTTCTTGCGGGGAGCTTGCAGGGATCTTTAAAGTTGCTGGAAACAAAGTTGCAGCTTTTCTTGGAGCAGGTCCGCTGTCCTCGGGAGTTTCTTGTCTTTTCGAAGCAGGGGCAGTCCTCAGAGGATGTCGAGGTCGCTGGTCCCTTCGGAAGGCGTCGCTGGAGCAGGATCTTTGGAAGGCAGGAGACAGGCCGGTGAGTTTCTGGAGCCAAGGCAGTTGTCGTCTTCTGGTCTTCCGCTGCAGGGGTTTTCAGCTGGGCAGTCCTTCTTCTTGTTGCAGGAATCTAATTTTCTAGGGTTCAGGGTAGCCCTTAAATACTAAATTTAAGGGCGTGTTTAGGTCTGGGGGGTTAGTAGCCAATGGCTACTAGCCCTGAGGGTGGGTACACCCTCTTTGTGCCTCCTCCCAAGGGGAGGGGGTCACAATCCTAACCCTATTGGGGGAATCCTCCATCTGCAAGATGGAGGATTTCTAAAAGTCAGAGTCACCTCAGCTCAGGACACCTTAGGGGCTGTCCTGACTGGCCAGTGACTCCTCCTTGTTGCTTTCTTTGTTCCCTCCAGCCTTGCCGCCAAAAGTGGGGGCCGTGGCCGGAGGGGGCGGGCAACTCCACTAAGCTGGAGTGCCCTGCTGGGCTGTGACAAAGGGGTGAGCCTTTGAGGCTCACCGCCAGGTGTTACAGCTCCTGCCTGGGGGAGGTGTTAGCATCTCCACCCAGTGCAGGCTTTGTTACTGGCCTCAGAGTGACAAAGGCACTCTCCCCATGGGGCCAGCAACATGTCTCTGGTGTGGCAGGCTGCTGGAACTAGTCAGCCTACACAGACAGTCGGTTAAGTTTCAGGGGGCACCTCTAAGGTGCCCTCTATGGTGTATTTTACAATAAAATGTACACTGGCATCAGTGTGCATTTATTGTGCTGAGAAGTTTGATACCAAACTTCCCAGTTTTCAGTGTAGCCATTATGGTGCTGTGGAGTTCGTGTTTGACAGACTCCCAGACCATATACTCTTATGGCTACCCTGCACTTACAATGTCTAAGGTTTTGTTTAGACACTGTAGGGGTACCATGCTCATGCACTGGTACCCTCACCTATGGTATAGTGCACCCTGCCTTAGGGCTGTAAGGCCTGCTAGAGGGGTGTCTTACCTATACTGCAGAGGCAGTGAGAGGCTGGCATGGCACCCTGAGGGGAGTGCCATGTCGACTTACTCATTTTTGTTCTCACTAGCACACACAGGCTTGTAAGCAGTGTGTCTGTGCTGAGTGAGGGGTCTCTAGGGTGGCATAAGACATGCTGCAGCCCTTAGAGACCTTCCTTGGCATCAGGGCCCTTGGTACTAGAAGTACCAGTTACAAGGGACTTATCTGAATGCCAGGGTGTGCCAATTGTGGATACAATGGTACATTTTAGGTGAAGGAACACTGGTGCTGGGGCCTGGTTAGCAGGGTCCCAGCACTCTTCTCAGTCAAGTCAGCATCAGTATCAGGCAAAAAGTGGGGGGGTAACTGCAACAGGGAGCCATTTCTTTACATACTGTATATCCGTATATTTTTTAATGAGTAGTATATTGGCACAATACAAAGTTTGACCGCTATTCGCTTTGTCTTTGCATTCTTCCGGGGGGATTGTGGGTTGTTACTGTGATTTTTGTGAATGCATTGGTGTGTATGTTGTAATATGCGAGGGTGGGGGTGGGGGTGTTTGGTGGGTGTCCCCGTAACTTTTGCCTCCCCCTCCCGTGTCGTAGGTGCTGTACTCACCGGTATGTTCGGCACCTACGTCGCTGTTGGTCGTAGATGAGCAGGAATGTAAGGGCAGGGAGTATTTGTAGTTCCGGATCCATGGTGTCCTCGTTCCTCGTGGGATGTGTAGAGGTGAGCGTTTTCCCTTTGAAATGGCTGTTTCCGCCGTGTTTTTATCCACGGTGAATCCGCCCCGGAAAAGGTGGCGGATTGGTGTGTTGTGATAGTGTGGGCGGTACATTGTCTTCCGCCTGTCTGTTGGCGGTGACCGCCGCGCTGTTTGTCTGTACCGCCGTGGCGGGCGGTGTGTTAAAGTGGCTGTCTTAGTTGGCGGTTTCCGCCAGGGTCGTAATTCCCTTTTTTTGTCCGCCGGCCTGTTTGCGGTATTACCGCAGCTTTAACACCGTCCGCCAGGGTTGTAATGACCACCTAAGTCTTTTTGGTCCTGAGACTTCAGGGAACAGGAGACAAGCTCTATCCAAGCCCTTGGAGAGCAGCAAGACAGCAGGGCAACAGCGAGGCAGCAGTCCTTCACAGAAAGCAGACAGGTGAGTCCTTTGAGCAGCCAGGCAGGTCTTCTTGGCAGGATGCAGGTTCTAGTCCAGGTTCTCTTCTCCAGGAAGTGTCTGAGTTGGTAGGGGCAGAGGCCCTGTTTAAATACCCAAATGTGCCATTGAAGTGGGGGAAACTTCAAAGAGTGGCTTAGAAGTGCACAATGTCCCCTTTCAGTTCATTCCTGTCTGCCAGGGTCCCAGTAGGGGGTGTGGCAGTCCTTTGTGTGAGGGCAGGATACTGTTCTTTGACATGCAAGTGTCAGGCCCTCCACCCTCCCAGCCCAGGAAGACCCATTCAAAATGCAGATGTATGCAAGTGAAGATGAGTATCCTGTGTTTGGGGTGTGTCTGAGTGAATGCACAAGGAGCTGTCACTGAACCTAGCCAGGCATGGATTGTAAGGCACAGAAGGATTTAAGTGCAGAGAAATGCCCACTTTCTTAAAAGTGGCATTTCAAAAATAGTAATATTAAATCCAACTTCACCAGTCAGCAGGATTTTGTATTACCATTCTGGCCATACTAAATATGACCTTCCTAATCATTTTAGATCAGAAGTTACCACTCAAACAATATATGAGGGTAGCCCTAATGTTAGCCTCTGAAAGGAGCAGGCCTCACAGCAGTGCAAAAATGAATTTTGGAGTTTTACACTATCAGGACATGTAAACTACACAGGTACATGTCCTGCCTTTTGTCTACACAGTACCCTGCCCTTTGGGTTACCTAGGGCATACCTTAGGGGTGACATATGTAATAAAAAAGGGGAGTTTAAGGCTTGGCTAGTACTTTTAAATGCCAAGTCGAAGTGGCTGTATAACTGCACACACAGACCTTGCAATGGCAGGCCTGAGGCATGGTTAAGGGACTACGTATGTGGGTGGCGCAATCAGTGCTGCAGGCCCACTAGTAGCATTTAATCTATAGGCCCTGGCACATGTAGTGCATTTTACTGGGGACTTATACGTAGATTAAATAAGCTATTTGGGTGTGAACAAATGTTACTATGCACTTTAGCACTGGGTAGCAGTGGTAAAGTGTGCAGAGTCCTAAAACCAGCAAAAACAGTGTCCACAAACTGGAGGGAGGCAGGAAAAAAGTTAGGGGCGACCACCCTAAGGCTGTCAGGTCTAACAGTTGTCATCAGGTAAGTAAACCATTCCAGAAAGTAGTAAGTGTAAGCAGGAATTGTTAAAAATAACATATCTGGCAAGCCGTACTGTGCAAGCGTTATAACCAAATATATTGTAAAAATGAATAATAATTTGCTAGGATATCCAATATATAATAAACCATACCGTAGCAGCGCTGATGCCCCAGCAGGCCCACCTGGTTATCAATATCATATATCGTATCATCAGTAAGAGCAAGAGTTCAAGAGATTATCATTAAGTATCCAGCCGTGCCGTGGCGTAAGGGCATTGTCGACGAGTTAAAATCTACGCCTTCTTGTGAACGAGCATTCTCTTCTGTTAATCACTACCCCGGTAACATGCAACAATTGAGTATGGCAAAGCATTGATCAAGGGCACAAAGTGCCAAAACGAGAAAAAGTAGAAATCATGTTGCCCCCGCCCCTCCATCTATAAAGTCAGCGCACTCAGCTGATCGACAGAGTCTAGTGCCGTGTAAAGTAAGGCGGTTGTATCTGGTGCGTTCACGAGTGAGTGTACTACTTATGTGCAATAACAGAAATAGAAAGTGGACTAGCCAGTGAGGAGTGAGGAAAAGACCATTGGCGCCATCTTGTAGTGGAGTAATTATGAGAAGCACGATAACCAGTAACTTGTGTTGGGAAACATGGAATATATTGCGTGTAACAAATTGATCCCAGAGAAAAACTAGGCATTAAATTAACATATACGTCAAAAAACATAGGCAAACAAGGTTAGAATATGGGAATCTTTCCCTTTGTTTCCTTACTGGTTTGTTTGAAACAAGAGAGGTCATATTAGACAAAAGTTGTTCTTATGGCTGAGCAGAAAGAAATTAAAAACAATCAGAGATTTTACCATTAATCAAAGGAACACATGAAGATCTTTTTCCATGTTTAGTCCCTCTTCCACTGTCCTGAGTTTAATAATCCAATTGCTTTCCAAACGTCTCAGGATCAGTGTTTTATTTCCGCCCTGTGGTAGTGCACTTATAGCGTCCATCCCATGTGCAGTAATGCCTAAGATTTCCTGTTGTCCATGGGCAGTATTATAGTGTGTGGCAAAAGGGTAGTTGGTGTTGTTCATGCGAATGGCCCTTATATGTTCTTGGATTCTCTCCTTTAGTTGTCTGATGGCACTACCAACATAAATGCGGCCACAGATACATATTAGACAGTACACAACATATTTTGTATTATAGTTGATGAACTTAAGAATTTTCTGAGAAGTCTTGGTGTTGTATTGGAAACTGACCATCTTGTCTTTTATGTAACAACAAATATTGCAGTACCCACACTTATAGGAACCACTGGGCGGTTTGGGTAACCATGTATCAGTGATGTTGGGTGGTAGGAAACTATGACATAAGGAATCGCATAGTGTACGACCTCTGCTGTAGGTGACGCTGGGTCTACCGGGAAGGCCCTTACTAAAGGGGATTGAAAGACCAATGTTTGTGCAAAATTTTGTAGATCTGTGGATTTAGAGCAATGTGAGGGGTAATCAGAGATAATTTGCTGTATGTTTTTTCCTTTTTTTCGATGTAGTCAGTAGAACTAACTGTTTCATTTTTTTGATCCTGTTGCTGGCTATACATATAATGCTTTGGGGGTAGCCCCATTGTGTGACAACATTCTCTACATCACTACTATTTTGTCTTGATATTTATTTTGTTTGGCCCACTTCACTTACTCATTCGAGTCTCTTTCAGGCTTATTATAGCCACTCCTTACAGACATATGCATTGAAAGACGACAGGGAATTCAGCCTGATTCAAGACTTCACAGTTGTTTCTTTTCCTTCCAACTGGGGGAATATTAAATAAATACTTTTGGATACTATCTTCAAGAGACTTTTGGGTACGTTCTTCTTCTTTTTTTTTCCCGAAGATCTAGTGTGCTGTCTGGCATCATGGCGGCACTATAATACTTATCTTAACCTCACACGGGTTCTACTATATGCACATTCAATGATCCAATGATACCAGGCATGTGCTTTGCATGCACACTATCTCTATTCTCCACCTGCATTTAAGATGTCCACTCTCCTTATATCCCATAGGGATATCGGCCATTTTATTAGACAGCATGACCACCTAAGAGATCTCCTTTCATCACCCAACATTTGGCAATACACAATGAGAATTCCCTGTTACCGTATTTTACGTTCTTATTGTACCCTTTTCTTTGCATATTTGATCTGCAGCCTTGAGAAAGTCTAAATGACGAAACACGTGTCTCCTGTATTTTGGATTTACTGTTTTCTTGAGAAGAATAAACCTCAATCAACTACAGAAACGCGTCTTGGACTTTGATTTTTACCCATTACTCTGTGACTTGGATGAACACTGTGGACTACACTGGTGTCCCCTTGTATTTTTTGACAAAGGAAAATAGACCTGCCTGACCCCACTAAAAGACAGAAATAGGTATGGTAACAGATGGTCCTGATCGCCCATGACTCTGATGCCAGTGCACCAGTCGCACTAGTGATAGATAGGCTCCTGCAAAGTCTTTACATTCATTTTCATCACTCTCCTTCGTTTGCTGTTGTAAACTGGTAAACTATCAGGTGTTTTCAGCTATCCTTACAGTTGCAAGGACAACCAAGCACTAGCAAAAGGTTAGGACGCTGGTGTTCCCCACTAACTTGGAAAATGGATACTCTCACTCTCTTTGAGTCTCCAGAAACCTTATTTATCGCGGGAGCAAGCTACAGTCTGACCCATGGGACACAGTGGGCAAGCCTACAGAGACACAGGACTTACACTGGACCATGTAGGTCCAGCTGTATCTGGCTAGCATGCATGCTAGCCTGGCGCTGGATATCTTCCCAAAGGGTAAGGCCAAGAGAAGAGCAAGACATCAAAAACATTGTGCATGGAGGAAGTGTGGTTGCCAGTGCTTAATTTGAGCCGGTGGATTCCGGTGGGGGGAATCAGCACTTATTACTCTGCATCAGCCATTTACCATGAGCAAAAACACATGGGAAAGACGGAGGAAGAGAAAGACGGAAAAGTGTCACAAAGGGAGAAAGCTGCAAGAGTGAGTTGAAGGGGCAGGGAGTGGCTTTAAATGGATTAAAGAGGCCCGAGATGCTTCAGTATTATGTGCTCACAAATTTAATTGCAGAAGCCGCGTGTTTCAGTGGAGAGCTTTGGGCACCAGCTCATTTTTATTTACAAATTAAGCACTGGTGCTTGCCATATAGTCACCGCACAGCTTACTTCCTCCGCCAGCAGTAGTTTCCTGAGACGGCTTTCTCTGACCGCTCTTAGAAAAGAAAACCACCTTTAGTGCTGGTGGTGCCCTCTGTGACAATCTTTTTTGGTGCCCCACAATGACCTCCTTCTCTATGGATTCCTCACTGCTACCCTCCAATTGTGCTCTTCATCTCTCCATAGACCCTCTCTCACATACATTTAATTTGTTTTATAGCGCTGCTTGTACCAGTGTAGGGTGTCAGGGCACTTTACTTCACACACACATTATACAGAGACTATGAATCATACTTGTGTAAATCATTCTATAGGACATATTACATAAGGCAGTGAGGATTACGAGGCATAGGGATCACATGTCATCCATACGAGTAGGCAGTATATTTTAAGAGTGTTTGGTCTGAAGAAGCACAAACTCAGGATTTGAAACATACCACAGTGGTTAGGGTTAGCTTTACTAATAGGAATGCATTTCTACCCAAACAAACGCATTTTACCAACATTAAGATAACGAAAGACTGAGAGAAAAAACATAACGAACTAACCTACACCATGTAGTTTGCCTGCAGCTCTTTGATGACAGTTCATAGGTCTCTGTGCTATAGTAGGATTGTAACTTATGAACTGCAAGTAACAAAAGGATCTGTGTGACAAAGAGGTAAACACCTGAGCTACCCACATAAAATACTGTTCTGTGGGCTGCATGGGACATGTTATTTGCAGCAGGAATATCAACCCTGTGTGTTATTTTATAATGAGTCAAAACTGCCACTAGGCAAAAATCTCATCTCTCTCTTCGGCAGGAACAGTAATCACCAGAGAACATTTACATTGTTGGCTGAAAACTGCAGGCAAGACAAGGAACTCGGCAGCAAGTGCTTTTAACCCATAAGTTATTTCTAAACACAGCACCCTCCCTAAAACCAGCCCGGGTAGAGAAGATGCTGTGTCCATATCTGTGAAATCCTTGAACTCGCTGGAGGCTTCCAGGCATGCTAGAGCAGACTTTTAATTGGAAAAGATGCCATTCTGACTTTCAATGGAGTAGGATGTCTTCCTGACATTACAATTCACACAATGCACTGAATAAAAACACACCAAGGGCCTCATTTACAAATTTTTAGTGCAGGGTAGCGTTGCAAGCCTTCTTGCTGCTCTCCCCTGCGTCAAAAGAAAAGGGCAGAAATGTGCCGTATCTATAAGATACACCGCATTCTTGTCCTTTTCCCCAGCGCTGGTGCACAATTGCCTGCCATGCGCCAATGCAGGCACCCTTGCACCATGATGCTACATTGTAGGTATGATTGTGCTTGTGCAGGAAGGGACACCTTTCTGCACAAAAACAATCAATGGAGGTAATTTCCTCTTACTATGCGTGCTGCAGGGAAAAACTTCTATTTTTTTTATCCTTGTTGCTCCTCCCTTACGCCTCCCTTGGGAAGGCGTAGGCATTTGAAGCATTCCCAAGTTTACAGCATGTTGTAAATCAGGGAATGTGTCAAATGCTACATGAGAACACCCACTGTAATGCCCATGGCAGACCTCCCTACCGCAGAGTGAGCCAATGCTGAGACTTGCACTGTGTTGCCTTACCCATATCTACAAGGCCATGAAAAGCTACGCAGGGTGGTCTTAAGAGGACTTGCGTACATGCCTCTGCAGTGTGCACTGCCGATCTGTCATTAAAAGGGACATTCCGAAGGCCCACAGGACTTGTAAATAAGCCCCCTAGGGCCTACTCAGAAGGTTTAGACTGACTCCTGAAACGCAATTCAGGGAATTCATGGACAGTCCCAGGAAATCTCACTAGGCCTGGAAGTGTGTGGGAATGTTGCCCTGAATTTGCTGAAAGGCTGCTTTAAGAGTAGCAAGACTTTCCATATTGGAAATTATATTGGAATTAACCACAGACTTTCCATATTGGAAATTATATTGGAATTAACCACAGAAGTGTGATGGATATGGTGGTGTGAGAGACAGAAACACATTTTCTTAGTGGCAGCTCTGATTAACCCTATAGGTCTGTTTGTGTTGGCAGTTTTTCCTTTCAGTTCTCAGATTTCCTATGTTCGATGTGCCTGATGGAATAGGGACAGGAGGATCAGCCTTACAATGGATTTATTATTTTCTCACTGATTGGGAGTAAGTGGTCTCCCTTCAGCTATTTACATTAGCACCTAAAGCATTGAGTTATGGTGTCCCACAGGATTCACCTTCTATGCAGAGGATTCTCATTTTACCTAATCCCTAGTCAAGAAGACAGATGCAACCCAGCTAGCTTTTAACAACTCTCTCGTCCATGTTTTTGAGTAGGTGAGAAAGAACTGCCTGAAATGCAACTCTGATAAGACGGAGGTGTTGCTGTTTGGTAAGACATTGGAAGACTGGTCCAAGGATCGGTGGTTCGTCCCCAGATTCTGTCTGGAGCAAGTACTTTCTTATTCTTGATCTGGGCCATAAGCAAAACCAGGATGTTCCTCCAAATTGAAACTAGGAAAGCAATTGTACATGCAACAATAACATCAGGCTTAACTAGGCCAATACTCTGTACTTGAGGCTTCCTGAATATCTAGTTGAGCATTTGCAGAGACGGAATGCGGCAGCGAGGATGACTTTACAAATTCCTCACAGACAACCCCACAGGCTCAAAGAACTGCACTGGCTGCCAGTGGAAAGAGGATCCCATTTGAAGCACCTGGAATTGCCCATTGAGCTTTCTATAAGACTAGTACTTGTTAGTTACCTGATTAACAGATCATTACCAGCCTGCAAGATCCTTAAAATCAGTGGAAGCTCTGCTATTGAGAGTTCATAAGTTTCAGCTCGCCATGCCTGGAGGCTGTTCTTTTGCCTATTTGGTCACCGAGGCCTGGAATAAGCTAACCCTCCACCTACATAGAATATCAAACAAACACCTGTTGGGATCTCAGCTCAAAATTCTGCTTTTCCATGACTAACGTCAACCTTGATGTGTTACTCATTGCTTCTTAGTGCTGTGAAGCGTGGTTGGGCAGCTTTGCGCTCTACAAGTGTGAATGATTGATGGGTTGTCCGCTCTTAAATTTTATGGATCCAACAAAGGTAAGGCGGATTAAGAGATCTACCTGGATGGACTTGTTACAATGCTCTTTAAATGTCTGCACCATTAAATTCCATTTTAATGTAACTTAATGTAAATTATAACTACATTAAAGTGGGAAATTAACATGGCAATTAGCATAATTTATTACAAAAATAATTTAAATGTAAAACATTTAATTCAAAAAATTATTAATTAGGATGTTATGTTTTGGGGTTGGTGTGTCATGCCTTGTTTGGGTGATAGTCAGTGTCGGCTCGCGGGGCGGCATGTGGCGGGGGAATACATTTTTTATTAATTAAGAAAAAAAAACACTTATCTCCTCGCCATCGCACAGCTAAGCTCTGCTCCTCTGAAGCGCCCAGCCAGGGCGCTCCCAAGCAGACTGAGCCTGTGTAGGCCCTCTCCAGCCTGGCAACTGTGTTGCTAGGGTGGAGAGAACCTACCGCGCATGTGTGTTTGGCTGGCCCGAGGCGGCCGGCCAAACATACATGTGCATTGAGGCAGGTGCTGTGCACTCCCCCTCACTGCTCGTCACCCCTGTGGCCCCGCCCTTTTCAAAGAAAATGATAATAAGCATAGTTTATTATTGTTTTCTTTGAAAGGTTTTGCAGCTGCTGGCAGGGGGGCGATGCTCCTCTGCCCTAATGGACGAGCCACCCCTGGTGATAGTCCATAGTAAAGAGGAATTAGGCAAGGGTGTTTTATATTTTTAAAATTAAATTAATATATCTTATGTTTTCAGAATTACTTAATTAATTTTCCATATTTGTTTCTATACAGATGTCTCCGTCCCAGTGGCAAAGACTTCTACAATCAGTCAGAAAGTTACTAATGATAGCTTAACGGTTCTACATTTGGGTGTTGCAGTCTCCATCGCTTCTTTGAGGTGATGGAGACATCTAAGCAGAGATCTCTGCATGGAAATGATGAACTCCATCCCTGAGAAGAACCCAACCTAGGCAGATGTGGGGCTCTCCATACACAGAGATCTCCGCACGGATACTTACGTTTGTGAATATGGCCCAGAGGCTTAATGTTAAACCTCAGAGCAGGGGCATCATCATCCCCCACATTAGCAGCTACAGTAGGGGGAAGGTTTTGATGGGTCTCTTCTGGCCGCAACTGGTAGACATAGGCTCATAATTAACGCTAAAGGGTGGGAAGGTGAGTGGATGGATGGATGGATAGAAGAATGGATGAATGAAAGGGAGGAAAGCTGCATGGATGTGTGAAAGAGTGGATGGATGGATGATGAGAGAAAAGATGGATGGATGAGTGGCTGAAAGGGTGAAAGACTAAATGGATGGTGGATGTATGAATGAGTGAAAGGATGGATTTAAGGACAGATGAGTGAAAGAATGGATGGCTGGATGAAAGGGTGGATGGATGGAAGAGTGAAAGGGTGAATGGTTGGGTGGATGAGTGAGTAAAAGGATGGATGGATAAGTGAAAGGGTAAATGGATGGGTGGATGGACGCATGATGGATGGATGGATGTGTGAGTGAAAAGGTGAATGGATAGATGCCTGGATGAATGAGTGAAGGGATGGATGAGTGAAAGGCAGGAAGATTGGATGGATAAGTGAAAAGATTGATGGATAGGTGAAAGGGTGGATGGATGAGTGAAAGGGTAGATGGGTGGATGGGTGAAAGAATACATGGATGAATATATGAGTGAAAGGATGGATGTAAGTATGGATGAGTAAAGGAATAGATGGATGAGTGAAAGGGAGGGTAGATGGGTTGATGGATGAAAGGGTGGACTAATGGATGAGTGAAAGGGTGAATGGATGGATGAATGAGTGAAAGGGTGGGTGGATGGATGGATGAGTGAAAAGATGGATGAGGGAAAGCGCAAGTGAATGGATGGTTGAATGGATAGATGGGTCTAAAGGCGGATGGATGAGTGGAAGGATAAATGGCTGAGTGAAAAGTTGAATGGCTGGATGAGTGAAAGGGAGGATGAAAGATGTATGGAGAGAAAGGATGGACGAGTGAAAAGAAGGCTAGATGGAGAGAAACAATGGACAAGAGAAAGGGTACATTGATGAGCAAAAGGATGGAGTAGGAATAAATGGATGGATGGATGAATAGATGAAAGGGGGAAGGATAAGTGAAAGGATGGATGACTGAGTGAAAGGATGGATATGTTTGATTGATAGGTTTGAAGATAGATGGATAGATCTGGACATTGGTGGGCTGAGTGATGGACCGAATTACAAGAGACTGAATGTTGGATGAAAGACTGAATGGATAACAGAATGTTCAATGTGAAATGGTGATTTTCAGGGGGTGGATGGAAGGGTGAAAAGATGAATGGATAGATGTTTTGATGGAAAAGACAAGTAAGTTCTTCTGGGGATGGTTGTGATGACTTGCTTCGCTTGCTCGGTACCATGAGAGCTTTGGTTCAAAGTGGGGGGTATTTTAATTTTCTGGCTACTCCCGGGCCCCAGACCCTTTCATTGGATGATGTGAATTCTTAGGAAGAATTGTGAAGCCCTGCCTTCCAAAGTGTAAACATGTTGGCATGGATTATGCATTCACATTTACTAAAAGTTCCCTTCGTTTGTTGCTAAGTCATAAGGTAACTCTACTGAGCCCGCTGTTTTGCTGCATTTTTTTCAAGGTTTGTTTAGGTTTCTTTGCTCTCACCATTTTGTTAAATGGGATTCTAGGGAAAAGAGATTATTTCCATTTTATGCCTATTCTGCTCTTATGCCCTTGGTTCTTAGGGGAATATTCATACTTACTTTGCACTGGATTAGTGTCATTTTTTTCCAGCTAATGCAGCGCAAATTTAACTCTATATTTAAACTTTGGTGCTAGACACGTCTAGCGCCAAAGTTATGGAGTTAACGCCATTTTCTGGACGTGGAAACCTACCTTGCATCAGTGCAGAAAATGACAATATGGCCTTAGCGGCATAAGTCCCCTGGGCATGGCCATTGGGCTGGGGGGCATGACTCCTGTATTCACTAAGACAGGAGTCATGTCCATGGGGTTTTAACGTCACAAAATCACGCTAGTATGGTCAGAGGCATATTCATGCCTCTGCCCATACTAGCGTCATTCTTTGACGCTAAACCCCCTGTTCTCCTTACGCCTCCCCCACCGGCTAGCGTTCTTTTTTAAGACGCTAGCCGGCCTTACCGCCGGCTACCACCATTCCTGGACGTCGGCGAGCGCCATATTTATGGAATGGCTCTAGCTAGCCTACTGTAAACTTTTTGATGCAAACCTGTGCTAGCGCAGGTTTGCGTCAAAAAGTATAAATATGCCCCTTAGCTTTTTACACACTGTTCAGTCAGCCTTTATTTTGTGAAACTCTGATTTGGTCAACCAAGTCTGCAATGGATTTTCTCTTTGCTTTAAACAATTCATAAAAAGTGCTGAAGGTTCACCGATTTCTAATGAGCATCGAGAAATGCAATGGATTGTAAAATAAGCTTAATATGTTATGGTTTTGTAATTTTGTTCTGGTACATGGTTGTGTAATTTTGGACCACACTGTCTTGTAAACTTGACTTTTCCATTTAAAGATTAGCAATGATACAGCCTAACATTTTAACCCAGTTTTGAGATCATTTTTTTCCTACTGCCTTTGCAAAAATCTATGAAAACCTTTGCAACTTTGCTAAATGGCGCATTTTTTAGCTTTGCTAGTTTTGTGTGAAAAAGATCACTTTTACAATAAATTATATTGCACAATCTCCCACCAGGCCGTTTGGATTGATGGTGGGTTTGTGGTGGTGTTCCTTAGCCATAAACCAGAAGAACCTGAAGTTCTGATCACTAAGGCAGTGCCATCACTCTCTTTGGCAAGGAGACAGGCGAAGTATTGAAGAGACTGCAGAGGTATTGTCTGCAGTGTACATATACTCCTAGTTGTGAAACTTTGGCCCGTATTTATACGTTTTTAGTGCTGCATTTGCACCGCTTTTTGATGCAAAAACGGCGCAAACTTACAAAAAACAATTGTTTTTTGCATGTTTGCGCCGCTTTTGCGTCAAAAAGTGACGCAAATGCGGCACTAAAAAAGTATAAATACGGGCCTTAGCTCCAGATTTAAGAAAAAGTGGCGTATCAGAGCTGATGCCCCACTTTTTCTTCGTCCACCCTACCGCCACCTAACAATACGGCGCACCTCTGCGGTCGTTAGCACAATTGCATCAAAGTTGTAGTGCTTTGCTACACTACTGTCAAAAATGTTGACTCTAGTGCAGCAACGCACAGGGAGGCTTCTATGAGAGCGTCATTTTAACGCCTGCTCCGAGCAGGCATTAAAACTGACACCAAAACTAGTGCAGCGAAAACTGTTAAATTACACTGCAACATTTTTACAGACCTCCTAGCATAATGTGGAGCAAGGGTTTGTAATGCATGCGTTGTGCCACTTTGTAAATATGGCGCTGGAAAAAGCCACTTTAGCGCTCCTTAGCGTAAAAAATGACACTGTGCTGGCGCTAAGGTGAAGCTAGGTGCTCCTAAATATGCCTCTTCCTGTAAGCTTAATGGCCTCTGCTGGGATTTAATGCCCCAAATCAAACACACGTCACATGTGTAAGCTTTAAAGGTTTGGATCGACTTCAAGGCATCCAAATAACATGTCATTCGCTCAGAAAGGGACAGGGTTGGCACTGTCAGGGGGACTGTCTCAACCGGAAATATATTGTCCTACGAGGGCATAACCTTGGTCTTCTGCCACCAGCCTTGGAAAACCACAGATGGTTCAAATATTATGTACCCACAAAACTTTACAGCAAAGAAGGAACATTCGGACAACATTAATTAGCCTTTAATGTTTCATCAACATATGGATCTTGCAATTAAAAGTTCATTGGTAACTTCATCTATTTTAACCATCTCCATCAGCAAATGCAGCATAGAGGCGCCTCCTGGTTACAGCCCTTGATGGCTTTGTGGAGTAGAACTATTGAATACTTGGGCCCTGATTTAAGAGGGCCTAGCGCCACTTAAGCACTGCCTTAGCGTCATTTTTAGTATGCTAAGGGACGCTACGGTGGCCTTTTTTTCCCCGCGCCATATTTACAAAGTGCCCGCAATGCATGCATTGTGCCACTTTGTACCCCTTTGCGCTACATTATGCTGCGCCAGGCATAATGTATGTAAGGGGGTCGTTCTCCCATTAGGGGGAGGCCAAAATAATGCCGCCTTTTTTTTTCTTTCCAGCACTTTTAACGCCGGTTCAGAGCAGGCGTTAAGAGTGGGCACGCCATTGTTTACAATGGCCCTCAATGGGCTTTGCAGGAGCAGCGTCAGCATTTTTTACGCTAATCCTGCAAAGTTCCAAACTAGCGTCAAAGATTCTGACGCTCGTTGTCTAACTACCGCCATGGTGCACCATATCTTAGATACGGTGCGCACATGGTGGCTTTAGGGGGCAATAAGGGGCGCTAAAATCTGTCCCATATTATATTATGAGTGGTATAAGGCATTATTTTTAGCTTTTTATTAGATACATACGTCATTCTGGTACAGCATGCGGCCACCCCAGGGGTTCTTGACTTATGTGACAGAAGCTTAATGTTTCCAACCCAAATGCAGAGGATGAGTGCCTCCACTGCACCATCAGAGCTAGCTATTGGGTCTAACAGGGAACATTATTTTCAGAAAAAAACACTTTCGAAATAGTCTTTTCTTCAAAAAGAAATATACAGACTGGGGACAAGGTCGTCATAATTTATTTTCACCCTTCACCCCGATCAGATGGCCTACTTTTTTATACAATTAGCTGGTACTCATAGAAGCAAGTTTTCATTAGCCTATACATTCAGCCTTGCGGCTGCCAGGGTGAAATATATCCAGACCTTGGGCCTGGTTGAGGAGCAGGTCACAACATACATGCTTGGCCGCGCTCTCTTCAAGGATATTTGTGGCACATTCTATGACAAAGCGCAAAGAACGGTGTCGCCAGCTTTAAAGCCTTAAAGCAAATAATTAAAAAGCCTGGCAAAACCCAGGGCCCCGCCTCTTAGAGAAGGGAAGAAAGATGACAAAAGAGATACAAGCGCTGCGAGGCGATCAGAGACTGCAACAGCCATGTCTAAAAATCTAGCGGGCATATTTACAAACCCCTCGCACCACCGGAACGTCACTTTTAGAGACGCTCTTTTGGCGCTGTGCACTGAGCCATGTTGACAAGACAGCGCTAAGCCACTTTTTATGGCTTAATGCCTCCTTGTAAATATGGCCCCCGCTGCAGTTTTCTGCTGCAGAGGGGCTTGCAGTGGGTGTTACTGTGGGCGTACCCATGCAACACCAATTGCTTTTTGATGCTGCCCCAGATTTACAAGGAATTGTAAATCTGAGGCAGTGCCAAAAACTCCACCCTCGGGGTGGTGTTAGCATGGAACAACATGGAGAAATACTTTGGGCCAAATTTACAACAAACTGGCGCAGCGTGGTGCTGCGATAAAATCAGTAGCGCCACGCTGCACCAGTTTTGAAATGCAGGGATGTGCCGTATTTACAAGAATACAGAGCACCCCTGCATTTCCCCCCACGCCGGCGCTAAATTTAGCTGCCCTGCGCCAATGCAGGCATCCTTGCACCATAGTGCAAGGGTGTCTGCATTGAGGGGATTGTGTTTATATGCAGGAAGGTGTCTCTTCCTGCACATAAACACATTTTGGGGATATTTAGGGAGTGGGTGTGGAGCTTAGATACTCAGCACTCAATGAAACATCCAATAACACTTAATAAATCAAAGATCAGTCAGTTCTGCTTGGAACAAAAATATATTTCAGCACACAACACAATACTGTTACATAATCATCAGAAGGCACATCACAAACTGTACAGTTTTTAAATAACAATTACCGTGGTTTGCATGGAGGCTCTATTCACCATTAGAACATGTATTGCATGGTTGTGCAATGCAAATTACACACTTGCCCTTCTGGGAAAACTAGTAGGCAATGTGTATGTGTTGCTCTTGCAGGTCTTGCGGACCCTTATCCAGAGTTGACGTTATCTCAGTCCCAGTGCAATGTTTTACTTCCTTGCGAGCACCTCATACTTGCACAGTACCTGGTTGCCTGCAGGATGTGACTGTGAGTGCTGGCGTCGGTGGTACATGTCCTCACACACTCGCCTGAGTGGTATCGCTCAAATCTTGCCCAAACACAGCTATTGCTGCTGTGGTCTGTATCTGGTAAGCACCTCCACTTTCAGGTTGGATAATCCTGGGCCCTGCTTACACCAGTTATTAAAGTGCCACAGTCAGGTCTTGCTGTTCATGGTCTGGTTAAACCTCACAGAGGGATCTTTCTTGCACCCACACACAAGCCTACAATTCATACAAGGCAAAGAGACACCCTGAGTAGCAGGAGTTATGAATAGGTGTAGATGGATGCCCCAAACAACCTTGGGGAGTAATACTAGCCTAATGCAGCATCTCTCTAAGCACTTCAGTTTTTCAGGTGAGACTGTCAACTGTGGTAACTACTTCTCAGCACTGCGTGTCACAAGCTCTATATCTTGTTATGGTGCAAAACCTGCAAGGTAGGTGTGTGGTTCCTTTTGGTATTCGTAGTCACAGGCACTTTGACTTGGATACTCGAGTTTCACGGCCTAGGAATGCTGGTCCTTGTCCGTCACAGTCGGCAGCTTCGAGTAGTCCTGCCTCAGCTCTTGGCAGTCCCTCTCTTCTAGGGAGGCTTCCTCTTGCCAGGGCACCTCCAAAACCCCTCCTAAGCAGTTGGTCAGATCTTTCCCATAAGGCAGCTTCTTCTTGCAGGCTGTCAAACTCCCAAAGTTTTTCTTCCCAAACATAGCAAGGGGAGGTTGCTGTCAGTCCTCTAATCCTAGAGCAGACAAAAAAGTTTCTTGTCAATGACTACTGAGGGATCCTGGATTATGGTAGGGAAATCTTGGAACACTAGGTGGTGTTTTCTGCCCCACACTTAGACTAATGGCCTGATTTCGAATTTGGTGTATGGGTTTACTCTGTCACAAACATGATAGATATCCCGTCAGCCGTATTATGATTGCATTATATCCTATGGACATTGTAATACAGCAGACAGGATATCCATCATGTTTGTAATGGAGTATCTCATCCGTCAAACTCTAAATCAGGTCCAGAGTTTGCAAAGTATGAGTATTTGGTAAGCTGAGTGTGGGACTCGTTTCAAGCAGTTCCCGAATTTGGGTATTCCTTCCAGATTGTTTACCGTACAGTCTTTGTCTTGTATCAGCATAGTGGTGGGATGGAGCTGGAAGTATCTAGTCTGGAGTGATTCAAAACAAATGCACAAAGGGCAACAAGAGAATCCCACCTGAGTATCAGTCAACCTGTTGGGGGTAAGACTTCTAGGAAACAATGAAGGAGGAAAGGGCAGGGGAACTTACCTACACTTAGAACTCTCTCTTGCTTTTCCTCCATATCCTAGAGACTGGTCCACTACACAGGACTTTAAAATTACTTTGAAGGAGCCCAGCAATTCAGATTCCTTTAACTGCACATTAATCCCTATTGGGGGGCTGGTAGGAGCAGAGGCACTGGGTTTTTGCCTCACCCTAATTCCTAATCAATCCTTAGGGGGGAGTATTAGTCTATGGACCTCCGGGCCCGGCAGGTCCTTTCTTCAATTGCTTGTACAGTGCCTTAACACACTTGGTCTTGAGATGCGCTCACTTTATTCTTTTGGGAGACTTCAATCTCCGCATGGATATTTCTGAGGAGAAGGAGGTAGTCTCCCTTCAGGAGAGCATTTCTTTCTTGGCCTTGTCTCAATTTGAGTTCAAGCCTACACGTTGAGTGGGACATGTTCCAGATCAAATGTTCTCTATTGTAACATTGTGAGTGAATACTCCTACCCTATTAGTCTGGTCGGACCACTATTTGATCAAATTTAGATGGGAATGTGGCAAGAGGGTTGGTGTCTCAGTGTCAAGAGCTTTTCATAGGATCCAGCCAGCGGCATTCTGTAGGGCATTGGAGGAGAGAAAACCTACTCTCTCAGGGGATGTGGATACAGATGCTGGCCTCTTGGACGATTGAATTGGCTCCACCACGTGCGAGCTAACGCCCTAACTTTCTCGGCTCTCACGTTAAGCTAAGCCTTCCTGTCCCCAGTACAGGGACTCCCTCAAACAGATTAAGAGCGAGTGCAAACATCTTGAAAGACAGTGGAGGCAATCATACACCCCAACGGCTAAGGATACATATAAAGCTGCGTAAAAAAACTATTACAAAGAGATCAAAAATGCGAAAAAATCCTTCTTTGATCATAGTATTATAAAATCTGGCAACACGTCTGTGACCGGGTGTTCCCGGCACAGAGAATCACAAGTGACGTATCGGACGGTGCCGATACGTCACTTCCGCGTCTCCCGTTGCCGGGGAAACGCGGCGAGAGCGAGGCAGGCGGGACGGCGTTGCCTGGGAAACCGAGACGGTTTCCCGGGACGGAAAAAGAAAAGGGGGAGACGCGCTGGGACGGGGAGAGAAGGACAAGGAGGAGGAGGACGGGAGGAAAAAGGAGCGCAAGGAGCAGAAGGAGGACGAGAGCAGAGAGGAGCACGAGGAACAGGAGGAGGATGGGAGGAGAGAGGAGAGCGAGGCACAGAAGGAGTACGGGAGAAGAGAGAAGAGCCAGAGCCTGGAGGAAGGAGACAAACAGGAGGATCACTACGACGCCAGCCACGACCCTGGAGGGTCGTGGCTAAACAAGGTACGGTCCTTGTGGGCACAGAAAAGAGGCACAAGTAAAAAGGGGACTGGGGAGGGGGTATAGAGGAGGGGTGGGAAGGGAGGACTAGAAAGGGGCACCACGACCAGCACATCTGTGACACTTGTTCCTCACTAAAATTAGATGCGGTCACGTCATTCCCCAACTCCTCACTGGCACCAACCCCCTCCTTTTTGTGTTTACCTTTTCCCCAGTCAGCGATAGTAGAGAGAGAGAGAAAACCTGGTTATAGTCCCAATACTTACCTCTGCGTTTTTCCTTCTGTTTCCGGTATCTTCCTGGATTCATTCTGAGTGGGCAAGGCCGCACTTCAACCTGGAAAAGACAACAAGATCAACATAAGAAATCACCTATCCGGGAAAAGAGAAAGAACAAGGACAGAATTACGGGAAAAGCCAATCGTACTTTTTGTTAAGAAAACACTTTATTTCACCATATAACTTAGAATAAACCACTTACCAAAGTAATAACAACGCCTCTCCGTTGTCTTTATACTGTTCGACCTGTCACAGTGGTGTCAGAAGTGGGATTCAGTCCTGTTGAACCCTTTCCGACAAACGAACAGTATATACAATGAGTGACAACCCCTCGTTGGAAGATATGATAAAACAATTGGCCGAAGGCCAGCGACATCTGCAGTTGGTGTGGGAGGCACACCAGCGAGAAGCGAAAGAGGACAGGGAAGCCTTGCAGTCGGCTTTGAAAAGTCAAGCAACAATCCTCGCGAATAATCAACTGGTCCACGAGACGGCTATGAAGAAATTGACTGAGACGATCGCTAGTAGTAAGGTTCACCCCAATGTACCTAGTTCTGTGTTGCAGAAATATCAAGACGGGGAAGACCCCGAAGCCTTTTTCACCAATTTTGAGAGAGTGGCTTCATCAGCCCAATGGCCTGAGGATCGATGGGGTCAGTATGTCGCCCCCCTACTTACAGGAATATTACAAGCAGCTTATCAAGCAGCCAACCCAGGCGGAACCACGCCATACCAAGAGATAAAGACTAGTATCTTAGAACGTGTGGGACATGACACTGAATACTATAGGGTCAAATTCAGGAAAATCAAATGGGGACCGAATGAGGATCCCCGAACCTTTTATTATCGAGTAAAGGATTTGGCGTTGAAATGGTTGGGTCCTTCCGGGAATAGTAGGGAGGAAGTAATCCAAACAATCGTTCTCGAACAATATCTGGAGGCCCTGCCTACGTCCACAAAACACTGGATCCGTCAACATCCAAAGGTGAATACTGACATGGCGATCGAATTAGCATGTGCCTATCATCGATCGACGGATATAAGAAGTGTACCACCCCGACCCAGCCTAAAACCGGGGCCTTCCAACCCTAAAAACACTCCAAGAGCCCTTTCCGATGCACCAGTTCCTCACAGATTAATCGACCATCCACCGATAGCCGGACCCCAATGTTACAACTGTGGGGAATGGGGACACATTGCCCGAATGTGCCCGAGGAAACAGGATAGTAGTGAGCCAATGGAGATCGGAGTTACTCGGCGACAGGTACTGTGTACCGGAAGAGGTAACCAGAAGTTTAAGCAGACCCTGAACGTCAATGGACGAGCGGTATGGGCTCTTATTGATTCAGGGTGCAGCCAATCTGTAGTGAGGAAAGATATAGTAAACGTGGTAGATAAAGACGCAGAGCGATGGGTGAATATTTGCTGTATTCACGGAGATAAAGAACAATACCCCTTACATGAAATAACGGTGGAATGGGGAACTTACCGGGATGTCCTACCTATGGGAATAATGTCAGACTTGATCGAGGAGTGTATTATCGGAACTGATTATGAACATTTTCAAGAGATCCTGGATTATGTTAGACAACCCAAACTGACACAGGACTGGTGGACAGAAGCTCCCTTTTCTGACAGTGTTATAGAATGCCCCATAACCCGTAGGAAATTGTCGCGAAGAGAAAAACGAGTAGAAAAAGCGAATCACCTGGGGAAAGAGGTACCAGGACAGAGCTCAGGTCTTATTGCCGAAACACATGAGGTCCCTGTCAGTTTTCCCCAGCAACAAAGAGAAGATCCTTCTCTCGCCCAAGCTTGGAAGTCAGCAAAAGAGGAGGAAACCGAGGAGGTGGGTCCCTACTTCCTCATTAAGAAAAATCTCTTAAACAGGATAACCACTACTCGTACAGGGGAACATAAACAACAATTATTGGTACCTGAACATTATAGAGATCAGGTCCTAAATCTGGCTCATTGTCAACCAGGTGGGGGTCATTATGGGAGGGAAAAAACAGAAGAATATCTCCTTCGACGGTTCTATTGGCCGGGGGTTTTCGCCCACATACGCAAATAATGTTCCCAATGTCCCAGATGCCAACTTACGGAACCAGGTAGACCTAAGAAAGCCCCTCTAATGCCCCTACCCATCATAGACATTCCATTCAGTAGAATAGGGATGGACCTGATTGGGCCTGTACTGCCATCAACGAAAGGTCACACGTATATCCTAGTCATGGTTGATTACGCCACCCGATACCCCGAGGCCGTTCCGCTAAAAAGTATGACAACCAAAACGGTTGCCCAAGCAATGATAAACATCTTCTCTCGAGTTGGGTTTCCGCATGAACTACTCACCGACCAGGGGACTCCCTTTATGTCTACTCTCATGAAGCAGGTGTGTAAGACATTAGGTATTTCCCAAATTCGAACTTCGGTATACCATCCCCAGACGGATGGACTGGTGGAACGGTATAACCGAACGATAAAAACCTTACTGAGAAAAGTAGTAGAAGACTCAGGGAGAGACTGGGATCAAAAATTACCATTAGTGCTATACGCGATACGAACCCATGAACAGGCCTCTACAGGCCACAGCCCTTTTGAGCTCGTATTCGGAAGACAGCCTCGATCCCTTTTAGATATGGCCATTGAAACCTGGGAAGAAGAGGCAGAAGAAGGAGGAAGACCCCTACTAGAATATGCCCACAATTTACGGTCTCAGCTACAAGGTTTATGGGAAACAGTCAGAGAAAATATGGAACGAGCTCAACAAACTCAAAAACAGTATTATGACCGAGGGAGTAAGTTAAGGGTTTTACAACCAGGAGATCAGGTTTTAATAATGCGTCCCATGTCTGAACAAAAACTGATCGCCAAATGGCAGGGTCCCTATAAGGTACTACGAGCTGTTTCTCCTGTCACCTACCTGGTTGAAATCTCGAACACTCCTCAGAAAACCCAGATTTATCATATAAATCTCCTAAAAAAATGGGAAGAACCAGATAGCTCGGGCACTTCCGGAGTAATGGCTAGATTCCTATGTCCTAGCAACAACTTAAATATCGAGTTCTGTCCAACCGAACACAACGAGGAGGAGGGACTACCCGCAGTAAATGAAACCTTAACGAGATCAGAGAAGGAACAGGTATATAGCTTACTAGAGCCCTTCCGAAAGTTCTTTTCAGTAATGCCAGGTAAAACCACCTTGATAACCCATAAAATAAGAACTACACCAGGTAAAATTGTTAGGGTACGACCGTATCGTATCCCCGAGGCAAGGAAACAGCTTATGGAGACCGAAATACAGAAAATGCTCGAATTAGGAGTGATAGAGCCTTCGACTAGTCCCTGGTGCTCCCCAGTTGTTCTGGTGCCAAAACCTGATGGTACTATTAGATTCTGTATTGACTTCCGGAAGCTTAACGAAAATTCAATGTTTGACACATACCCCATACCCAGAGTAGATGACGTCCTAGAAAAACTAGGAAAAGCAAAATAAATGTCCACTTTAGATTTGACAAAAGGGTATTGGCAGATTCCCTTAGCTCCAGAGGATAAAGAGAAAACAGCTTTTGCCACTCAGTCCAGTCTTTATCAGTTCACTGTGCTACCATTCGGTCTCCATGGAGCACCAGCTACGTTCCAACGGTTAATGGATAGACTCTTAAACCCATTTCAGTCCTTTGCAGCAGCTTACCTAGATGATGTAGTCATCTTTAGTGAAACCTGGGACGATCATCTAAAACATTTACAACAGATATTCCACACTCTCACCACCGCTGGGTTAACTGCCAACCCCAAAAAGTGCGTTATAGGAAAACCCGACATATCATACTTAGGATACAAAATCAGTCAAGGGAACCTACAACCTCAAACAAAGAAAGTAGATGCCATTCTAAATGCACCTAATCCTACAACCAAGAAAGATTTGCGCTCGTTCCTAGGGTTGGTAGGCTACTATCGAAGGTTCATACCCGAATATTCCACCCTTGCCGCCCCTCTCACAGATCTTCTATCTAAATCTCATCCTAATCGGTTAGCACCTTTTTCGGATCAACAGAAAGCTAGCTTTGAGCAACTGAAGTCCTATCTGACCAGAGACCCAATACTCCGGTGCCCGGATTTTTCGAAACCTTTTCATCTATACACGGATGCCTCGGATGTAGGTTTGGGGGGAGTACTGGCCCAACCCGACGGGGAAGGTAGGGATCACCCGGTAGTATATGTCAGTAGAAAACTGTTTCCCCGGGAAAAACACTATCCAACCATCGAAAGGGAATGTTTGGCCATTAAATGGGCCGTGGATACATTACAGTATTACCTTTTGGGTCGACCGTTTATACTATTTACGGATCATGCTCCCCTCACTTGGTTATCGGCTCATAAGGATACCAATTCACGGATTTTAAGATGGTTCCTTGAACTACAACCATTTTCTTTTCAGGTCCGTCACATACCAGGACCCCAACAAGCCCCGGCTGATTATTTGTCTCGGTTCCCGGACTCTACTGCGGTCCTCGAGCAGGACCGTTCATGGGGAGAGGTGTGGGCCGGGTGTTCCCGGCACAGAGAATCACAAGTGACGTATCGGACGGTGCCGATACGTCACTTCCGCGTCTCCCGTTGCCGGGGAAATGCGGCGAGAGCGAGGCAGGCGGGACGGCGTTGCCTGGGAAACCGAGACGGTTTCCCAGGACGGAAAAAGAAAAGGGGGAGACGCGCTGGGACGGGGAGAGAAGGACAAGGAGGAAGAGGACGGGAGGAAAAAGGAGCGCAAGGAGCAGAAGGAGGACGAGAGCAGAGAGGAGCACGAGGAACAGAAGGAGGACGGGAGGAGAGAGGAGAGCGAGGCACAGAAGGAGTACGGGAGAAGAGAGAAGAGCCAGAGCCTGGAGGAAGGAGACAAACAGGAGGATCACTACGACGCCAGCCACGACCCTGGAGGGTCGTGGCTAAACAAGGTACGGTCCTTGTGGGCACAGAAAAGAGGCACAAGTAAAAAGGGGACTGGGGAGGGGGTATAGAGGAGGGGTGGGAAGGGAGGACTAGAAAGGGGCACCACGACCAGCACATCTGTGACACTTGTTCCTCACTAAAATTAGATGCGGTCACGTCATTCCCCAACTCCTCACTGGCACCAACCCCCTCCTTTTTGTGTTTACCTTTTCCCCAGTCAGCGATAGTAGAGAGAGAGAGAAAACCTGGTTATAGTCCCAATACTTACCTCAGCGTTTTTCCTTCTGTTTCCGGTATCTTCCTGGATTCATTCTGAGTGGGCAAGGCCGTACTTCAACCTGGAAAAGACAACAAGATCAACATAAGAAATCACCTATCCGGGAAAAGAGAAAGAACAAGGACAGAATTACGGGAAAAGCCAATCGTACTTTTTGTTAAGAAAACACTTTATTTCACCATATAACTTAGAATAAACCACTTACCAAAGTAAGAACAACGCCTCTCCGTTGTCTTTATACTGTTCGACCTGTCACAACGTCTAAAGTAATTTTTTTAATTGTGAAAGTCTTCATATCCCTGGAGGTCTGTGTTGGGTGACAGGAGCCCACTGTGGGATGGTGCCAACAATTGACTCACTATTTCCAGAACAAGGTTGTAAATATTCAAGCCAGTCTCCCCTTTCTTTGCTGATGGAGGAGATTATGATGGGCATTCAGCAGCCCAGTCTAATTCATGACTCAGCCATTTCGCTGGACAGCTACATTTTCAGGGATGAAGTGTTCCCTTGTGAAAAAATCAGATCCTGCTTGTCAGCAGCCTTTCAGTGGATGACTTACTACCAGTTTAAACATAATGCGGGAAAGACTGCGTTACTCTTCTTTGGTGGAAGAGCAGATGAGCCCTGGCAGTCCTTTTGGCCAGTGGAGGCTCCTCCGCCAATTCATCATACTAGCTTTGTCAAAAAACAAGCTTGATGGTGAGCTCTCTTTTCTGTCTCAGGTCAGTGCAGAAGTTTGGACCTGTTTTGGTCTGTTATGTTTATTGAGGAAGGTCTTGCATTTTCTTACTTTTCTTGTTCGGAAATTGGTAGTACAGCCTTAATAACGACCTTCCTCTTGACACATACGGCACTTTATCAGTCTGGCACTGGTTACCTTAAAGAAAGAAATTGCTTTTATGCGCCACTTAGGTACCTACACTCAGGCAACCTTTTATGGCCAAAGCCCCTAGGATTCGGCAGTCCAGAAAAAGGGGTAGGACCTTTTCCTTCCTAGGACCTTCACTATGGAACAAATTTCCTGTAGAGCTATGGAGTGTTTCAGCCACTTCCCAGTTTCAGAAGAAACTAAAAACTTGGGGCTTGACTTATGTAAAGTTAACCCTGCCTTTGCGTAATTTTTTTATGCAAAAGCAGCACAAACTCACAAAATATAATTATATTTTGTGAGTTTGCACCACTTTTCCTCGAAACATGACGCAAAGTCAGTGCTAACTTTTCATAAATCAGTCCCTTGGCTTTTTAAGTAGGATTAGTGTTATTCCTCTCAGTTAGTTCTCACAAGTGGTGCAGAGTGCCAGGACACTCCTCGGAGTAACAGTGTGCTTTAGAAATGCCCATTACATTACATTGCTTTCTGGGGCTTTCTCCAGCTTCCACTTTGGCTCAAGAAATAATAATGGTGTTTAGCATGCCACAGTCCTATGCAGCATGCTTGCTCCGTGCACTTTCCAATGTACATGTTTACTACACCTACATTTGTGTGCCATCAATGTCCCACATGGACGGAGTGGGGGACCCAGTGCTTAATTTGTAAATAAAAATGTGCAGGTGCTCAAAGCTCTCCTCTGAAACACAGCTGCTGCAATTTAAATGTGTGAGCACAGTATACTGAGGCAGCGTAATCCTGAAACCATCTTGAGCCTCTTAAATCCATTTACTGGCACTCCGTGCCCTTTCAGCTCACTCTTGCAGCTTTCTGCTTAATCCCTTTGTGACACTTTTCCGTCCTTCTCTTCCTCCGTCTTTCCCATAGGTGTCTTTTGCTCATAGTAAATGCCTGATGCAGTAAAATAGGTGCCAACCCACAAAAAGAATTGCTGGTGCCCCCCACCGGCAAAACCCCGGCTCAAATTAAGCACTGGAGGGACCCAACCTTAATGCTTCGACAGGCCAATTTAAAACATAGAGGACAGTATACTTCTCTTGCTAGTAGGTGGCAGATACAAAGGCCTGTCCTACCTCTAGAACTTGGTGCTGCCAGAACTGTCAGTCTTCTATAGCACAGCGAATGACAGAAGTCCACTGACTTGTCAGGCTGGAACTCTATATGAAACAACTTATAATTTTATGTAATCACATTTTTTTGACACTTTGTATTGTTGTAAATGGTACAATCCATATTCATGTTTTCCCCCAACCATTCCCATGACTTAAAACATTCCATTTTGACAGTTGAGTAACATTCAATGACGAATGAAAGGCGCTATTACACATTTACTTCGGAGCGTTTTGTGAAACCTTAACAGAAGGTGCACTTGGTGTGCCCTCCCAGGCCAGAAAACCCTCCTCTAGGTCTCAATCCACGTCACAGGGATCCCGCAAAACACCCATGAATGTCATGTGTGCTGAGATAGAAAACAAAAAGCTGTAAGTTTTTAATGGGAACTCAAGACAGGGGCACGCGCTCTCCACAGCCACACAGGGAACCTTTCACATCCTAACAGTGTGTACGGTGTTGAAATTAATTTGCTAGTCGATTCCACCAGAGGCTCATTGTTCACATTTGTGGGATGTTAACGTGCGTTTGAACAGCAACCTTCTAACAAAGACCTTCTAACAAAGACCTTCTAACAAAGACCTTTCATGCAGTGTTATCTCCAAATATGGCCGTGCTGTGCTGTTTGACTTCATGTAAGAGGGTGTTGTGAAGGTGCATACACAGGAAGGGCTTCCATTCACTGTGGCTAGGAAGGTGATCTTTGGGTTCCACCTGGTACCCTAGTTTCCCTGACAATCCTCGCCTTTGTGTAGTAAAATATCCAAGAGAATGGGATAGAATAGGAGAACGGGAGCCTCGCAGATGAGACAGTTACTTCTTTGTATCTGGAATTCTTTGCCCCAGATTCAGCTGTCTCTTGGCTCTTGGATCAGATGGATGATAATGGAAGCAGGCATAGACACTGACAGGTTTGGAGTTCACTCTTATAGGGGAGCCGTGGTTACTAAGGCCCTGATTCATACTTTTTGACGCTGAACTGCGCTACTGCAGTTCAGCGTCAAAAAGTTTACCGCCGGCTGGGGCCATACCAAGACGCCGGCCGGGCATCATATTTATGGTATGACGCTAGCCAGCGGTAAGGTCCAGCTAGTACCACAGAAAAGGACGCTCGCCGGGTAGGGGAGGCGTAGGGGGAACAGGTGGCTTAGCGTCAGAGGATGATGCTAGTACGAGCAGAGGCAAAAAAAATGCCTCTGCCCAGACTAGCGTCATGTTTTGACATTAAAACCCCATGGACATGATTCCTGTCTCAGTTAAGACAGGAGTCATGCCCCCCCAGCCCAATGGCCATGTAAGGGGCCCAAGTTAGGCCCACCTATGGCACTTCGAAAAAGTTTTTAAATACTTACCTGGACTTACCTGGGATTGTTCCCCCCATCCTTAGGTGTCCTCAGGGTGTGGGTGCGGGTAGGTGGGGGTGTCCCTGGGGTCTCTGACCATGGGACAAGGCTCACAGGCCCCCTAATGCCCGGCCATACCCAGGCGTTAAATAATGGCGCTAAGCAGGCTTAGCACCATTATTTAAGGCCCTCCTCCTCCTGTGTGTGATTTTTGCACAGGAAGTTAAATAAGGCGTTATTTTTTGCCTGGGAACACCTACCTTGCATCTCATTGACACAAGGTAGTTTTCCACAGGCAAAAAATGACTTTAACTCCAATATTTTGGTGCTAGACATGTCTAGAGGCAAAATATGAATATGGAGTTAAGTTTGCGCCGGATTTGCATAAAAGAAATACGCAAATCCGGCGCATACAGAGTATAAATATGCCCCTAAGTCCTTTGTTTTGGGGATCATGATGGGAGAGATTGTGGAATCAGCAGGTAGGCCCACTGATTCTTCTTTTGAACAACTCCATTTCAAAGCTATGCCCAATGTGTCTCCAAATTGTGGGATAATTAAGAGTTTATTGGACACGGACCTCCAACACAAATGTGGCAAGTGCAAATAGTAACAGGGCATTATAGCCTATGGCACTTGTAATATGGTGGACAGGACATTTGTCACGTTTTGACAAGTATCCTATCCACCAAACTCTAAATACAGTCCTACGTCTTGAATTAGTACGATGCTCACCTCCGGTGATGAGCAACAATACAATGGGGGTTATTACAACTTTGGAGGAGGTGTTAATCCGTCCCAAATGTGACAGATATACCACCAGCCGTATTACGAGTTCCATAGGATATAATGGACTCGTAATACGGCTGGTGGTATATCCGTCACTTTACCGTCACTTTTGGGACTGTTTAACACCTCCTCCAAAGTTGTAATAACCCCCAATATTTTCTATCTTTTTGCATCTGAAAGTTTAGATTCTGTTATGGACACTGAAGCCAGGATTAGCCTATTCCTGGAAATATTAAATTGTTAAAACATTGTGGAGCATACATTTCAATGAATAATATGTAGAATTCACATGTATGTGATGTTTGCACTTCCTCATTGCATTAATGATGTTATGTTGATTACAGAAATGAAGGGAGGTAAAGATATGACTATTCTTTTCTTTCGTGCAGAGAAGAGATCATGACATCTCCAGAAGTAACCTCACATGACCTTTGACCATGATAACACCACAGGAATTTATGTCAGGTGTCCTTTGACCCTGTTTATATTACAGTAGTCACTGTCACTGAACTTCGAAACCACCAACAATAAAAGCAATTAACAAAATAACAAACACTAACAAAGCTGATACAATTCTCTTAAAGCCATAACCAATATAATAATCAAGGTGTAGCTGTGGTATGCCGGAGGTGCACACTTGATAGAAGCCATCATGGTCCAGTAATACAGCCATCATATTCTAAAGTACAGCCATCTTATTCCCAAGTAGAGCCGCTAAGGCAGAGCAGGTCATATGCCCTAATATACCCATATGCCCACATTAAGGGTCAGATTTTCAAGAAACTGGTGCAGCGTGCTGCTGCGCCAAAATCAGCAGTGCCACGCTGCGCCAGTTTTGAAGCACAGGGCTGCACCGTATTCACAAGAATATGGTGCAGCCCTGCGTTTCCCTCTGTGCATGCACTAAATTAAGCTGTCTGCGCCAACGCAGGCATCCTTGCACCGTAGTACAAGGGTGTCTGGTTAATGGGAGTGATTGTTTATGTGCAGGAAGGTATCCCTTCCTGCACATAAACAACCTACCATGTTGATTAGGCACTTAAGTACCAAAGCGTCATCTTTGCATCAGGGACACCTTCCTGCACATAAACAATCATCCAGGGCATTTTGTTACTTCAATGTGTGCTGCAGAATGCAGCACACACAGAAAAAGCAAAAAACGAGGAGAAATAAAAGCATTCCTCCTTTTGCCATGCTAACGCCACCCCTGGGGTGGCGTTAGTTTTTGGTGTTGCCACAGATTTACAATTTCTCGTAAATCTGGGGCAGCGTCAAAAGTAATGGGTGTTGCGATGGAACGCCCACAGCAACACCCATTGCACGCCCCTCTGACGCAGAAAACCATGTCGGAGGGGACCATATTAACAAGGAGGCATAACGCCACAAAAAGGTGGCGTTACACCTCCTTGTAAATATGGAGCAGTGGTTAGCACCACCAGAGCGTCGCAAAAAGTGACGCTCCGGTGAGGATAGGGCTTTTATAAATCTGGCTCTTAGTCTCATAAGAGCATGTTTGCAGGCTCACACACCTCTCAGAATAAGTCTGTATGGGAACTCAGCTAATACAGCATACTAAATTGTGTGGATTCTGCCCCTAACAACTCACTATGGGGGTCATTATGACCCCGGCGGTCTGTGGAAATATGGCGGTAAGTACCGCCAACAGGCAGGCGGTACGTACCGCCATATTATGACATTGGCAGGATGGCTGAAGCCAACCCGCCAATGTACCACTCTGACCGCCATGGCGGTGACAACCGCTGGGCTGGAGATATCTATTTCCAGCCCGGAGGTGTCACTGTTCCACCCGCGGTATTACGACCCCACCTACCGCCATGGTTTTCGTGGCTTCCTTACCACCACGAAAACCATGGCGGTAGGCACTATCAGTGACATGGAATTCCTTCCCTGTCACTGATAGGAGTCTTCCCCCATCCCCATCCCTCTCCAGTTACCCCCCACACCTCCTCCTCTCCAATGCCCCACGCCATATCTTACATTCACGCCCCGTCACACACACATTCCCACAAGCATCCACGCATGCATACCTCCATTCACACACACATCTGCACACACTTACAAACATGCACGCACACACGCATTCACAAACGTAACATACACGCACTCACACCTTCATACATGCACGCTTGCATCCAACATGCAACACACACCTGCATACATGCACATACAAACATACACGCACACCTGCACACACACAACACACCCCACCCCCTCCCCTGTCGGAGCACCCACTTACCTGTGTGCAGGGGGTCCTCCGGCAGGAGACGGGACGGGCAGCAGCGTCCGCCAGCAGAACACCGCCAGGCTGTATTATTTCTCATAATACGGCTGGCGGCGGTCTACTGGCGTCTACTGGCGTGGCGCTGCTGCTGGCAGCAGCGCCACCTTACCGGCATCTGCCGGCACGGCCACAGCTGGATTTCCGCCATCCTTCTGGCAGAAATCCGTCGGTGGTCATATTACGGAGGACGGCTGGTAGCTGTGGCGACAGTCTTTTGGCAGCCGTCACCGCGGCGGTAGGCGGTTTTAATCGCCAGTAACATAATGAGGGCCTATGTTCTTAGGAAACTGGGGTGTTTATTCTAGTGTCAGCATTCTTAGCTTGATCAGTGATATGTTTAGCAAAGTCATACAGACAAAATATTCTGATAATTATAATAGTTTAGTTTTACATGCACAAAATGATGAATGAGATGAGTGATGAGTGAGGTGCTAAGCCTCTATCTGGGAATTGTAACTGTGACTGCACTCCTTCTACACAGCTTTCCACAGCCAGCATAAGACTGATGAACTAACATACCAGCTATGAAGTTCTATACATTTGACAAGAGTACAATGTACTAAGGGAGATTTTAGATGCCAATGCATAATAAGTAAACATATGCCTCAGCTTCTAGATCTGAATAAAGAATGCACATTCTGGAATGTGATGAGGTGCAGCCCCTGTAGGTACATGTGCTCTGTAGAGCCCCTAATGCTAGTGTGTGCCCTGTTTCAGCCACTAAGGGGCATACTTAAGAGCCCCAAGGACCTCCTTGTGCCACATTAGCATCATTTTTTTTTTACTCTAATGTGGCCCAACGAGGCCAAAATCGTCATGCCAAATTTACAAAGTGGCGCAATGCATGTATTGCACCACTTTGTATCCCTTTGCGCTACATTATGCCTGCGCCAGGCCTTTCTTTGCATCATTTTTTTCGTCACTTTTAACGTCTGCCCAGGCGTTACAAGGAGGCACACCGTTGTTTACAAAGGGCCTCAATGGGTTTTGCAGGATTAGCGTCACCATTTTTCATGCTAATACTGCAAAGCTTCAAACTAGTGTTACAAATGTTGATGCTAGTTTCCATAACTACCGCCATTGTGCGCCGTATGTTAGATACAGCGCACACATGGTGACGTTAGGGAGGAGCTAACGGATGCAAGGAAAGTGGCCCTGTACTGGGTGCAGCTCCACTTTCCTTAAATCAGGCCCTAAATCTGCTGGTACACTGAATAATGCGGACGCTAAAGTGCACTGTCAGATCACACCATGTCAGCATTGAGGGTTATAAACAGTCAAGCGTTCCTTTTATTAAGTATTGCTTTCAATTATGTAAATTCTAATTAGTTCATTTGTGAACCAAGAATATAACTTCTAGAATGCCTTAGGTTCAGTGAAAGTAGTATACGTTCAACATGAAGTGAAGTAAATAGTGGAGTCCACAGAAGGCTGCTACTGGTGCCACCTCTAGGTTTGCAAATTGCATCTAGCAAACCCCTGAAGACTTGACTCACAAAGATAAACTTACACTACACTGTAAGATTATAGGCCCTAATTTATTCTTTTGTTGCCCCATATTAGTGTAATGTTTTGACGCAAAAGTGGCGCAAACCTACAAAATACAATTGTATTTTGTAAGTTTGCTCCGCTTTTGCGTCAAAAAATGCGCTAACGTGGTTCAAAAAATTATAAATCAGGGACATAATGTTTTGCAATTCACAAAGGAATTTTACAAGTAGTATCTTTATGAGTGCGGAGTCTTCACACATGCGGTGGTGACTCCACACATAAAAAAATAGGCAGTCGTGAAGATACTACTGGTGAAATTCCTTTCTGAATTTGCAAAAATCATAAATCTACACTAAAGTGTAAGTTTACCTTTGTGAATCAGAACTAGAGTGTGGCATGTGATCTGTACAGGCGAATCCCTAATAATATAGTACATTACAACTTTAGAGCAGCCATTCACCAGACCAACACAACTCCCCCAGTCATGCTACTCAACCTGCTTCTTACACCCTCCACGTCTGGTAAGAAAAATGACGAGGACCCTGAACAATTTTGCAAGGTACTCTTAAAATTTCTGAACAGTAGCCTTATAGGATGTGAAACTGGAGACTGTTATGTCGGGACATACTATCTCGGATTGTATCCAAAACCAGAAGGTGGGGGAAATGGTCAAAGCCCCTTGCGTCTGTCAGGACTGGTATGGTTCATGACGTGCGAGGGGGAAATAATAAAAAGCCTGGGCGGTTCCTGCCTTGGGGGATTAGCCCACTACACTGTGTGTGTTTTATTGATAGCCCATCTGCCACCCTTCTGACTGGACCAAAGTTACAACCCAACAAACTGGCAATGAGGGTGGTGGTGAAATCCCACCACCTTTCCAACACTGAGGCCACGCTACAACATCCAGTGGCATTCAGCTGGCTGTGCGCTACATACGCGCTATCGTAGCAGCATATCTGGTGCACCACTCACCTTCAGGGCGTGCTGCGCGGTGCTCTGCAGTGGTGAGTTTCCGGCTGCCTGTGACTCCTTGCGGCACCCTTTGCAAATGCTGACGGCACTACTCTCCGGCAGCCACACCGCTCAGCTTGCGACCGGGAGACCTGCAGCGGCCCCTCCCACCGCTCTTCACATACGCTTCCATGGAGCTGGAGGGCAGACCCACGCTCACATAGATACTCTGCCGACTGGAGGCGGTATCAGCGGGCAGCTCAACGCATGTGCACCGCTTCCGTTTCTCACCACATGGAAATAAGGTGCAAAAACAAATAACTGAAGGAACGGACATAAGAAATCAAATAAACACCCAATGATCACATAACAAAACCAACTTCTTGGGTGCCACTACATGTTTCCCTCCCCATTATGAACTTCCCTGGTTCAGGGCACAGACTGCAATGCGTTGGCTCACACAATACCACACAGCTGGTACCCGAGGCACCCATAAGATGACTAAATGAGGGCACAGAGTTGAATGCCTACCCAGACATGTATCGCTTGAGAACAGGGGACAGTAAATGAAATTAATAAAACAATCACTGGCACACGGGTAAGGCACAGTGACTGCCACTTGTGGCGAACACCTGCCTCACTCACCCTCAACTGAGAAGAGGCACACAGCCACCCCACCGGCTGCCCATACACGTACGTCTCCTCTGGCTGAGGGAGCTGCCACTGCCACCGTATGGCGTCCTTTCAGGCTCTAAAACCATTCGTAACATTCGGTCCCCCGTTGGTGCAGATTGCAAGATGGAAGAAATGGGTGGCGAGACTGGAGCATTATTTTGTGGCTGTGGTGCTAGACAATGACAGACAACACCCCATGCTCTTACACCTCGGGTGCGACTATCCACAAGCTAAGCAAGTCAGTGACGGAGGAAGGCCCCCCATTCACCTACCAGACACTGAAACGGGCCCATACTGCACACTTCAAACCGCTTGCAAACCCTGACTATGAGCGGTTTCTTCTCAGTCAGGCCAGACAACTTCCGAAGGAATCGTGGACACCTTCTACGCAAGGCTCAATGAGCTTGCCAACACTTGCACGCTCCCCAACACGTTGTAGTAGAACATTTGTGATCATGGCACGTCCATATGTGGACACAGTCCTCTCAACACCAAGCAGAGGTAGTGTTTCTAAATTCAAAGAGTATCTTTGGAGTGCAGTAAATTGTGTTTGCATCACAAAGAAGTTCTGTTAGAAATGGGGTCTTTGGTTGGCAGTCAGGTTACCCCCTGTCCAAGCAAGGACCCTCACTCTAGTCAGGGTAAATCACACACAATCCAAATTATCCTGTGCCCACCCTCTGGTAGCTTGGCACTGAGCAGTCAGGCTTAACTTAGAAGGCAATGTGTAAAGTATTTGTGCAATTAGTCATACAATACCACACTATAACACCACAAAAATACACCACACAGTGTTTAGAAAAATATATAATATTTATCGAGATAAATGCAGGTCAAAACGATTAAAGATGAAATAAGCAAATATAGAGATATCACTGAAAGTGATATCAAGTGTCTTAGAGTTGAAATATTACTGTAAAAGCAATAAAAAGTGTCTTAAGTTCTCCTAGAAATAAGACGAGTCTCTTGCAGGGCAAAGTACCTGGTTTGCGTTGAAAAATCCCCGCAAGGGACCGCAGAGGAGGAGGTGCGTGGAAAACGGTGAGTGTGCGTCGGTTTCGCCCCTTCGCACACAGACTTGCGTCGTTATTTTCCACGCGGGGAAGACGTTGCGTCGATTTCCGGCGCACGGACTTGGATCCTCTTCGGGTTGTGGGGTTTTCAGACGCCCCGGGGACGATGCGTGGAATCCTGGGCTTGCGGAGCGAAGTCACAGGGGCTGCGTCGATTCCGGTAGATGATGCGTGGAATTTTCTTCTGCACGGCAGGCCCTGCGTCGATTCCTCTCAGGAAGTCAGGCGTCGTCGTTCTGAGTCGGCTTGCGTCGATACAGTGGGGCCGTGCGTCGAAGTTCCTGTTGTGTCGCTGCCGCTGTGTCGCTCTTCTGTCGCGAAGTCCAGACTGCATCGTTCCAGTCTTGGCGTGCGGTGAATTTTTCACTGCAAGCAGGCTTTGTGTCGTTCTTGGCAGGCGATGCGTCGAATTTGCGCCGCACAGGGATCTCAACTGCGGAGAGAAGTCTTTTTGGTCCTGAGACTTCAGGGAATAGGAGGCAAGCTCTATCCAAGCCCTTGGAGAGCGCTTCTGCAGCACAACAAGAGAGCAGCAAGACAGCAGGGCAACAGCAAGACAGCAGTCCTCTTCAGAAAGCAGTCAGGTGAGTCCTTTGGGCAGCCAGGAATGTTCTTATTGTCAGGGTGCAGGTTCTGGTTCAGGTATCTTCTCCCGGAAGTGTCTGAGTTGGTGGGGCACAGGCCCTGTTTTTATACCTAAATGTGCCTTTGAAGTAGGGGAGACTTCAAAGAGTGGCTTAGAAGTGTGCCAGGTCCCTTTTCAGTTCAATCCTGTCTGCCATGGTCCCAGTAGGGGGTGTGGTAGTTCTTTTTGTGAGAGCAGGCTCTCCACCCTCCCAGCCCAGGAAGACCCATTCAAAATGCAGATGTATGCAAGTGAGGCTGAGTTCCCTGTGTTTGGGGTGTGTTTGAGTGAATGCACAAGGAGCTGCCAACTAAACCCAGCCAGACGTGGATTGTAAAACACAGAAAGATTTAAGTGCAGAGAAATGCTCACTTTCTAAAAGTGGCATTTCTAAAATAGTAATATTAAATCCAACTACACCAGTCAGCAGGATTTTTTATTACCCTTCTGGCCATACTAAATATGACCTTCCTACTCCTTTCAGATCAGCAGCTACCACTCAAACAATGTATGAGGGCAGCCCCAATGTTAGCCTGGGGGAGCAGGCCTCACAGTAGTGTAAAAACGAATTTAGGAGTTTTACACTACCAGGACATGTAAACTACACAGGTACATGACCTGCCTTTTACCTACACAGCACCATGCCCTAGGGGTTACCGAATTGGCAGTGCAACTGCACACACAGGCCTTGCAATGGCAGGCCTGAGACAAGGTTGAGGGCTACTTAAGTGGGTGGCACAGTCAGTGCTGCAGGCCAACTAGTAGCTTTTAATCTACAGGCCCTGGGCACACATAGTGCACTCTACTAGGGGCTTATAAGTAAATTAAATATCCCAATTGGGTGTGATCATATGTTACCATGTTTAAAGGGAGAGAGCATATGCACTTTAGCACTGGTCAGCAGTGGTAAAGAGCGCAGAGTCTAAAAGCCAGCAAAAACAGTATCTCAAAAGTGGAGGGAGGCAGGCAAAAAGTTAGGGGTGACCACCCTAAGGCTGTCAGGTCTAACAATGCAGATATTTTTGTAGAGTTTGTCAGCACTGCAATATTTCACAAGGAAGCACCACCATGTCCTGCAATGCAATGCAGTGCATGGGAACCAGTGCCTAGAAGAAGTTGGACACAGAGGGAGGTGGCGAGTGTGGTCTGATTGTAACCCTACTTAGGGAGATTATTGCATGGAAGGCCAGGACCCCGGCAGGAGCACACCTCTATCGGCCCCATAGAATAGCCCGTTGATAAAATTGCATCTGTCTTTTAACTGTATGTACAGAAGAGAAAAGAAATGGCGCCTTCCTCTGATACTTTCTTTTCCTTTCCTCCATAAGGGGTGACTGCTCCGTGAACTCCAACTCTGTTTTGAGGATTACAGGGAAGGAATTTTCCAAACAGTGGGACAGTCTTTGCGAGTTACTCCAACAAGATCCTAATTTATGCTCTATAAAAACATGTCTCACACAATAGGTGTCCTTTTCGTTTTTTTAGAAATATCCCTGCACGTGAAACCAATTTAATGTCTGTGGTGAGGTCAGTGGTGCCTGCAGCGTTTTATTGGTCGTCTGTCTCAGTGCCTCTGGGGCCAGGATTCAGGGAAGTCCCTCAAGCCCAAGGCCAGCAAAAGTTCTTCGACAGAGTTTGTTAGAGAGAGAGACTGAATGTCAAAATGTATTCCCAAAGCTAGAATTGCATTTATTTTGTACAATGAATGAATGATTAGTTTGCCCTGTAGAAAAAAGGTCAATTGTGCTTGTTTTGATGTTCATAAGGACATGGGATTGTGTTATGTCCTGCCATTCTCATTTGGCAATCATTCTATGTCAACATTCTGGGCCACAATTAGCAAACTTTGACGCAGGACAACACAGCAAGACAACATGATGCGCAGCATCAAATGGAGAGGGCAGGAACGTGCCATCTATCAAGATTTCTCTCTCCTTGCGCTGGCTCACTCAGGCCCATATTTATACTTGTTTAGCGCCGAATTTGTGCCGCTTTTTGACGCAAAAGCGGCGCGTACTTACAAAATACAATTGCGGTGCTAAAAAAGTATAAATATGGGCCTTAGTGTAGCCTAGTGCCAACACAGCGACTCTTGCGTGATTGGGCAAGGGTGCCTCCTTTGCAGGCAGGATTGTTTTTGTGCAGGAAGGGACATGCATACTATGCGGAGTATGATGGTGAGCACAAAAGTTGCGGAAAAAGAGTTCAAGTGGAGGAAGACGAAATATTAGGAAGGGAGCAAGGAACCATGGGGCTCATTTACACGCCCCTTATGCCACTATAGCGTCATGTTTTTTTTGGACTGCGGCGGCTGCGGCGTCTAAGGTACTTACACCTTATACCAGGTCCAGGTATCCCCTATTAGTGTAGTGTAGGCAGTGTCCAGAAGCCAGGCTCCCTAGAGGTAGCTGTGGATGAGCAGCCAAGGCTTACCTAGGAGACATGCAAAGCTCATGCAACACCACGGTAGTCACACAGCACTCACACACATGAAAGAAAACACCCAGTGTTACAAAAATAAAGGTACTTTATTTTAGTGACACAATTCCAAAAAGTACTAGAGAGGCAACCCTCCAATAGGAGGTAAGTAACACACTAAATACATAGACTAGTTATCAGCAATAGGCATAGAAAGTGATAGAAAACAGTGCAAATGCAATTAGACCATGATGATGCTGAGGAGGAGCCCAAACCAAAAAAATGGAATGCGAACACAGGACCCCCACCTAAGTAAGAGGAATGAGTAGAGGGGAGCTGAGGGTACTAGGAAACCCCAAAGATAAGTACCACAGTGCATCCTAGCGACCAGGAGGAAAGGAGTACATTTCTAGATTTTCCACAAACCATCCAAAAAGAAGAAAATGCAACACCCAGACAAGACTACAAAAAACTGTGGTGGATTCCTGAAGAGGAAGACCTGTGGAAGAAGGGGACCAAGTCCAGAAGTCACAGAAGAGTCCAGGAGGAGTAGGAGCTACTACCCACCCAGCTGTGGAAGCAGGAGTTGGTTGACGGTGAGACAAAGACAGTTGGGCATGCAGCCCTGGAGCAGGTGAAGCGTTCCTGGAGGATGCAGTCAATGTCCCATGCCGGATGGAAGATTGCAGGCGGTCAGTGGCTTGGAAAAGCCACAAACAAACCTTGGCAAAGGCAGAAGTCGAGGTGAAGCAAAAGTGGAGCTGTCAGGGACCGGCAAGGTCCAGGAGGACTCAACCCACAGAAGGAGTCCAAGGGGGACCTTCAACAAGGCAGAGAGTCAAAGAAGAAGAGGCAGCCTCCACAGGAGACACACTGGACAACGAACCAGGAGTCACAGAGGAGTCCACACAGCACTACTGGAGAAGGGTTCCACGCCACAGAAGAAGCTCACAGAGGGCTGTGCGTCACAGGAAGGAGTGCTGGGGGCTGGGGCTACACGTAGACTGAAGATCCCTTGGAGGAGATGAAAACAAGCCTTGGCAACTGCAAGAGATGTGGTGCATGGGGGTACTGTCCTGCGTGGGAAGGCAAGGGCTTACCTTCACCAAAGTTGGAAAGCTTGCAGAGAGGACCAAGAGGACTACTCTGGACCACCACCCGTGATGCAGGATCCATGCATTTCAGGATGAGAGGAGATCCACGCAGCCAGTCGTCCAGTCGTCGTTGCAGTTGGTGCCTGCGGATGCAGGGTAGTGACTCCTTCCCTCGAAGGAAGATTCCTTCTTCCTTCTCATGCAGACTGAAGATTAGCCTCCCTCAGAGGAAATGTTGCAGAATCTGGAAGGAGCTGTGGAAACAATGTTGCAAGCAGAGTCTTCGTCGTGGATGCAGATTGTCGGTTTTTGGAGGGTCCAGTCAAAGTAGGGTTGCAGAGGAGTCTTGCTGGAATCTTGCAAGCCGAATCTGAGGACCCACCCAAGAGAGAGACCCTAAATAGCGCTGAAAGGGGGACTGTCATCTAGCCAGGTGACCACCTATCAGGAGGGGGCTCTGACGTCACCTGTCTGTCCTGGCCACTCAGATGCTCCCAAAGGTCCCTGCAAACCTTGGATTCAAGATAGCAGAACCCAGGGACCCTCTGGAGGAGCTCTAGGCACCACCCCTGGGGTGGTGATGGACAGGGGAGTGGTCAGTCCCCTTTCCATTGTCCAGTTTCACGCCAGAGCAGGGACTGGAGGTCCCTGAACCGTTGTAGACTGGTTTATGCATGGAGCCACCAAATGTGCCCTTCAAAGCATAACAGTGGCTTGTGGAGGCTACTCCTCACACAGCATGTAACACCTATTTCCAAAGGGACAGTGTTGGACCTGGCCTTTTTACAGGGTCATCCCCAAACTTTTTGCCTCCTTCCTCCTATTTTTTTCTGACCTGTTGTTGTTGGCTTTTGAACTCTGGGCACTTTACCACTGCTAACCAGTGCTAAAGTGCATATGCTCTCTGTGTAAATTGTACTGTTGATTGGTTTATCCATGATTGGCATATTTAATTTACTTTTAAGTCCCTAGCAGTGTGCACTATATGTGCCTAGGGCCTGTAGATTAAATGCTACTAGAGGGCCTGCAGCACTGGTTGTGCCACCCACTTTAGTAGCCCCTTTACCTTGTCTAAGGCCTGCCATTGCAAGGCCTGTGTGTGCAGTTTCACTGCCACTTCGACTTGGCATTTAAAAGTACTTGCCAAGCCTAAAACTCCCCCTTTTCTACATACAAATCACCCCTAATGTGTGCCCTAGGTAACCCCTAGAGCAGGGTGCAGTGTGGGTAAAAGGCAGGACATGTACCTGTGTAGTTTACATGTCCTGGTAGTGTAAAACCCCTAAATTCGTTTTTACACTACTGTGAGGCCTGCTCCCTTCATAGGCTAACTTTAGGGCTGCCCTCATACATTGTTGAAGTGGTAGCTGCTGATCTGAAAGGTGTAGGAAGGTCATATTTAGTATGGCCAGAATAGTAATACAAAATCCTGCTGACTGGTGAAGTTGGATTTAATATAACTATTTTAGAAATGCCACTTTTAGAAAGTGAGCATTTCTCTGCACTTAAATCTTTCTGTGCCTTACAATCCACGTCTGGCTTGGTTTAGCTCCTTGTGCATTCACTCAGACACACCCCAAACACAGGGTACTCAGCCACACTTGCATACATCTGCATTTTGAATGGGTCTTCCTGGGCTGGGAGGGTGGAGAGCCTGCCCTCACACAAAGGACTGCCACACCCCCTACTGGGACCCTGGCAAACAGGATTGAACTGAAAGGGGACCTGGTGCACTCCTAGGCCCCTCTTTGAAGTCTCCCCCACTTCAAAGGCACATTTTAGTATAAAACAGGGCCTCTGCCCTACCACCTCAGACACTTGCTGGAGAAGAAACCTGAACCAGAACCTGCATCCTGCCAAGAAGAACTGCCTGGCTGCTCAAAGGACTCACCTGACTGCTTTCTACAAAGGACTGCTGCCTTGCTGTTGGCCTGCTGCCTTGCTGAACTCTTGTCTTGCTGCACAAGTGCTCTCCAGGGGCTTGGATAGAGCTTGTCTCCTGTTCCCTGAAGTCTCAGGACCAAAAAGACTTCTCTTTTTCAACTGGACTCCTTGTGCGGTGAAAAATTTGACACATAGCTTGCTCCGCGGTGAAAAATTCACTGCACGCCGATCCGGAAAGACGCCGCCGACGCGACGCCTGCGGTGCGACCGGAACTTCGATGCACGGCCCGCCTAGATAACGCCACCCGACTTCCAGAGAGGAAATCAACGCAACGCCTGCTGTGAGGAAGAAAATTCCACGCACAGCCCACCGGAATGACGCGCAGCCGGATAACAAGCCTAGGATTCCACGCACAGACGCTGGGACATCTGGTAATCCTGGGACCCACAGAAGGAGGCGGTCCACATGCCGGAAAACGATGCACATCTTCCCCGAGTGAAAAATAACAACGCAAGTCCGTGTGTGAAGGGGCGAAACCGACGCACACTCCATTTTTCCACGCATCTTCTCCTCTGCGGCCCTCTGTGGAGATTTTCCACTCCAAACCAGGTACTTTGTGCTTGAAAGAGACTTTGTTTACTTTTTAAAGTCTTAAGACACTTTATATCACTTTTCAGTGATATCTCTACAATCTCATATTGCATCTTTTATCGTTTTGACCTGCAAATATCCAGATAAATATTATATATTTTTCTAAACACTGTGTGGTGTATGTTTGTGGTGCTATATTATGTTATTGTATGATTTATTTCACAAATACTTTACACATTGCCTTCTAAGTTAAGCCTGACTGCTCAGTGCCAAGCTACCAGAGGGTGGGCACAGGATAATTTGGATTGTGTGTGACTTACCCTGACTAGAGTGAGGGTCCTTGCTTGGACAGGGGGTAACCTGACTGCCAACCAAAGACCCCATTTCTAACAGACAGGATATTACCCCCCTCTCCTAAAGGAAATCATTTGTTCTGCCTTCCTGGGCTTGGGCTTTTCAAGCAGCAGGGGGGCGGAAATTTGTCTGAGGGGTGGCAGCAGCTTGGGCTGCCCGGAAAACCGTAGAAGGCTGGTTGGAGCAAAGCTAAGGAGCCACCAGAGAGCATGAAATCATACTTCCAATCCTGGCAACAGTATTGAGGTATGATTTTGACATGTTTGACACCAAACAGGCCTAGGTTCGAGGTTACCAATATGTAGCTGGACATAGGTAGAGACGTATGTCCAGTACCGCATAAAATGTGTCCCTGCACTCACAAAGTCCATGAAAATGGCACTGGAGTTCATGGGGGCACCTCTACTAGTGCAGGGGTGCCCTCACACACAGGTGTTGCACCTTCCCCTGTGGGCTAGGAGGGCCTGCCATAGGGGTGACATATAGTGACCTGGTGCAGTGACCTATGGTGAAAAGGGGTGCATGCACCCTTTCACTCAGGCTGCAATGGCAGACCTGCAGAACACTTTGCATGGGCTCCCCAGGGGTGGCATGCTGCAGTCCATGGGGATCTTCTGGTACCCCAATGCCCTGGGTACCTGTGTAACATCTACTAGGGACTTACATGTAGGTACCAGTTTGCCAAATGTGGGATGAAGATGGTACAAGTTACCAAGTTAGAAGGGAGAGAGCAAAATCACTGAGGTCCTGGTTAGCAAGATCGCAGTGAACACAGTCAAACACAGTGACAACAGGCAGAAAATGGGGGTAATCATGCCAAGGAAGAGGGTACTTTCCTACAACATACTTTTGCCACACAAGGAACTTACATTGTGCAGGGCGAGTGAAAAGCATTTTAGTACTTAAAGGTGTAGCAGACAAGATTTACATATCACATTTTCGACGTGAACATCATTTTTATACAATTGTAATTCATTAATTCAGAAGACAAAGTCCCATTTTACTTCTTAAAAGAAAACAAGGTAGTGCCAGCGTTCAACTATCCAGGACAGAGGCGTTTTTTAGTCTTGGACAAAGTGGGTTCTTCCCCAGAGCCCCAACCTTTCCGAGGGGTTCCTTCCCCCTGATAGGGCCTTAGTGACCATGAATAGTTCTTAAACAGACTGGTTGAACAACTGGTTGCCTTTAATGCATTTTTAATGTGGGTAATGTGATCGTCTATTACAGATTTTTTGCAGAGAAATGTTTATGTTTCATGCAACAGCCATAAAAAGTTTCTTTTACATCAAAACAGGACGTCACATATGAGAAATGGGAGAGTGTCACAGGGATTATTTGCAATGATATTAGTGAGCTGCTTCTGTGTTACAATATTAAAAACACAGGTCACTATCCCTGAATATTATATGTAAACACATTTAGAATTTGGATGAGTGTGCCTATACAGTCAGTGACCTGGGCAAAAGAGGGCATGAAAGAGCTGAAATTGGATCATAAATTCAAAGCTGTTCCGAACGGTAACCCACAAAAAAGTTTTTGGCCCAAGACCCGAAAATCCTTGAGATGTCCCTGAGTCAGAAGGGTGTGGTCAGGATACTGCTTGGGCACTGTGGGCTTGAGCAAGACTTTTCAGGGGCCATCATTAGTTTGCATGAGAGGTGGTGGCAGAAAGGTGTCCCTCCCCGGGCAACACGTTTACACTTTAGTGATGCTTATAAGCATGTCATGCGGGCATCAACATTTGTCTTAGGATGTTAATGTCCCTCCCCTGGTGAATACTAGTGGCTGCCTTTTCCTCTAAGCATGCATCCCTATTATAGGGAGCATGGGTCTCAAGTAGTGTCAGTCACCCCAGTCAGGCGCATCTCTCTCATTTCCTCCCCTTCATTTCACAGTTCTCTCACATCCACTGAACCCATTCTTTCTCTTGGTTCATCTGCACTTTTAGATCTTCTCTTTTTATCTTTCCTTCCCTTTCTCTTTACTCTGTCCCCTTTTTTCTATTCTTTTTCCCTTCCCTTAGATTTCTTCTTTCCCATCTTACATTTTCTTCTTCCCTGCCTTTTCTTTCTTTTCTGTCCCACACCATTCCACTCTAGCATGATATTGTTCTCACTGTGCTGTTTATGGGCTTCTATCTGCAGGCCTGCAGTCTCCCACCAAGTCCACCTATCAATGAAATACTAATCCTAACTCATGAAGAGACCATGCAGAGTCCACTGCTCCTCAGTGCAAACCTGGACAAGAAGATATGAAGCATAAATATCCTGGCAACTGGGCTTTTGTCTGCTGGAGCAAATACCAGGAATCTTCCTAACCTACATGCTCCATCCTAACCTATGGATGACCTGACCTGGGGGTGTAGAAAACAGCCTTCTGAGCTGTCTCTTATGGGTATTGGCATCTTTGTCTGCTCTGGACATCCTGAGGCTAAATGGTCATTGACCAGAGGACGCCTGTTTTCCATTTGAAGAATTCCTAGTTAAATGGCAGAGAACTCCCCTTTTCACTACATTATGATGTGAACAAGTACAGTTAGCCTGTAAAAAGGAGTAATACATCTACAAAAGCTGATAAAAGTAGAACGTAAATCTACAGTGGTATGTCATCTGCAAATGAGCAGGCGGCATGCCCAGCAGACGTTACAAAAAAATCTAATCAAACAAATTATATTTTTCTGTGAAAAATCTGTATTGGCCCTAACATGCAACCAGCACTGGGAAAGCCAATAGGTCTGAGTTGGCTGCCAGCCTTTTGGCTTTGGCAATGCTTACTTTGTTCTTTCATGGATTATGCAAAACCTTATTCTTGGTGAGGCATCAGGGCCATCATCAATCTTAAAAAGCATTGGCTAAAGTTAAAAATATATTGTTTGTTTTACAAAAAGCACACATTACCATAGTAGTCGCTGACGCTGAAGGGGACTACTTTGGTAGATGTGCTGCTTGTGAAAGGGTAGCATGATGTACCTCAAAGTGAAATAATCCAGAGGCTGAAATGTGCTACCTACTGCCCCATGATACATGCTGCAGTGGCAGGAAGAAAGCTGTGAATAACACAACAGACTAATGGATGAAGCCTGGCTGAAAACCTATACGCATAACTATACTATCCTGTAATTGTAGTAAAGTTAGAAGGTCTTGGCTAATAACAGACCTAAAAAGCTAATTGGTCTGACCTTGGCTGCCAGCCTCTTGCTGTTCCTACATTTTTTTTGTAATATTTTTGTAAAAAGTTCTTACAAATAGATAGGCTTTCAAAGATATATAGGGGGTAATTTTGACCCCGGCGTGAGGCGATAATTTGGCGGTAGTACGGCCAACAGGCTGGCGGTACTTACCGCTAAATTATGACCGTGGCAGTCCCGCGACGATAATACCGCTGATACCGCAAGGCTGCCGCCAGCCTGCAGCCTGGCGGTCCAGGCGGGTGTAATCTGCTAGGGTAGAGCTGCCCTGGGGATTACGAGTCCCAATCCGCCAGCCTGTCCATGGCAGTAAAAACCGCCATGGAAAGGCTGGTGGTATGGGTGACTCCGGGGCCCCTGCAGAGCCCATGCACCTGGCATGGACGCTGCAGGGGACCCCATGTACAGCCCCATCGCGCATTCCACTGCCCGAATTACGGGCAGTGGAGTGTGTGACGGGTGTTACTGCACCCAACGCACTTCAACATTGACACCGGCTCCATTACGAGCCAGCTGCAATGTTGTGATGACTTTTCTGCTGGGCCAGCGGGCAGAAACGCTGTTTCCGTCCGCTGGCCCAGCGGAAATGTCATGACGTGGTCCCAAACATACCGGCAACACTGGCGGTATGTTGGCGTCCGCGGCTTTGGCGGTCTTTTCAAAAGACATCCGAAGTCGTAATAAGGGCCATAGTGTTGCAAAGACAGATGACTAGAGAGACTTGCAAACATAGATAGATAGATAGATAGTGTTACAAAGATAGATAGATAGATAGATAGATAGATGGATAGATAGATAGATAGATAGATAGATAGATAGATAGATAGATAGATAGATAGATAGATAGATAGATAGATAGATAGATAGATAGATAGATAGATAGATAGATAGATAGATAGGAATAAACAGCAGAGCTAAAATTAGTAATGCTAAAATTAGAAAGATAACAGTTAATTGTCTATATGAGCAATACTTATGAGAGCACTGAAAGCATACAGAAAGACATAGAAGTAGGACATACAGATTACATTGGTTTACAAGTATAACCGCAGTCCTCAGTTAAAATACATACCAGCATGACATGAAGGAGTGCAGTTATACATGTACTCCATTGCTTGCATTCTAGAAAAATAGCAACTCCATGAAGAGCAGCTTCAAATGGGCACATTTTGATATACTGTGAAATAGCAGCAGTCAGAAAAACAAGACGCTCCAAAAGGAATTCACAACACCTTTAGCAGGAGACGGGATCTGATAAAGCTGGAATGTGCCATGTGTTCAATATAGAAGAGCTGGGAGAAGATTCCTGCTTCCACATCAGACTCCAAACGCAAAGGCAACACCAAAGCAATGGAGTAAAAACAAAAACACTGGCACTGAAGAGAACTACATTGTGTGTGGATGTGATCCTTGTGAAAGAGCGAAATGCAGTTACCCAAAGTGAAGTTATCCTGTGGATGAAGTGGGCTGACCCCCTATGCCATGCTTTGTGCTGTAGTGGGCAGAAGCAAAATGTGACTGACACACCAACAGACCAATGGATGCAGACATGGTGCAGAAAGCATCTTTAAATAAGTATATCATACGTATATTTTTAAAGAAATTCTAAAGTTCTTGGTCGTGGCTAACGCCAGACCTTAAAAGCATAAGAGGCGTGTTCTTTCGTAATCAGAAGGATGTATGAACAATGATAAATGAATCATAAATGTTAATCACCATATGACTCTTGTAAGCCAAAGGCACTGCCGAAAGGAAATACAAAACAACCTTCTCACATATTAAAAAAATCTCAACTTTTGTGAACATAGAGGCCCTCATTCTGACCTTGGCGGTCTTTTCGCAAGACCGCTGAGTTACCGCCGCGGTGAAGACCGCCGACCGCGGCGGTGTGCCGCTGTGCGCATTCTGACCGCTGGGAGCGTTCCGCCGGAAAACCGCCAGCAGCCACACTGGCGGTCGGCGGGAAAGTGGAGACTGGTCAACCTCCACCGCCACGCCAGCAGAACACCGCCCACAGAATTACGACCCACATTTCTGTGTGGCGGTCTTCTGTTGGCGGTCTTCTGTTGGCGGTCACGTCCCTATGGCTCCCGTCGCCTCCCGGAGGACCAACGCACAAGGTAAGTTGATCGTCCGTGAGGGGAGGGGGTGGGGGGGTGTTGTGTGATGTGGGCGTGCATGGGGGTGTGCGTGTGAGTGTGTAGAGGGGGTGTGTGAGTGCGTGTATGCGGGCGGGGGGTGCTGCTGTGTCTATGGGTAATGTGTGCTGTTCGGCAGGTGCACATGTCGGCATGTATGTGTGCGGGTATGTGTCCCCGTTATGTATGTGTGTGTAGGGGGTGTGTATATGTGCATGTTGGGGGTGTGTGCATGTCGGGGTACATGTATGTGCATGTCGGGGTGGGGGTGGGGAGGGGGTTCGTACCACCTCTGGGGGGTGGCAGGGGGGTGGAGGGTGTGGGGGGAGGACTCGGGTGGGTAGTGGGGGGTGGGGGAGACCCCTATCAGTGCCAGGGAAGGAATTCCCTGGCCCCGATAGTGCTTACCGCCATGGTTCGCACGGCGGTTCCCGCCCGCAAGAAACCGCGGCGGTAGGCAGGGTCATAATACCCTTGGCGGTCTTGGGACGACCGCCGGGCCGGAGTGCGCAAACTCCAGCCCCGCGGTCATGACCGCCGCGGCGGTCGGAGTGGAGAAGTAGCGGTCGGTCGCGGCGGGGACCGCCGCGGTCAGAATGCCATTTTTAATACCGCCGGTCTGTTCGCGGTCCGACCGCCGTCTCTCCGCCGACCGCCAGGGTCAGAATGAGGGCCAAAGTGTATGCAAGGTATTAGTAACTCTGTCCCTGGGAGTGCTATAGCAATTCCTATATCAAGACTGGGCAAATATGGTTCAAATGTATTTGTGATTTGTGCTGTCCTTTACACATTTGTGGACTTCACCTCTTAGCTTAGATTTTGCAGGGACCCAGAGGGAGGCAGTCACCTGGAGGTGTGTTCATGTTTGGAAGCAGAGTGGATTAACGACTATGCAAACTGTCCATGCTACATGACCTTGATCAGAAATTGACCAAAGGGGTACTGTTTCCTTAAAATTGGGCCTCTGAACAATTCACATATTTCTTTTTAGGGAACTTTTTGAAACTCCAGTAGGAGCACTTAGGTGTCACACATGGAAATAGTTTGTCAGAGGAGGAGGTGATGCACCACCAAATCAATATCAGACACTTGTAGTGACTGTTACAGCATCCTTGCAGGGCCGGATCTTCTTTGAAGTGGTGAAATCAGGTAAACAATGTTTAACGTATTGTTATTTTTTATAACTTTGCAGGGTCAATACTTTGCATGTATGTATATATTAATTTAATATATAGTATTTATGTTCTTAGATTATATCTACATATAAATATAGAAGTACAGGGAGAAGTTTACATACTATTTTCACTGTTTCGTTACTGTTCCTCTGCACTGTCTCAAAAAGGCATTGTTTTATGATTCTGTTACTTTAATTCCCCAGGCTGGATCTAAGTGAAATGTGGTAGCCAATCAGCATAGCCAGCTAAGGTCAGGCATGCCAAATGTTGTGCACTTTCTTACACAGAAAAAAGTTAAGGGATGGTGAAGAAACTGTTGTATTTTCCTATTTTAGCTCCCATAGGAAATTTTGCTTGAGCCAAAAATGTTGAATGGATTAACACCAAACTTGGAATGTAAGAAGAACTTTACTCAGAAAACATGCTTTTGCTGGCTTAGCATAAACCCATTCAGTAGTTGAGGAGATGAATGTTTGAAAAAGTTGCTGGGTGAGCTACAAGGTGCTAACTCTTTTACATAACTGTGCTGTTTAGAATTGCAATTTTGTGATTTGCGACTTCTGTCAATCACATTTAAATTTTTTGACAAATGTGATTGGTTGAGGATGGCCATTTTAGAATATTTTCACCCTATCTTGAATATTGTTACTCATTATGAAACACGACTTTAGTGCTATAGGAAAAAATCAGCAGGCGGTGGGACAGACCATGCAAGCTGCCTAACGCCAGGATCAATGTATGGTGGAAATAAATGTTTGGAAGAAAGGAGTATAGGAGTGATATACCAGGAACAAGTGGAGTTAATTGCATGTGAATCATGACTCAAGAATGGGCTGTAACTGCAGGGCCGCCATTTTAGGATTGTCTACCATTTTGGGAAATTTGAGATTCGAAAACGAATCACAACTTTCTGGTGGGGATAAAAAGAAAGACGAGTGATAGAGGCAGTGAGTGAGGGAGGGGCAAAGGCATGGTGGTACACAGGGGGGATAGGAGATAAAGAGCGCAAGTGAGAGGGACATAGTGAGGCATTTGGAATGGTAATCAGTTGAATGATGTAAGGGGATTTGCAGTACATCTTTTGCCCATTATGTTGGTGCATAAAGCCGCCACTTCCAAGAACAATCTAAGGCCCTATTTTATGTCTTCCAAGTGTTGCTGGCTGCATTGAAGTATGGCTTCTACATTTTAGCACCGGCTAGCTAGATTGACTCTCAAGAAAGGAGGCAGCTGACACTAATCAATGACGTGGGAAAGCTTGTTTTCTTTACCGTACATGTCAGCTGTTATTGTTGTGCCCAGAAGATGCAGAACTTGCAGAGGCCATGCTTTTGAAGGAAAGACGAGATGCTGAAGCACTGTCCTGCAAAAGGGCTACTGTTCAAAGAGCCTGTGTGTAACTGTGTTGGAGTGTAGTTTTATAATCAAAATTAACATGAAATGTTTGCGAATTAATGTATAATAATGCCGCATAGAAAATGTATTAATATGCTTTTAACACGTGTGTGTGAAAAGTGCCCACGGGGAGTGGCCACCAATGTATACGATGATAAATGAAACTGACTAATAATTAATATTAATGTACTAACGTGTGATTTTGTATTAGCATTTAAGAGTTATATGTTGAGGTTTTTTCTAATTAATCACTAGGCCTTAGTTAGCATGAGTCAGGGCCTAGCTGCCCAGTTTCATATAAAATGTGTTTTCCTAACGTGCAATGTGCTGATTTGCTGAAGGACATGTAGCCGTACTTTTCCAGAAGCTAGAAGATGTGTGTAACCGTAGTAAATTCTTTCTCATGAGACTCGACTTGCTGAAGGAGACATTCTTGCTGAATGCAACAGTGCAAACGTGCAACAGGTACAAGGTCGCCTAAACTGGTGAAGACAATGGAACTACTGACTGGGACTGTGAGAGGACCACAAGATTATGAAATTGTACCTGACATTCTACCCGTTGGAGCCAATAAACTACGTGAGAACTGTTCTATAGTGACAATTCTAATGAGGTGATTACCTGATTATTGGATGGAGATAATGATGCACCAAAATTTGCCCAATTGGAAATTAGGGGACTGTACAACAAGATTAATATAATGTCATGCTACAAGAAGAAATTAGACATTCTCTGCCATTATTAGGAGCCATTCCTTGCCATTCTTTGCCGTTGTCCTAGGCCCTTTGTCACTCTGACTTGCTGATTAACTTCCAAAACTATCCTCACCTTCCTTGTCTTGTCCGATTCATACTTTTCCTCCTTATGAGGGAAGTGTCCATTATTATTCTGCCTTGCTGAACTTTGCTGTGTTTCCTGGCTGATGGCGAATCAACTGATGTCCTCAGGACGAAGACTGACTCTGTATGCTGACTCATTCTGGAGGGTAACTATATGACAATAAAATTGTAATTGTCTGTTTGCCTTTCCTTTCTAGGTACCAACTGCTCTTTTGATAGAGACCGTAGCTAGATGTTTTCTAAATTTGTGTTGCTAAATTGTTTTGCATGAAGCCCAACATGCTAATGCTAATTCGAGGTTAGTTAAGGAGTTCACAAAAACGGATGCAAATAGACAAATGACTGAATCTATGCTTTGTTGAACAATGCGCTAATGATACTCTGCTAAAGATAATCCATGTTGACGTCGTGCTTCTGTTCTAATGTTTATGATCTTTGCTTTAATGAAATCTTATTCGAGTTGCCATATTGTGACATTGTTGATGTGTTTTCTGGTATTGAAACTAATGAACTTACTCGTAGAAGTGTAATCAATTAGGAATAAATGTCATAAATCTTACTAAATCTGGTGTGGTTATTCATGACTAAAGGGTCATGGTGGGGTTAATTCTTCTCGATGTTATTGATTAATGTGATTGATTTGTTATTGTGAATATTGATTAGGTTATCGATCTTTGATTGACATGCTAATTAGTTACCTCTTCCTAAGGTGTCTTCAATCAGTGTCAAAAGATTAATTGGCCTAAAACGAGTCCCAGAGGGAATAAATTATCTAGATTGGGATGCGTTATCAACTGAATGTAGCTTGTCAGAAGTGACACTAGATTTTGCTGGCTAGCCATAATGAAGTCAAGCAGTGAGCCACAAAGAAGTATTGCAGTAGAAGGTGCCATTTCAAAGTCAGGCAAAGGAAACAATGTGAGAAACCGAATTCTCAGCAGATATTTTGGGATTTTTTAGTCAGGCATGTCAAGGTCAGGCACATAAACAAAGACTACAATAACAATGGGAAGATGGTGTTTTTATTTGACTAAAATAAGAATTATGTGACCTTACCATGTCTGACTAGCAAAGTGTTGAATCAAGATAGCAAAAATGGAGACGAATATTTAAGCACTTTCTAAAGGAAACATGTACAAGATACACAGCAAAGTGTACATTTAACATGGCCTGCCAAGGAGAAGAAAAATGAATAGATGAATATGCTAGGATGCTGTACAAGCTGGTAGCATTCCAGGAGTTTGGAAAATTTAAAAATGAAGGACATACTCAAGTAAAGATAATTCAAGTTTATAACGAGAATTCAAGAAAAAAACTATTGATCCTCAAATTATATCACAAATGGCTTGCATAGAGTTGAGAACAAAAATCCATGCAGCTAATATGGAGTAATGAAGAATTAAGTGAATAAAGGAAGCACAACAAATGATAAAGAAACTCACAATTAATAATGAGAAGTTTGAAAGCCAAAAGAAAGATAAGAGGCTATGTTATAGGTGTGGCGTATAATTTTCTCATACCAGAATATGTCCAGCTCTATGGCATGACAAAATTGTGGAAAAATAAATCACTTTACTAATATCTGTAAATCGAAGTTTGAGAATACTAAAAAAGAAGTTTTAGGAATTTGAAAGACGTATATTAAGCAAACAGAAAATCATAATTGTTAACACAGAATAGACAACAAAGGAAGACAATATAACTGAACGATTGTACATGAAGTAAGAGTCAAATAGGAAACAATTGACAAATCAATGCGTATGTTTAATACAAATACACTGTATAAAGAAAACAGCTACCAATATTTCAGTGAGGCCTCAGAAAGTACCAATTTTGTTGAACAGTGGAACAATGTGTAATATGATGTGTATTACAGAATAGAAAAAAACGACAAGTAAAGCTAGTTGTAAGCCCCTTCAATTTAAGTGTTTTCGATGGGGAGCTTGTCACTTTGTATCACACTAGGGAACATTTATGGGAACCCTCAAGTATGGAGACATGTCTGTTGGACAAGAAGTTCATGTTCTAAAAGGAGAAGTTCTTGCACTCTGCCTTCTGAGTGATATCACAGCTCCTATTTTGGGCTTAATTGCAATGCCTTTCTGTGTAACAACACAACATTCTATGTTAAAAAAATGCCTAATTTTATTTGGAGATCTGGGAAAACTGAAGAACAAAACAATTACATCACACATAAACTAATCTGTCAGCCCAGTAACGTTTGTTCACAGATGAGTCCGAACACATTTACAAAAAAAAGAAGATGAATTAAACTCTTAGCTACAACAAGATTTTATTGAGCAAGCATAATGTTCCACTGCTTGGGTTTGCCACATTGTTGTTTCTCCAAAAAATATCACTGACACCATCAGTATATATACGGACATGAGAATTGCAAATAAGGCCATGAAAATGGGGCAGCATCCAGGACTGCAATCTTTATAGTTCCAGCTTTTTCTGAAACTCAAATTGTGAAAAGGATATTATCAGTTAGATCCTGATAAACAGTTGAGTTATATAACAATATTTTCGACATATCTGAGTTTATTGAGAGACGAAAGACTGACATTTGGAATATGTTCTGCTGCAGCGATTTTTCAGAAAATTGTGAATGACATTACTGGGCCAAATAAAAGCTGTATGAATTACAGCGATGATGTAATAGTATTTGAAAAAAATCCCAAAAGGGACATGATTTTGCCCAACTAGAAGTTTTTAAATGTCTAACAGATGCTGGTCTGATGCTAAATGTTGAAAAATGTGAAACTGACTAACCTCAACTGATTTTCTATAGACAGATATTTAAAGAAGGAATGAGCCAAGATCCTGCAAAAGTCTCCTCATTAAAATCTACTGTGCCTCCAAATTGCATTCATTTTGGGGAATGACTAGATGTTGTTCTTGAGCCACTAAAGATTATGCTACTATAAGTGTTCCTTGTGAATTAACCAAGAAGGGATAACCTTTTTAGTGGGTTAACAAATTTGAGGTGGTATTTGAGAAAATAAAAGATGACACATCTACTGTAAAGCATCTCACATATCTGGCTTCATGTTAGGTACAGAGCTGCTGTTGGGTGAGATCACAGTTGGATTAGGAGCAATTTTAGTACAAGAAAAACCTGGCAGAGAGCCACCCTGGAATGTAGTCACCCTTATGCAAGTAGACGTCTAACAGGTATAGAAAGGAGGTATTCACAACAAGAGAAGCAATGCTGGACAGAGAGGCTTCTGAATATTAGCATACCTTTTTTTTTTATTTGGGAAGCCACTTGTAATAATAACTATTTGGCTTGGAATACAATTTTTGGAAATCGAAGATAAAATATGCACAGAGAGGTGGTGCTTGACTAATGGACTATTATTTTGGAATTGTTGACAAACCTGGAAAGGAGTATGACCCTGTGGGGTATTTGTCCAGGCATCATGCAGAAAAAAAAAAGCATAGTGAGGAGTGTGTGGTTGAAGAGTATCTATACTTCTTAATTAGAAGAATTCTAGAAAGAATCTCTAAAAAAGAACTCATAAAGGTGTCAGAAGCTATACATGAAATGAAAAGAGTAATTGCTGCTTATGGGTGACATATAAATGTGACAGTGCATTTTCATCCAGAAATAAGAAAAAAAATATTTTGGCCTTTTGTTGTTTGTGGTATCTTATTAACTTGGTGGTATCCTATTATGAGGAACAATATCAGTTATTTCTAATGCATTACGAAGACATGTAATTAATACTGCACATTGAAACTACAGGGGAATAGCCTGCAATGAAAATTTGTTACTAGATAAAGTGTGGCTTCTCAAGTAGAGGATATTGTACAAGCTTGTCATTTGTATCAATTTACTGGAAGAAAGTTGTTTCCTGAAAAGCTGAGAATGCCAGAGTTGCCAGGTACAGGGTGGCCTACACTGGACACAGAATTATATAGTCTCTTAGATTCTGGAACTACTTGTTTGTAATATTCAATAAATAATAATGGTTTCTTTGACATCAGAATGTGCTGTTCTTCATCTTTTAGATTATTTTCTCTTTGCTTGTGGGATATCAGATATTTCAAAAACAAATTATTGTTCACCATTCAATGGCCATGAGTTCAAAAGTTAATGAACTGTATGGGACTGATACTCCTGAAAATAACCCTGATGTGGCCACAAAAGAATGAAATGGTGGACAGATATTAAGGCCTACAATCAAAAGAACAAATTAAATAGCTAAAGGCCTGATCTACATCTTGACAGTATTACCGCCATTATGTGCACTGGCGGTGGTCCCAAGTACTCTATCGAGCTGACAGAGTACGCCTGGCGTATTTAGACCTCCGGCTGTTCAGCTGTCATCAGCGTCAACGGATTGTATTCCGTAGCGCCAGCTGTATCCTGCAGCTGACGTGTAGACTCCAATGCTGCAGATTAGCACTCCACTGCCATCATGATGGCGGGATTATGCCATCTATATTTAGATAACACAGTCATGCTGGCGCTGTGGCGCTATATCAGCGATGGACCCATGACGGTGAGAGTCCGTCCAGGAACACGTTCAGCATTGTACTATGGCTGTGGCCATTGGATAGATTCTAGCAGGCCACACCTGATGCATATTGGACAACTGCGAACACCTGCAAACCACACTATTAAACACACTCCATTTCAGACCATGATCCTTTACCATTCCACTGCAGAACACCATTTTGCTATCCGAATTGCCACTCAGGAGCCAGGTTTATCTTTATTTCTGTGTTATTCTCCCTCTGTTAATTTTGTGACTATAATTTTTTTGATTTTTCATTTACATTTAGGGCCATAGATTTTGTTTTACTTATTCACCATGGAAGGGAGGAGAAATCCACGTTTCACAGAGGGAGAATTGTCTGTCATGGTGAATGAAATTATTAGAGTACAGCCACAATTGTTTGGAGCACAAGTGAAAAATACAAACATATCTCAGAAAAGGCAAATGTGGACCAGAATAGTGGACAGAGTGAATGCTGTAGCCAACAATCTGCACACACAGGAGGAATTTAGGAAGCAGTGCAATGACCTGCGGGGAGAGTGCATTCTCAGGCCTCCAAGCATCACCTGGAGGCCCAGAGGACTGTTGATGGTTCTCCCAGCCCCCCATTACAACTCTTTCCCTGGGAGAGAAGGTCTTGCAGATCCTACATCCTGAAGGCTTGACTGGAATTCCTGGTGGAGTGGAGACTGGTAAGTTTCACTTAGCAATGCCTCAACTATCATAAATGGAGTTCTTGTCCATAGGTTAGATATTTAGACTGTTTCAAGACCCTTATCAAAACACATATATATAAACTTGAGTCCCCAAAATATTGTTTATTATCACTTTTGCTAGCATTATGGTTGTATCTCTCTTTTTGCAACAAGCAATATGTCTGTTCCCCATGGTTCATCCCTTGCATTTGCCTAGCCCCTTGCTTTCTCTCAATGTATGTTGTTGTACTCCAAAAACAGGTTCCAAACTCCATCTATTTGCTTTAGAAGGTATAGTGCTTTTAAGTGGTATTTTCATCTATTCACATTATACACGTGTGTACGTATTGTAAATGTGTGCTCATCTCCTCTGTAGCCATTGAAATAGGTATGTGTATCTCACTTTCTAACAAGTATTTATGATGGTGTTAACGGATGTCTACAACTTCCACGATGCTCTGTTTTTGCATCTGCAAAACAATAGTGCAGTGTAATGTTGCTTTACCTCTCTTTACTCTTATACATGCACACATGTCAAAGTGCTGTGCATTTGTCTGTCACAATGCCATGCTATGTATGAAAACGCCAGTTGTTGTGTTTATCCATTATTTTGACACTTTCTTTTTACTACATTGAAATGATGTAATTGCTTACATAATTCATAGTCTATTGAATCAAAGATTTGCAATCATGCTTTGTGGCATGCTGAATCGAAGTAGTATTAAAACAGAATTTACTTTGCACTGTCCATATGATGACCATGTCCTTATTTCCATTAAGTTGTGCTACAGTTTTTCTTTTTTTCATTCTGCTAGGCCTTGGAATGGTTTAATACTCAATTCTCCTCTGTATTCTGATGGGTTGAATGTCTGGTACATGTAATGTACACTTTATAAATAACATTGTTCAAGTCAGGACATCGCTTCAACATCATTACTGTAGTTTGCAACTGTGTAAATCAGCCTGCCTGTGTAAACTAATGGAAATCACACAAAGGCCTAATCATTCTATTAATCAGAATTTTCAATTTTAGCTTGCCTCTCTTGTTGCCTTATTAGAGGTAGAATCCAGACTATTAATTCCATATTGTCAGCAATTCATGTAAGGTCCAACACGAAGAGCCACGAAGGCACCCAGCTCCAGTGACTCACACTCAGGGTTGTGGGAGGGAATCTGTGGACCAGCAAAGTGAGGTCACTGGCATCACTGTCACCCAAACCACCATCAACCGAGTCTTGGGCGCACTACAACAGTCCCAAGACATGATGGGCCAGGTCCTATCGAGAGCTCAGACACATAAAGCAGGTGCAGAGGGAGCTCAATGTACAGATGGAGAATCACAACTCCAATATGGACTCCTTGACTGGGGGGCTGTCTGACATTTACCATCATATGTCCAAGGCTTTTCCTGTGCCATCAACAGAGAGGGAGGCCCTGCCACAACAGGAGACTGCTCCGCCCTCTCCAGTCCCTGCAACTTTGCCCCCTCAGCCCTTTTGAGGAGGGGACGTTCTTTATTCTAGACCACCAGGAGAAGATGGCAAGACCTCCACTACCTCCAAGAGACGCCAAACCTAATTTCCTGCAGTGTGTGTCTGCCATTCACTCTGTGGGCTATTTACCTTTTTTTAAAGGCAGTTGTATTTTGTACCGTGGACTCCAAACAATTTTTCCTCTGCTACTATACATTCATCAACCATGATAGATTTTATTTGTTTCTTTTTTCTTTGGTTTTATTTTGAAACTTGTTTGTTAATTTGTCATAAAAATAAATACAAATGAAACATACTCAAAGAGTGTTGTTGCATTTCTTGTGATATTTACTTTTTCATGTCTTCCTTCCACCATATTTTTTTAAATATAGTGACCAATAAGTACCAAAGAAAAAATAGATATGACAAATAGGTTATGTGTTTCCTGTTTCATTCAAATTGAATTCACAATGTATTGGTGTCATACATCTGCAGGTAACAAGTCTTTGACAAAATCTGAGCTGATTTTCACAAACCATGCATAACCCAAATAGTCTGTGCCCTTTAGAGGTTGACGCTCCATGACCTTGACATCATGGAAGAAAGGGAAATTTCATAAAACCAAATTAAAGAGGCAAACTATTATTGATTAATGCTATTGGCTGGAGCCAGAAATCCTGCCCTAATAATAGGAATCCTATATCAATAACACCAATAGTCTACATAATGGCAGTAACACAATTTGAGGCCACAGGACCTTTTCAGAACACTGTGGCGTTGTCTGGTGGAATGTAACAACCACCTTTTAGTGGGGTGCTGCAAAAAGTTATTTTAGCTATAAGGAGACAAATCAGCAGCTTCATACAATGAACACAAATTGGAGCCAATTTAGCTTGAAATATACATGTGGTTAGAGCAAGTTAAGCAGCAGATATTGTAGTGGTGGCAACATCCAACAGAAAGCAGGCCTGAAACAACTTCAAGAACTTCCATACAATCACTCTGCAAGTTGTCTCTCTACAGGATCTGCAGATCTAAAGTGGATGTCTGTTCCATGATCAGCCCATGGCTCCTCTGTACTTTCCAACAGTAACATATCACTGTCAATGTCACAAGTTTGAAAAATCCAAAGGAAGATGACATGGTGAAGGATCCCAAAACAGAATAACAAGGGAAACTTAATTATGTCACAGAAGAAATTTGACTCAATTGATAAGTTAGGGGGCACAAGCAAAGACAATCTATGCCAATATACACAGCACTCAATGTATGGAAACTTTGATCAATAAACATCTTTGCCTTGGACTTTCCTGAACTGACCATTCCTACTAAACTAGCATCACAGACTGATATGTTCAGTATGTCACAAGTTATTTTGACATTGGATGTTACAATATGTAAAGGTACACTTAGACTCAGGTGAAGAAGTTGTCAATAACATCTTGATGAAGGTCAATTCCTACCTCTTCACTACTGTCATCTTCATTGAGCATTTCAGCATCCTCACCTGATGGCTCTTCAAGTTCTCCATCCTCAGCAATGATGGGGATGTTCCGTCACAGGGTGATGTTGTGCAGCATGCAACAGGCATCCATGATTTGGCACACATTAGCAGGTGAATAGAAGAAGGCTCCAGCGGTCTTGTCCAGACAGTGGAATCTGTCTTTCAGGAGCCCGAAAGCACACTCCCCATGGGCCTAATTGAAGTGGAAGGTTACCACTAGATTCCTCATGAAAGCAACTGCTGTTTTGAGCAGACACATTGCTCTATGCGAGAAAAGAGGCATTTTTGTCTATGTTATAAGGGACAGATGTACCAAACATGCCCCATTTGAGGATTGGGTGAGGTGTGATGCTCGATTACAAATGTGACTGGGTAATGTACGCCCTATTTCTGGTGACATGGCTTACTAAGCACTCAGGTACAATGACAACATGATAATGAGCATCTACTCCAAATGGACTGGAAACATTTGTACAATGGCATCATTCCTTATCTGAAGCATGTTTGAAATATGTTATCACAGCAAGATTCAAGTCAGTTCATGTAGACAATAGCAGATTGGCATGAAGCCTTAGTCCTTCACAAATGTGTATGTAAGCCAGTCTGTGTAAACCAACATGAATTTTAAAGCCAAACTGTATTGTTTGAAACAGATCGGAATGTGTCCATATTGGTGACAGAATTACACATTACCCCAAACACCATTTTAGTGTCCTTAAGTACTTCCAGATGATAAATCAAAAATTGTGAGAAATGTGATACTTAAAATGACAGTTGCAGATGGAAGGTTGCATCACATAGATGTTGGATTATCCCATTTTGAAAAGTCAACATCAGGCCCCAAACATGACTCTCTTATTAACTTCAATATGTTTTTGCTCTGTACTTAAGTGGGTTACAAATGTTTGGAGGCCTATGTATTTACTTATGCTGTTGAAGTCATTTGTCAATCCACCACAAAAATGATTTAGTAAATATCTTCAACAATATAGGTATGTCCATTGTGACATTGCTAAGCTAGTTCAGTACAGATACAACACGATATATGATACAATTGGAATGTACTTTATTTACTTGGAGGAAGTGTTGCCATTGTGGAATGGTCAGACAAAGGAAACATGCTTTCTGCTCATATACATTTTGGTACAACATTGCAGTATTTGTGGACACAAATTGATAAATATGTAACTTTTGGTGAATGTAAAGATGCAGATTATTTGACCCTGTAAACACACTGTACAGGTGTGTTTCTAGTTACTGTGAGCTTTGGGGACATACATTTAGTATCCTTAACAACAAAGCCCTAGCAATCAGAGGTGTGAAACAGTTCATGCATAGAAATAAAAGTGGGTAAGAGACAAGGGCATACATGATATGGGATCTAGCATGGGGAATTGCTGGGCTGTGAGTAATTGGTTTGTGGAATTCTTCACCACATGCATGAGATACTAATGATAAAGAAGTGAAGTTGGGGAGCCTTGAAGCTGGTTAAGCTTCTTGCTCCTCCCAGTTGTCAGTACCCACCCCCTAAATGGGGTTTTGTCACCCTGGCTGCAGGCACCTCCCACCCTTCCCCTATCTCTCTCAGTGAGGGGATTATTGACCTCTTGCAGACTACTTCTGTCGGCCAGGCTGCACTACTGAATGCCATCCAGGGGCTTAGTGGCCAGATGACACAAATGCTAGCTTACCTAGATGGCATTAACAGTGCCATCTCTAGCCTACAGAGGTCATTCCAAGGTCTGGCCTCCTCACTGACCACAGCCTCCCACCCATTCCAACCTCATGCCCTAACTCCCACCCCATCCCAAACCCCTACTCCCAGCCATATCCAAAGTACACTCACTCATTTGCATACATCGACTCCAAAACACACAAGCTGCATATCCACACATAAACATAGATACACTAATAAATACAGACACATACATAATTATACAGACACCACACCCACCACCACAAGCATGTCCACAGACACCACACCCACACTCATAGCCACCACCATACATGCAGACACCACACCCACCACCACATAAATATGCACAACCACCACACCTGCAAACACCACCCCCACCACTACACAAACATGCACAACCACCACCACATCCACTCCACACAAACATGCACAAGCACCATCACACAAACATACAGCAGCACATCTGCAGGCACCGCAACCACACAGCACCTCCACAGCACACCCATCCATTAGGCATAATACACACTGTACACAAATGCCCACACTCACCCCTACAACATACATGCACCCAGAAAGAAACACAAATCAAAATTTACACCACATAGACCAGACCCACAGGCAACTGCACAATCAACAGACACACGTGCATCATCCAATGCAACTCCCGCTACCTCCCAACCCCAAATCTCTGCTGAACATCCTACCCATTTTCCCTATGAAGGCCTTTTATTTTCCCTGGCCCTGACCCCTTCCCTATCCTAAACCACCCCTCCAAAACGTAAAGCCACCCCTCCCAAACATATTGCCACCCCTCCCAAACCCCAACCCACCCCTCCATACCCCACTCCTATCAAATCCAACCCTACCCCTCCCAAATCAAAAACCACCACTCCCAAACCCAAACCCACCCCTCCAGAATTAAAGTCCATCCCTCGCAAACCCAAACCACTACCTCCCAAGTGAGGTCACTGAGGTGCCTGCTCTGTCCCCATTAGATGACCCTTCCTGAGGAGGTTGCACTTGGCAGTGCAATTAGGAGGCAAGTTCAGGGCCTGAAGCCCAGTGGTCCAAATCAGGACATTTGGAATTTTTTTTAATTTACATGTGCACTTAGACAAGTATCTCAAGATCTAGATAAAATGTATTTTTTGGAATACCTTTGTCCTAGCATTTATTTAATATTCTTGGTAACTGTTTTGGGTAATATTATCTATGCTAATGTGTATGACATGAACTCATTTTCATTTCTCACAGTGACAAGAACAGGTATTATTTATGACATATTTATATTGTGCATACATTAGTGTTGTACATATGTGATTGACATTTAAAATTTGCTGCAAACATTACTCATGTTAGTGGAGAGTTACACCAAAATAAAGAATATTGCCGTAATAATGCATCTGTGTTTATTTCAACATGACGTATTGATGAAATACACATATGCATTACACAGGGAGTATGACACTTTGGAGTTAAATGACATGTAATGTGTAACTGAACTTGCACAAACCAAGGGGATATGTGACCTTCACACATCTCTGACATGTTTGAAGTTTAGAGGTGACATTTGTTGCACATTCTGTGTAAACCTACTTGAAACACTTTATAGTGCACATACTATATTATATAGGCTTTATGTATTTACAATGATGTGTACTGTTTATGTGTATGATATGGTAGTTTGTGTAAAATGATTACACACACCTGTATGAGCACATTCCCATTTAGGGATTGTTGTGACTTTTTGTGTAGGTGTTCACTGGCATGCAGTCAGTTGATACCTGACTGGTGAGTGTTAATGACATGTTGAGGTGTTTCTACATTACACACATATGCATCGCAAATCTCTGTACTATTGCTTGCAAGTATTTTTTAAACATGCACGAGTCCAATGGTAATGTCCACGGACAATTTCAATAGTGACAGGTCATACAGTGACTTACCTTCAGTTCAGGTGACAAAGGGGTTGATTTTCATCTTGGTCCAGCAGCAGCAGCAAAAGTAGGACTTGTTAATCCAATTCATAGTGGCAGGAAAAGGAAACAGTGGAAAAAAGGATAGTTTTGTGCTTGTATCCCTCCCAATGCGTCAAGTCAGGTGTGGCGGTTTGGACACCACAGTAACGGTGGCGGGAAGGCACATCATGATTGGCTCAGCGGGAAAAGGGGCTGGAGTCTCGTCGCCAGCTGCTTTTGCCCATGGCACTGTCGACGCAGGTGAAGATTCTTGGTGGTGATAGTGGCCTGTTCGCGGCCTTTCACCTATGGACTCTCCAACATCTAAATAGAGCAGGCAGACTGGCAAGTCAATAGATGGGAGATCCGGCAGAAAATCGTTGGCGGACTGTTATTGCTGAGATCTAAATCAGGCCCCAAATTAGCTCAAGGAATATAGGAACACTCTGCAACGCTCAGCAGGGAAATGTCCCTCAGAACACAAGTTTGGACATAATGGTCAGACGTGGGTACCACAAGTGGCTGCAAGGCCTCGGAGAGGCATCAGGAAATTATGGAAAGAGATAGACTGGTCAAACTGAGGATGGAAGATTATGCATCCAGACGAAGATAAACTCAGATGCAAGAACAGAAAGTTGGAGAGGTTGTGTTATTTAAACAACATTAAACAGAAAGCTTGAGAATATATTTCATTCTCTACTATTAATAGTGACAAAACTTCAAGGTCCAATAATTTTAACTCAAAATGACAAAAGATTAGTAACTAGAAATGGTTTACATTTTAAAAGGTTCATGACTCCTGAGGTGGAAACTAATGATTCTACTTATGCATAGGATAACTCTAGAGAACTTGGTGAAATAGATAGTCTAGATAAAAGTGCCTTGTCTGGATTAAACCCCAGATGGAGGAAACATCATTGGTATTAGATTAGAATGTTATGGGGTAGAATCTATTGTTGTCAGAGATGAAATAAAGGAGAGGCAGATTTACAATACTGAGTGGCGGCTGGAAGGGTAGTCGAGAAGGGGCTGTACAGCACATTGTGCCCGTTATGTTGGTGAATAAACCCTAGTTTTGTCTTGCATGTGTCGCTGTGTGTACTGATGTAAGGCTCTTACCGTAGGGAGGGAGGGAAGAAGGGGGGCAGAAAATAAATCTGTGTGGGGGAGGGAAAGGGTGGAGAGAGGACGTGAAAGGGAGGCAGTGATGGAGAAAGAGAAAGGGAGAGCAAGGGACATACGGAGCAGGGTCAGACTGGTCTATAGGGTAATCAGGCAGCGCCCAATAGTCTGGTCCGAGAGATCAGTGTGTGGGCCATTTGTTTAGCAGTTTGTTGGCCTGGTGTATGGCCAGGTGGGTGTTTACTGTTGATACACCTGCTATTACCACAGACATTGCTTGCAGCAAACACAAATGCACACAGTCTCCCATACCTTGCAAAATACCCATACAGCGTTTGTTTACCAGTTAAAAACTAACCAGGTTTGCAAATGGAGGCCACTTTTTTAGCTATCTGGTTTGCTAATCAGAACCACTTTTATTTTGGTGCCCAGGCCTCTTTTGTGCTCCAGTCAGACCCTGAATGGAAGAGGGAGCAAGGGAGAGAGAGAAGGGAGACAGGAAAAAAGAAAGGGAGGGAAAGAGAAAAGAAGTAGAGAATGGAGAGAGGGAGGAAAAGAGAAGAATGCGTGAAGAGGGACAGAGGAAGCAGACCAAGGGAAACAGTGAAAAAGAGGGCTGAGAAGGGGGGGGGAGGGAGACATAGAAATGAAATGAGAGTGAGGGAAGAGGGGTGAGTGAAGGGAAGGGAGGCAGTAAAGCATAGAGGGAGGGAAAGTGAAAAAGAGGGAAGAGAGAAAAGCAGGGAAGATCAGAGGGAGGAACAGAGGAAAGGGAAGGAATGCAGAGGAGAACAGGAAGTCAGATGGGAATGAAAGGTGAGGTCTAGAGAGTGAGGAAGAGAAAAAGAGACACAGAAAGGGAGAGGGGGAAGGGATGGAAGAGGACAAGAAAAAAGGAAGAGGAAGAGAAAGTGTGGCATAGAAAAGGGAGAGAGAGAGGAGAGAGAAGCAGAGCTAGAGGGTCAGAGGTGATGACGCAGAAATGAAGGTTTTACATTTATTAGCGCATAAACGTAGTGCTGCAATAATCAAGTGTGACTTTAACCGAACTAATAAAGATTGTACGGGGACAAATGTGCCCTCAGAGTAGTTTGCCAACATTTATAAGCGTGCTTTATATAACGTGATGTATTAGAATTGCACTAATCCGACATAATCATAAACGTGTGCTATGATTTGCTTGTTTGAAATGTTTTAGCTTAGCATAACTTTAGTGGAGGCTTTGGCCTAGTTGCCATGTCTCACGATTTAGATGCTCGTATTTTTCCAATGTGCTAATAAACGTGTATTCTTGCTTGAAGCTGTACTTTTCCAGTGAGATCGGTTCACATGCTTATCTTAATGTTTCGTGCCAGCCTGGCATCTTCTTCTTTGCTCCAAGGTCAATCTGCAGGTGCGGACAATGGAAGCTCTGAAAGTGAGTTAATTGGTAAAATATGTTGCAACTTACGTTCCCGACTCCAAGGATAATGTATGCTTAGGTAAAAGCTTGAGAACTGTTGTTTTTGATTGGACAATTTGAAGCCAACCTATGAACCCTCCAATGGAAGACCCTACTGGATTTGAACTGTTGTCTATTTAAACCAGGTGCACAAGAAGAAAGCGGCCATATTTTTATAGCCATTTTTGCTATTACAGCCATTATAGCCATTGCAGCATTGCCCGCCATTTTGAGAGACATTACGAGAGACATCGCCCATACCCGCCATTTTGCAGGACATTGGCCATTATGGCCCATCTTGCAGACATCGTCATTTTGCCGTCTTCTAGAGACTTTTAAGTAATTCTCGCCCTAGAGACTTTAACTTTGATTTGCCCTTTGCATGAAGTAGTAGTTTTATCTTGCCGCCGTGAGGCAATTGCCCCGTCCACCCTGCCCCTTTGCCCCGTCCCATGCTGATTGAATCCGGTACCTGTGAGACGAAGACTTCCTTGAATGCTGATTGAATTTGGAAATATGAAAGGAAAATTGTACAATTGCATTGTGTTTTCTTTTTTAGGTAACCAACTGCTGATTTTGATAAGAGCCCTAGTTAGGAGTTTTCTAAATTAATGTTGCTAAATTGTTTTTGCATGAAGACCCACATGCTGATGCTAATTTGAGGTTAGATGAGGATTCATTTGATGCACGATGCAATTTGCGACCTTGTTATGCTGACCAATGTATGCAATTAGCTCATTACAGATTATAGTTTTAGTGGTTTGTGTTGCTATTATCGAAGGCATTATTATTCAAATGCTGCATAGATTGCATCTGTTTCGCCGTTATGGACAGCTATTAATGTTCATTTACATATATCACTTGGTGTTGAGACACATTTATATTGTGCTAGCTTTGTTAATATAGGGAAATAAATGCATTAACTTTGAATAAACTGGTGTGGTTATTCATGACCGAAAGGTCATGGTTCGCCGAAATGTTTTCTGGATTGATTGTTAAGTGTTATGTTGATCAGGGTATTGCTTATGTTCGTTATTGATTATCGATTGTTGATTTGATTGATTACTCTCGGGTGAAGAGTGCCCCACTTGGTCAAAAGATTCATCGACCTAAGAGCGTCCAGATACAGGTAAATTATTAGGTACGGAACGCTCTATCAGTAGATGGTAGCAGAGGACGGTTTCGACTTTTGGGACCCTGCTCGAGACATACATGGTGTTGAATTAACGGTTGCGCTCTTTGAGACCCCACTCGAGAAGTTGAATTAGATTTTTCTTGGGTAAAACAGATTGAGAGAATGATGATGGGCTAAGTCCCTCGCGACTTTCCCGGGATCTCGGAGCTTGCGAATGGAAAGAATGGAGGTGTGGAATCGGCGTTGGTGGTACTAGTGACGGTATGAGTGAAGGTAGGGTTTTGCGCTTGCACAGCTTATTGCCGCAGATTGTGTGAAAAGGTTGCGAGGATTTTAGAGAATAGCGGAGGTGCGACTCCGAGTGTAGGAGTAGAGAAGTCGTCGAACTTCATAGAGAATAGCGGAGGTGTGACTCCGAGTGTGAGAGTAGGGAAGTCGTTGAACTTCACGTGTATGTGGCGCTTTGTGCAGAAAAAGGTCCACGTGGTTGTTGTTGTTGAGACGGGCCCTGCGAGGTCAAGAGACTCCGGAGTATGTTGAAAAGTGTATGAGACACTTGTTTTATGTTGTGGTCTGGTCGGTTTAGTAGGTTGACCGGGCGTGGTCAACGAGTCGGTACGTGTGTAAAGGGAGTGAAAGAAAACTTCGACTTCGGGCTTTGACAAATTCTAAGTGCACTAGAATAGATCATTGACAAGTTGAGAGCAGAGTCTGCGGGTCAGATTTGCTTGCGAAAGTGGGGACCGAGAAAGATGGAATAATTGCCGAGGCTAGTGAAAAATCCGTAAGGTCCTGAAGCGATTGTGTTACCCCTCCTGTAGTAAACCGACAGATCTGTTTTATATTTTTGGTTGCTCGCGATATATGCTAGAAGTTGTTACGAGAGGAGTTGAGTGAAGGAGGACAAGCCGCGAGGCTTTGTCAGCCGCAGTGTGTGTGAGTGTGACGTCACTAGGAGCCGCGCTGGGATAGGTTGGTTGCAGAGAAGGGTCGCACACGGATTGGACGCAGTCCGTGGGGCTCGATTGGAAGGGGAAAGGCAGGCGAAGAGTATTCCGGGAATTAAAGTCACCTATTGATTACAAATTTTGTGAAATAAAAGACGAGAAAATGAACTTTTTTAAAGCATTAAAGAGTGCGATGAAGGGAGAGTCTTACATTAAAGCGAGCGTAGGAGAGGAGACGCCACCCGAAGGTACACCAGCTTACATTGTAATGGAGGAAAAGGGGGTAGCTCCGTGCCTTTGGCTAAAACAATGGCACAAACTGACAGAGAAACATGGGAGCGTAGCGTTCCCGATTCATGGGACATTCAATATAAGGATCCTAGAGAATTTGAGATTTGCGATGTACGACATGAAGGTACCTCCAAGGCCAGCACAGTTTGAGGCTCTAGCAATTTGGGAACTAATGGCTAGACAGCAACAGCAAAAGAAGTTCGAGACCAGGATGAGAAAGGTAGAAAAGACACTAGCGGACGCTAGGTGGGATAATGCACAGAAGGTGTGGAGGTCAGATGTATTGCAGGGGATAAAATTGTTTCCAGCAATTGCTAAGGAAGAAGAGGAGACAGGCAAGAAAGCTACCTGTAAGACAAACAGGAGGTGTTTCAAAGATAGAGAAGAAGAGTCAGATGATGAGGAGTTCATCATCCAATTGCTGAACGACCGTCCACCACCCTATGCAGAGAGTGGACAAGGTCCAAGTACCAGTTCTGCCCCTCCGGCACCGGTACAGAATAATGAAACTCCGAATTCAGAAATGCCATCGGGATCTAAGGACCCGAGTTTACTGTTTACCCCGCAGATACCGCAGGTTAGGAGAATATATCCAGATGTGCCTATATTGAAACCAGCAGAAAATTATCAGCCGAAGGTCCCAAGGTACTACAGCAGTGACAACAGTGTAGGAATGATTCTAGATCCAACCGTAATGGGAGTACAGAATGGTTGCAACCCAACATTGGCACAAGCCGAGTCAACCCAGCTTTTGATGCCTCAAAAGCAGATGCAGGGGGGAACAGCACATGCTCAGATGACGGGGAGTCAGAAGGGCATGCCGGCAATGATGACCCATAGTGTGGGAATGAACATGCCTCAGAACATGGGGAATGGACAGAACCCAGATGCGATAACTCTACCCATTACTGTAGGTCCACCGGTACCTTTGTATACCCAGCCTAACTTAGGTATGAGCGGTCAAGGATCAATGGTGCAGAGTGGGATGGAAAGGAGGTGCATAGAAAACACTCCAGAGACAACTCCGATAGTGGCTCTGCCAACTGGATCTGGGTCCTTGATGGAGTTTAGTCCCATATGTGCTCAGTCAACAGTGGTGAGGTCGAGTCCCCCACTGATGATACCGCTAACATCGAATACTGAGAAGTTGCCGCAACCATCAATGGCAGTCGATGTGAACGCTACACTGATGGGGTTGAATGCGCAACAGCTGACACAGTGGTTCAACAGTCTGAATTCCACACAAAGCTCAGCCAGTGGGAAGGGAGAAGACTATCTGAATAGGGTCAGGTTGAACATGGAAGCACAAGAATTGGTGGAAGGGACTATGGGTTTGAACAGGTTAGAGTCTTACTCGGAAGAAGAGCTGAGGTATCTATGTCCCAGGATTACGAGAGAAGTGAACAAGGTACACAGAAGGTTGCAAGAAATAGCTGACAAAAACGGAATTGAGATAGACAAGACAAAACACTTGAGCAGGAGCTATAGATTGGATTTCGGGACCACAGACTTTGAACACATGAGGTCAGCAGGCATGAAAACGCACCTTAGAGAATTGCTGCAGAGTGCACAGGTGTGGGGGTGCCTAGACAAATGGGAGAGCAGATGGGCAAAGAAAAAGGAAAAGAAGAAAGACAGTGTCCCAGAGAATAAGGAGAAAAGACCACAGAGTAGTGATGCAATAGCCATGTTACCAATGAGGGAGACAGCAGGGGGAAAATTAGTACATGTACCGTGGCACAGAAGCGACATTCAGTCTTTTACGGATGATTTTCCCAAATTTAGAGAGAAACCGATTGAATGGTATCAACAGACTGATAGGTTTGTGAAGCTTGCAAAATGTCTTTGGGAAGACCTGAACACCCTCTTTGAGATTGTGGTTCCGGCAGATTTGTGGGAAGAATGCAAAAGGGCTGTAGGTTGGCCGACAAGTGAACCAGAGAGGGACAGGGATACGGGTGCACCATCGCCTATGGTAATGAGCTTGTACTATAAGGTGATTGAGCACTTGAAGACGAAGGTTGCCGCGAAGAACGTGGATTGGCAGAAGATTGATCGAACTGCCCAAGAGGCTAAAGAGTCGATTCATGGTTACTATGAGAGGTTGTTGAAGGCGTTCAAGAACTACAGTGGCACGGAAACAATAGAGGCGAAGGACATGCTTCATTTTGTGTTTAGGTTTGTGGAAGGGCTGAGACCAGAGATAAGCCAGATGATAAAGACGCCTTTGATTTGTTGGCAGTCGAAACCTATTGATGAGGTGTTGAATTATGCGAAATACTGTAGCGACGAAATTGAAGTGAAACAGAAAAAGTTGAAAGAGAAAGTGATGATGATGCAGCTTAAAGCAGCTCAGACAGGTTTGCAAGGGTTGCAAGGGTTCCAACAGCAGGTACCGCAGCCGCAGCCGCAGGGAAATATGGTGTTTCAGCCACAGGCGAGAGGCAGAGGCAGAGGAGGTTTTGTAAATAATGGTCCGGATTTGAATACTGTTGTGACTTCGAATGGTGTGCAGGCAATGAAAAGGGTGATGCCGTGTCACGTGTGCGGAATCGTCGGACATTGGAAACGCGAGTGCCCAATGATGGTGCAGGAAGGTGCAGGTGTTGGTCAGCAAAACAATGATGTCAATGCATTCCAGACAATGAGGGGACCGGAAATGAGAGGTCCAAACCCAAGTTTCCAGGCCATAAATCAGCTGCAAGGATTACAGCCTATGCAGCCGCAGCAGATGCAGATGCCCCGTATGCAGATGACGCAAATGCAGCCAATGCAACAGCAGTTTCCCATGGTACCTAATCAGCAAATGCAAATACCTTTGGCACCAATGAATCAGCAGCAAGTGATGGTTCCTCCACAGGTCTCGAGTCAGGTGATGAATACAAATGGCACAGTACAACAGTTTCCATTACACAGTGAGAGTGGAATAAACAATGTATGGGAGAGTGAAAGTTCAGATGAGGAGGGAAATTGTGTGCTTGCAGCATCCTTGGAAGTTGATCAAAAGGGTCCATATGTAGAGGGAAGAGTCATGGGTCATCGTGTTTCATTCTTAGTTGATACAGGAGCCACACGTTCAACTGTTAGGAGCATTGAAGTACCAAATTTGCCACTATCAGGGAGGACAGTTCAAGTAGTGGGAGTAGCAAACAGGCACTTGACGAACCCAATAACAGACCCAGTATCAGTCAGTATTGGTAACTATCAAGGGTTACATAATTTTGTGGTATGTGACTCAAGCCCGATAGCACTGTTAGGGAGAGACCTATTGTGCAAACTGGGATGTTCGATTACGTGTTCAGACGATGGAATAAGAATTCAGACGAACAGTGATGGGGAAGAAGAGGAAAGTGTAGAAGGGGATGAGATGGAAACTGTCGATGAAAATTATCCTCTGATTACACTTTTTCCGATGATAACTGAAGAAGATATTCCAGCGGAGTTACGGGAAACAGTCGGAAAAGAAGTGTGGGATATGACAGGAAAGGAAGTGGGATTGGTGAAAGGAGTGGAACCAGTGAAAGTGACAGTAAAACCCAATGCAACCTTTCCCCAGACCCCACAATACCACATGGCACAAGACACCCTCATGAAAGTCGCCCAACTAATTGACGAGTTTGTAAAACAGGGAGTACTGAAAGAAGTGTTGAGCAGTCCATGTAATTCACCAATCATGGGACTAATAAAGCCGAGTGGAAAGGTCCGAATAGTGCAGGACTTAAGGAAAATAAATGACAACATAGTCAAATGCTGCCCTGTAGTACCGAATCCAGCTGTGATAATGTTTCAAGTCCCTTGCGATGCCGAGTGGTTCTCAGTCATCGACTTGTCACAAGCATTCTTTTCGGTGCCTCTTCATGAGGACAGCCAATTTCTCTTTTGCTTCAAATTCTTGGACAGAGTTTACAGTTGGTGTCGAATTCCTCAAGGGTTTTCTGAGTCACCGTCAATATTCAATCAGATTCTAAAGAAAGACTTGGAAGCGTTAGAATTGCCATTCGAGTCAGTCCTAGTACAGTACATTGATGACTTACTGATTGCATCTAAGACAGAAAGTGGCTGCACAGCCGATACCATTGCCCTATTGAACCATTTGGGAAAGAATGGACACAAGGTGTCTCCTTCAAAGTTGCAGTTCTGTCAGAAGAAAGTGAAATACTTGGGTCACCAAATTGAGAAAGGGTCACGGAGAATAATGAAGGAAAGAATAACAAGTGTACTTCAAATGAGTCCACCAAAGACGAGGAGGGAGGTGAGGAAGTTTTTGGGGATGGTGAGCTACTGTCGCCAGTGGATTCCCAACTTCTCGACTCTAGCAAAGCCTTTACTGAAACTGACCCAGAAGGATGCCTTGGATGAAATTGAGCTGAAAGGAGATGAGATGGATGCTTTTATTGAGTTGAAAGAATGCATGTGTAGGGCTCCAGCTTTAGGTATGCCTGATTACACAAAGCCTTTCACATTGTTTTGTCATGAACGTGATGCATGTTCTTTGTCTGTCTTGACCCAAGCCCATGGTGGCGTAAACAGACCAGTAGCATATTTTTCAGCTACTTTGGATCCGGTCGCAGCAGCACTTCCAGGGTGTTTGCGCGCCGTAGCAGCAGTTGGTATCAGCCTCACTCAGAGTGAAGGAATAGTGATGGGACATCCAGTAACAGTCATGGTCCCTCACTCAGTTGAAATACTTTTGACCCGCTCCCGAACTCAACACATGACTGGAGCAAGACTCACAAGGTATGAAACAATAATTCTGGGCTCACCGAATGTGCAGCTGAAAATGTGCACTACGTTGAATCCAGCAACCTTGCTTCCCGGAGAAAATGCTGAAATTGAGAACGCTGAAGACGTCGAACATGACTGCCTTCAGGTGACTGAATTTTGCACAAAACCCCGACCTGACATTAAGGATACTAAGCTTGATGAAAATGACCAAATTATTTTTGTTGATGGGTCATGTTTAAGAGATGCATTGGGAATATTGAAAGCAGGATATGCTGTATGTACTGTAACAGGTGTCTTGGAAGCGTCCTTGCTTCAAGGAGTCTATTCTGCACAAGTAGCAGAGCTTGTAGCCCTTACAAGAGCATGCCAACTGTCTACATTGATGAAGGTTACCATTTACACTGATAGTCAGTACGGGTTTGGAATTGTGCACGACTTTGGGCAACTACGGTCACAGAGAGGTTTCCTGACTTCTTCAGGGTCCCCAGTGAAAAACGGGGAGAGAATAAGGGAATTGTTACACGCCATTCAGATGCCAGCCGAAATTGCAGTAGTAAAGTGTAGTGCTCATACAAAAGGACAGGACTATGTTTCCTTGGGAAATGCATATGCGGATCAAGTCGCAAGATTTTGTGCCTTGAACTGTATATTGCTCAGGGATGAATGGAATTCGATAAGTGAGCCAGAGCTTGAACCAGCTGAAGCATTTGCCTTGAAGGTCGTAGATACAATGGATGAACTAAAAGCATTACAGAATAGCGTCAGGGAGGATGAAAGAGCTTCCTGGATTAAGTCACAATGCACAAAGAGACCAGATGAGTTATGGGTTTCAAATGAGGGAAAATATGTTTTACCAAATTGTCTCTTATCGCAGCTAGCGCGGTTTTATCATGGGCAGGCTCACCTAGGGAGAGATGCCATGATAAGATTGTTCAAAACTGATTGGTTTAACCCCAGATTTCGTCAAGCTGCAGAAGCGGTTTGCCATCGTTGTGTCATTTGCCAGCAGATGAACCCAGGAAAGGGAACAGTTGTGAACGCGAGCCACATTGGCAGGGCGAGTGGCCCGTTCAGCAGAATGCAGATGGACTTCATTGAGATGCCTGTGCATGGAGGTCTGAAGTATGTGTTGGTGATTGTGTGCATTTTTAGTCACTGGATTGAAGCATACCCTACACGTAGAAATGACAGCCTTACAGTTGCAAAACTATTGTTGAGGGAGTTGATACCACGTTTTGGATTCCCGATCTCTTTAGAATCAGATAGGGGAAGTCACTTCAATAACGAGGTGATAAAGTTACTTTGCGAAGCGCTGAACATTGAGCAAAAACTGCATTGTAGCTATCGCCCTGAAGCATCAGGACTGGTGGAGCAAATGAATGGTACACTGAAATCAAGAATGGCGAAAATATGTGCATCGACAAATTTGAAATGGCCTGACGCATTGCCTTTGGTGTTAATGTCAATGAGAAACACCCCTGACAGAAAGACTGGACTGTCCCCGCACGAAATTCTCATGGGCAGGGCCATGAGACTTCCTGCAGTTCCCGCAAACGCGCTTTTGAATATTACAGATGATATGGTGTTAGACTACTGCAAAGGTCTGGCTGACGTGGTTCGCTCTTTCTCTCACCAGGTGGAAGCAACCACCTTGCCACCGATCCAAGGTCCAGGACACACACTGAAAGCAGGTGACTGGGTCGTGGTAAAGAAGCACGTGAGGAAGTCGTGTCTGGAACCCCGTTGGAAAGGCCCTTTCCAAGTGATCCTGACAACCACTACCGCTGTGAAGTGTGCGGGGGTTCCCAACTGGATTCACGCCAGTCACACAAAGAAAGTGTTGTGTCCCACAGATGAGGAAGTTGAAGCGCTGAAACTGCCAGTAACTGATAACAAAGTGCTGAGCGCTGAGACAGAGCAAAACGGAACTGGAAGCGAACAGGCAGACATAGAGGAGAGAGAAATATTCTCTGAGGACGAAACAGATTCACTTGGGGAAGACCAAGGAGAAGCCTCAGACAGCGACGAAGCAGCTGAAGGTGACAAAGAGCCTGAAGCAGCTGAAGGTAACAAAGAGCCTGAAGCAGCTGAAAGTGACACAGAGCCTGAAGAGAGTAACGGTGACAAAGGGCTCGAAAGAGGTGAAAAAGCAGGAGAGCCTGATCAGAGGAGGGCTTTCCCAGAAGCAGACGGTACAGAAAAAGAAAAGGAAAACGTGATTGTCTCCCCAGAACAAGGGGACAAGGCAGAACAGAACGAAACTGCTCAAACTTCATCAGAAGAGATCGCAGGTCCATCAAGTGGACACAGTGCAAAGAAAAGACAAAGTAGATCACCAGTAAAACAAAGAACTAGAGAAAAGTTGAATGACGAAGGGCCAAAAGTGAAAGAGAAAAGAAAGGAAGTGTCTGTCGTGGTACCAACCTCAAGTGAAGAAAAAGACTTGACCAAAGAGGAAAGTACCAGTGAGGCAGAATCAAAGAGAGAGGCAAAATTGAAAAGGAAAAGGATACCAAACAGGAGATATTCCGGTCCAGAATGGGCATATGTAGTCAATGACGATTGGACTGACGAATTTGTATCTCTTAGCCTCGAGAACGAAGAAGAAGAGATACCAATAGAAAAGAAAAGTTTTATGGACACTGTTGATTGAAAAGCTGGTAAATGACATTGCTTGCTATAATCTAACGTGATGCAACCAGCTGAGACATTGCTAAACCGGATGAGACATTTGCTAACCTGATAAGACTTTTGAAAACCTGATTGACTCTTAAACACGATTTGAGACAACGTTGCCAACTGAAAAAAAAAAAAAAAAAAAAAGAGAGAGTGAGTTATCGAACTTTGAAAAAAAAAAAAAAAAAAAAAAAAAGAGTTATTGCCGAATTGAGACAAATGCTGCTAACCGAAAAGTGACTTGGCTCCTGAAGAAAACTGGGTGAACATTGCGCTCGTTCAGCTTTGTAACTGATTGCTAAATCGTTTCTTTTTACAGGTGCTTCTAGCTCTCTGATTCTATACAGATCATGACTAGGTACGCTACACAAAACAGTAGAATGAAATATTGTAAATATGTGTGTATAGGCTTGGTAATTGCATGTGTACTAATAATAATGGCAATAGTGCTTGGAATGCATGGTAAGGGTGAGAATGAGAAAATTGATGCTTCTACTTTTGCTCCTGTTACTGTCACTGAACTAACCGCACTGAAAAGACTAGAATTAGATGAGAGACACTTGCATGATAAAAAGGAGCTTTCGTATAATGTTTTCTATCGCTTGCTAACAGAATATGTTGAGACTATGGATGCGAAAGATTGTTATGTGTGTACACAGATACCGACATCGGTAACCGAAGGGGTGACTTATCATCACATGCCTCTTACATATGGGATTACATGTAGTATAGTAACTTCGAGATTTTATGGTCAAACTAACATACAGTATTTCTACTCAAATTATGATGTTACCTTTGCATATGTTCCTATAATCACGCAACTAAGCCAGATTGCTAAAGATTGGGATGCTAAAATAATGAGGGAATTTTTCGAGCCAATGCAACCTTTTGAAACAGCTCACGCTCTTAGGGAAAATCTTACCTGCTCGCTCTCAGCAGTAGAAATAAGCTTTTTAGATCGCACAGATGATAGAAGGGCACAAATGAATGCAAAATTAGAAAAGGAGCTACATAAGAGGACTTCAGTAGATAATTATGCTTTTGCTGCAATAAAAACACAAGGGAGAATAGCTTTAGATGCTTGGCATGTAGGGAAAATTTGTATATATAGAGGTGAATCTTATTATGATAACATTTTTGTAGGAGCGAGTGAATGTAAACATACGTTTATCTTTAAAGCCAAATGGACATTCATGCTGAACGGACTTGACCCTGTCATACCAGGTGTATATTACATTTGTGGGCATAATGCCTATTATCGTCTTCCAAAGGGATGGTGGGGGAGATGTTATTTGGGTATAGTGTTCCCAAAGGTTTATCAACTGGATGACCTATCGATGATTCCAAAGACATCTGGATCCCATCGTATCCAGAAAAGAGAGACCGCAGCTGCTGTGGTAGGAGATATATTTGGAGCCATGATTCCTTCATTGGGAGTTGTGTTGAATTCCATCAAAATAAGAAAGTTGTCTACTATAGTGGATAACATGTTGACAAAGTTTTCAGGTGCTATAATCCTGATAGATGCTGAACTTGCAGCGGAAAGAGCTATGACTCTTCAAAACAGGCTTGCCTTAGACATTCTTTTAGCAAAGGATGGCGGCGTTTGCAAAATGCTTGGTGCGCGCCACTGTTGTACGTATATTCCAGACAACAGTGCAAAGATTAAAACAATGCTTGCTAATCTAACAAAAGAGAGTGCAGACTTGAAGGAATTGAAAGAACCAGGAGTGTGGGAGAAGGTTGGAAAGGGACTTGCTTCAGTGGGAAATTGGCTTGGTGGCATTTGGAATGGGATATTGCTAAAAATAATACAGGGAATATTAATAGTACTGATTTGTATCTTTGGAATTTGGGGAATAAAAAGAGGAATATTAATGATCATGGAAAGAATTAAAAGAAGGAAGGAAGAGAAAATGATGAAAAGAATGGCAGAAGAATACAAAGCAAGGACAAGGGGAACTAAAAGGCAAAGAGAACTGACAGAATTTTAATGGAATAAAATTTGTGGGATTAGTTTGTGTGATGACAAGTAGTCATCAGAGGAGGGATTGATGACGCAGAAATGAAGGTTTTACATTTATTAGCGCATAAACGTAGTGCTGCAATAATCAAGTGTGACTTTAACCGAACTAATAAAGATTGTACGGGGACAAATGTGCCCTCAGAGTAGTTTGCCAACATTTATAAGCGTGCTTTATATAACGTGATGTATTAGAATTGCACTTATCCGACATAATCATAAACGTGTGCTATGATTTGCTTGTTTGAAATGTTTTAGCTTAGCATAACTTTAGTGGAGGCTTTGGCCTAGTTGCCATGTCTCACGATTTAGATGCTCGTATTTTTCCAATGTGCTAATAAACGTGTATTCTTGCTTGAAGCTGTACTTTTCCAGTGAGAATGTTTCGTGCCAGCCTGGCATCTTCTTCTTTGCTCCAAGGTCAATCTGCAGGTGCGGACAATGGAAGCTCTGAAAGTGAGTTAATTGGTAAAATATGTTGCAACTTACGTTCCCGACTCCAAGGATAATGTATGCTTAGGTAAAAGCTTGAGAACTGTTGTTTTTGATTGGACAATTTGAAGCCAACCTATGAACCCTCCAATGGAAGACCCTACTGGATTTGAACTGTTGTCTATTTAAACCAGGTGCACAAGAAGAAAGCGGCCATATTTTTATAGCCATTTTTGCTATTACAGCCATTATAGCCATTGCAGCATTGCCCGCCATTTTGAGAGACATTACGAGAGACATCGCCCATACCCGCCATTTTGCAGGACATTGGCCATTATGGCCCATCTTGCAGACATCGTCATTTTGCCGTCTTCTAGAGACTTTTAAGTAATTCTCGCCCTAGAGACTTTAACTTTGATTTGCCCTTTGCATGAAGTAGTAGTTTTATCTTGCCGCCGTGAGGCAATTGCCCCGTCCACCCTGCCCCTTTGCCCCGTCCCATGCTGATTGAATCCGGTACCTGTGAGACGAAGACTTCCTTGAATGCTGATTGAATTTGGTAAATATGAAAGGAAAATTGTACAATTGCATTGTGTTTTCTTTTTTAGGTAACCAACTGCTGATTTTGATAAGAGCCCTAGTTAGGAGTTTTCTAAATTAATGTTGCTAAATTGTTTTTGCATGAAGACCCACATGCTGATGCTAATTTGAGGTTAGATGAGGATTCATTTGATGCACGATGCAATTTGCGACCTTGTTATGCTGACCAATGTATGCAATTAGCTCATTACAGATTATAGTTTTAGTGGTTTGTGTTGCTATTATCGAAGGCATTATTATTCAAATGCTGCATAGATTGCATCTGTTTCGCCGTTATGGACAGCTATTAATGTTCATTTACATATATCACTTGGTGTTGAGACACATTTATATTGTGCTAGCTTTGTTAATATAGGGAAATAAATGCATTAACTTTGAATAAACTGGTGTGGTTATTCATGACCGAAAGGTCATGGTTCGCCGAAATGTTTTCTGGATTGATTGTTAAGTGTTATGTTGATCAGGGTATTGCTTATGTTCGTTATTGATTATCGATTGTTGATTTGATTGATTACTCTCGGGTGAAGAGTGCCCCACTTGGTCAAAAGATTCATCGACCTAAGAGCGTCCAGATACAGGTAAATTATTAGGTACGGAACGCTCTATCAGTAGATGGTAGCAGAGGACGGTTTCGACTTTTGGGACCCTGCTCGAGACATACATGGTGTTGAATTAACGGTTGCGCTCTTTGAGACCCCACTCGAGAAGTTGAATTAGATTTTTCTTGGGTAAAACAGATTGAGAGAATGATGATGGGCTAAGTCCCTCGCGACTTTCCCGGGATCTCGGAGCTTGCGAATGGAAAGAATGGAGGTGTGGAATCGGCGTTGGTGGTACTAGTGACGGTATGAGTGAAGGTAGGGTTTTGCGCTTGCACAGCTTATTGCCGCAGATTGTGTGAAAAGGTTGCGAGGATTTTAGAGAATAGCGGAGGTGCGACTCCGAGTGTAGGAGTAGAGAAGTCGTCGAACTTCATAGAGAATAGCGGAGGTGTGACTCCGAGTGTGAGAGTAGGGAAGTCGTCGAACTTCACGTGTATGTGGCGCTTTGTGCAGAAAAAGGTCCACGTGGTTGTTGTTGTTGAGACGGGCCCTGCGAGGTCAAGAGACTCCGGAGTATGTTGAAAAGTGTATGAGACACTTGTTTTATGTTGTGGTCTGGTCGGTTTAGTAGGTTGACCGGGCGTGGTCAACGAGTCGGTACGTGTGTAAAGGGAGTGAAAGAAAACTTCGACTTCGGGCTTTGACAAATTCTAAGTGCACTAGAATAGATCATTGACAAGTTGAGAGCAGAGTCTGCGGGTCAGATTTGCTTGCGAAAGTGGGGACCGAGAAAGATGGAATAACTGCCGAGGCTAGTGAAAAATCCCTAAGGTCCTGAAGCGATTGTGTTACCCCTCCTGTAGTAAACCGACAGATCTGTTTTATATTTTTGGTTGCTCGCGATATATGCTAGAAGTTGTTACGAGAGGAGTTGAGTGAAGGAGGACAAGCCGCGAGGCTTTGTCAGCCGCAGTGTGTGTGAGTGTGACGTCACTAGGAGCCGCGCTGGGATAGGTTGGTTGCAGAGAAGGGTCGCACACGGATTGGACGCAGTCCGTGGGGCTCGATTAGAAGGGGAAAGGCAGGCGAAGAGTATTCCGGGAATTAAAGTCACCTATTGATTACAAATTTTGTGAAATAAAAGACGAGAAAATGAACTTTTTTAAAGCATTAAAGAGTGCGATGAAGGGAGAGTCTTACATTAAAGCGAGCGTAGGAGAGGAGACGCCACCCGAAGGTACACCAGCTTACATTGTAATGGAGGAAAAGGGGGTAGCTCCGTGCCTTTGGCTAAAACAATGGCACAAACTGACAGAGAAACATGGGAGCGTAGCGTTCCCGATTCATGGGACATTCAATATAAGGATCCTAGAGAATTTGAGATTTGCGATGTACGACATGAAGGTACCTCCAAGGCCAGCACAGTTTGAGGCTCTAGCAATTTGGGAACTAATGGCTAGACAGCAACAGCAAAAGAAGTTCGAGACCAGGATGAGAAAGGTAGAAAAGACACTAGTGGACGCTAGGTGGGATAATGCACAGAAGGTGTGGAGGTCAGATGTATTGCAGGGGATAAAATTGTTTCCAGCAATTGCTAAGGAAGAAGAGGAGACAGGCAAGAAAGCTACCTGTAAGACAAACAGGAGGTGTTTCAAAGATAGAGAAGAAGAGTCAGATGATGAGGAGTTCATCATCCAATTGCTGAACGACCGTCCACCACCCTATGCAGAGAGTGGACAAGGTCCAAGTACCAGTTCTGCCCCTCCGGCACCGGTACAGAATAATGAAACTCCGAATTCAGAAATGCCATCGGGATCTAAGGACCCGAGTTTACTGTTTACCCCGCAGATACCGCAGGTTAGGAGAATATATCCAGATGTGCCTATATTGAAACCAGCAGAAAATTATCAGCCGAAGGTCCCAAGGTACTACAGCAGTGACAACAGTGTAGGAATGATTCTAGATCCAACCGTAATGGGAGTACAGAATGGTTGCAACCCAACATTGGCACAAGCCGAGTCAACCCAGCTTTTGATGCCTCAAAAGCAGATGCAGGGGGGAACAGCACATGCTCAGATGACGGGGAGTCAGAAGGGCATGCCGGCAATGATGACCCATAGTGTGGGAATGAACATGCCTCAGAACATGGGGAATGGACAGAACCCAGATGCGATAACTCTACCCATTACTGTAGGTCCACCGGTACCTTTGTATACCCAGCCTAACTTAGGTATGAGCGGTCAAGGATCAATGGTGCAGAGTGGGATGGAAAGGAGGTGCATAGAAAACACTCCAGAGACAACTCCGATAGTGGCTCTGCCAACTGGATCTGGGTCCTTGATGGAGTTTAGTCCCATATGTGCTCAGTCAACAGTGGTGAGGTCGAGTCCCCCACTGATGATACCGCTAACATCGAATACTGAGAAGTTGCCGCAACCATCAATGGCAGTCGATGTGAACGCTACACTGATGGGGTTGAATGCGCAACAGCTGACACAGTGGTTCAACAGTCTGAATTCCACACAAAGCTCAGCCAGTGGGAAGGGAGAAGACTATCTGAATAGGGTCAGGTTGAACATGGAAGCACAAGAATTGGTGGAAGGGACTATGGGTTTGAACAGGTTAGAGTCTTACTCGGAAGAAGAGCTGAGGTATCTATGTCCCAGGATTACGAGAGAAGTGAACAAGGTACACAGAAGGTTGCAAGAAATAGCTGACAAAAACGGAATTGAGATAGACAAGACAAAACACTTGAGCAGGAGCTATAGATTGGATTTCGGGACCACAGACTTTGAACACATGAGGTCAGCAGGCATGAAAACGCACCTTAGAGAATTGCTGCAGAGTGCACAGGTGTGGGGGTGCCTAGACAAATGGGAGAGCAGATGGGCAAAGAAAAAGGAAAAGAAGAAAGACAGTGTCCCAGAGAATAAGGAGAAAAGACCACAGAGTAGTGATGCAATAGCCATGTTACCAATGAGGGAGACAGCAGGGGGAAAATTAGTACATGTACCGTGGCACAGAAGCGACATTCAGTCTTTTACGGATGATTTTCCCAAATTGAGAGAGAAACCGATTGAATGGTATCAACAGACTGATAGGTTTGTGAAGCTTGCAAAATGTCTTTGGGAAGACCTGAACACCCTCTTTGAGATTGTGGTTCCGGCAGATTTGTGGGAAGAATGCAAAAGGGCTGTAGGTTGGCCGACAAGTGAACCAGAGAGGGACATGGATACGGGTGCACCATCGCCTATGGTAATGAGCTTGTACTATAAGGTGATTGAGCACTTGAAGACGAAGGTTGCCGCGAAGAACGTGGATTGGCAGAAGATTGATCGAACTGCCCAAGAGGCTAAAGAGTCGATTCATGGTTACTATGAGAGGTTGTTGAAGGCGTTCAAGAACTACAGTGGCACGGAAACAATAGAGGCGAAGGACATGCTTCATTTTGTGTTTAGGTTTGTGGAAGGGCTGAGACCAGAGATAAGCCAGATGATAAAGATGCCTTTGATTTGTTGGCAGTCGAAACCTATTGATGAGGTGTTGAATTATGCGAAATACTGTAGCGACGAAATTGAAGTGAAACAGAAAAAGTTGAAAGAGAAAGTGATGATGATGCAGCTTAAAGCAGCTCAGACAGGTTTGCAAGGGTTGCAAGGGTTCCAACAGCAGGTACCGCAGCCGCAGCCGCAGGGAAATATGGTGTTTCAGCCACAGGCGAGAGGCAGAGGAGGTTTTGTAAATAATGGTCCGGATTTGAATACTGTTGTGACTTCGAATGGTGTGCAGGCAATGAAAAGGGTGATGCCGTGTCACGTGTGCGGAATCGTCGGACATTGGAAACGCGAGTGCCCAATGATGGTGCAGGAAGGTGCAGGTGTTGGTCAGCAAAACAATGATGTCAATGCATTCCAGACAATGAGGGGACCGGAAATGAGAGGTCCAAACCCAAGTTTCCAGGCCATAAATCAGCTGCAAGGATTACAGCCTATGCAGCCGCAGCAGATGCAGATGCCCCGTATGCAGATGACGCAAATGCAGCCAATGCAACAGCAGTTTCCCATGGTACCTAATCAGCAAATGCAAATACCTTTGGCACCAATGAATCAGCAGCAAGTGATGGTTCCTCCACAGGTCTCGAGTCAGGTGATGAATACAAATGGCACAGTACAACAGTTTCCATTACACAGTGAGAGTGGAATAAACAATGTATGGGAGAGTGAAAGTTCAGATGAGGAGGGAAATTGTGTGCTTGCAGCATCCTTGGAAGTTGATCAAAAGGGTCCATATGTAGAGGGAAGAGTCATGGGTCATCGTGTTTCATTCTTAGTTGATACAGGAGCCACACGTTCAACTGTTAGGAGCATTGAAGTACCAAATTTGCCACTATCAGGGAGGACAGTTCAAGTAGTGGGAGTAGCAAACAGGCACTTGACGAACCCAATAACAGACCCAGTATCAGTCAGTATTGGTAACTATCAAGGGTTACATAATTTTGTGGTATGTGACTCAAGCCCGATAGCACTGTTAGGGAGAGACCTATTGTGCAAACTGGGATGTTCGATTACGTGTTCAGACGATGGAATAAGAATTCAGACGAACAGTGATGGGGAAGAAGAGGAAAGTGTAGAAGGGGATGAGATGGAAACTGTCGATGAAAATTATCCTCTGATTACACTTTTTCCGATGATAACTGAAGAAGATATTCCAGCGGAGTTACGGGAAACAGTCGGAAAAGAAGTGTGGGATATGACAGGAAAGGAAGTGGGATTGGTGAAAGGAGTGGAACCAGTGAAAGTGACAGTAAAACCCAATGCAACCTTTCCCCAGACCCCACAATACCACATGGCACAAGACACCCTCATGAAAGTCGCCCAACTAATTGACGAGTTTGTAAAACAGGGAGTACTGAAAGAAGTGTTGAGCAGTCCATGTAATTCACCAATCATGGGACTAATAAAGCCGAGTGGAAAGGTCCGAATAGTGCAGGACTTAAGGAAAATAAATGACATCATAGTCAAATGCTGCCCTGTAGTACCGAATCCAGCTGTGATAATGTTTCAAGTCCCTTGCGATGCCGAGTGGTTCTCAGTCATCGACTTGTCACAAGCATTCTTTTCGGTGCCTCTTCATGAGGACAGCCAATTTCTCTTTTGCTTCAAATTCTTGGACAGAGTTTACAGTTGGTGTCGAATTCCTCAAGGGTTTTCTGAGTCACCGTCAATATTCAATCAGATTCTAAAGAAAGACTTGGAAGCGTTAGAATTGCCATTCGAGTCAGTCCTAGTACAGTACATTGATGACTTACTGATTGCATCTAAGACAGAAAGTGGCTGCACAGCCGATACCATTGCCCTATTGAACCATTTGGGAAAGAATGGACACAAGGTGTCTCCTTCAAAGTTGCAGTTCTGTCAGAAGAAAGTGAAATACTTGGGTCACCAAATTGAGAAAGGGTCACGGAGAATAATGAAGGAAAGAATAACAAGTGTACTTCAAATGAGTCCACCAAAGACGAGGAGGGAGGTGAGGAAGTTTTTGGGGATGGTGAGCTACTGTCGCCAGTGGATTCCCAACTTCTCGACTCTAGCAAAGCCTTTACTGAAACTGACCCAGAAGGATGCCTTGGATGAAATTGAGCTGAAAGGAGATGAGATGGATGCTTTTATTGAGTTGAAAGAATGCATGTGTAGGGCTCCAGCTTTAGGTATGCCTGATTACACAAAGCCTTTCACATTGTTTTGTCATGAACGTGATGCATGTTCTTTGTCTGTCTTGACCCAAGCCCATGGTGGCGTAAACAGACCAGTAGCATATTTTTCAGCTACTTTGGATCCGGTCGCAGCAGCACTTCCAGGGTGTTTGCGCGCCGTAGCAGCAGTTGGTATTAGCCTCACTCAGAGTGAAGGAATAGTGATGGGACATCCAGTAACAGTCATGGTCCCTCACTCAGTTGAAATACTTTTGACCCGCTCCCGAACTCAACACATGACTGGAGCAAGACTCACAAGGTATGAAACAATAATTCTGGGCTCACCGAATGTGCAGCTGAAAATGTGCACTACGTTGAATCCAGCAACCTTGCTTCCCGGAGAAAATGCTGAAATTGAGAACGCTGAAGACGTCGAACATGACTGCCTTCAGGTGACTGAATTTTGCACAAAACCCCGACCTGACATTAAGGATACTAAGCTTGATGAAAATGACCAAATTATTTTTGTTGATGGGTTATGTTTAAGAGATGCATTGGGAATATTGAAAGCAGGATATGCTGTATGTACTGTAACAGGTGTCTTGGAAGCGTCCTTGCTTCAAGGAGTCTATTCTGCACAAGTAGCAGAGCTTGTAGCCCTTACAAGAGCATGCCAACTGTCTACATTGATGAAGGTTACCATTTACACTGATAGTCAGTACGGGTTTGGAATTGTGCACGACTTTGGGCAACTACGGTCACAGAGAGGTTTCCTGACTTCTTCAGGGTCCCCAGTGAAAAACGGGGAGAGAATAAGGGAATTGTTACACGCCATTCAGATGCCAGCCGAAATTGCAGTAGTAAAGTGTAGTGCTCATACAAAAGGACAGGACTATGTTTCCTTGGGAAATGCATATGCGGATCAAGTCGCAAGATTTTGTGCCTTGAACTGTATATTGCTCAGGGATGAATGGAATTCGATAAGTGAGCCAGAGCTTGAACCAGCTGAAGCATTTGCCTTGAAGGTCGTAGATACAATGGATGAACTAAAAGCATTACAGAATAGCGTCAGGGAGGATGAAAGAGCTTCCTGGATTAAGTCACAATGCACAAAGAGACCAGATGAGTTATGGGTTTCAAATGAGGGAAAATATGTTTTACCAAATTGTCTCTTATCGCAGCTAGCGCGGTTTTATCATGGGCAGGCTCACCTAGGGAGAGATGCCATGATAAGATTGTTCAAAACTGATTGGTTTAACCCCAGATTTCGTCAAGCTGCAGAAGCGGTTTGCCATCGTTGTGTCATTTGCCAGCAGATGAACCCAGGAAAGGGAACAGTTGTGAACGCGAGCCACATTGGCAGGGCGAGTGGCCCGTTCAGCAGAATGCAGATGGACTTCATTGAGATGCCTGTGCATGGAGGTCTGAAGTATGTGTTGGTGATTGTGTGCATTTTTAGTCACTGGATTGAAGCATACCCTACACGTAGAAATGACAGCCTTACAGTTGCAAAACTATTGTTGAGGGAGTTGATACCACGTTTTGGATTCCCGATCTCTTTAGAATCAGATAGGGGAAGTCACTTCAATAACGAGGTGATAAAGTTACTTTGCGAAGCGCTGAACATTGAGCAAAAACTGCATTGTAGCTATCGCCCTGAAGCATCAGGACTGGTGGAGCAAATGAATGGTACACTGAAATCAAGAATGGCGAAAATATGTGCATCGACAAATTTGAAATGGCCTGACGCATTGCCTTTGGTGTTAATGTCAATGAGAAACACCCCTGACAGAAAGACTGGACTGTCCCCGCACGAAATTCTCATGGGCAGGGCCATGAGACTTCCTGCAGTTCCCGCAAACGCGCTTTTGAATATTACAGATGATATGGTGTTAGACTACTGCAAAGGTCTGGCTGACGTGGTTCGCTCTTTCTCTCACCAGGTGGAAGCAACCACCTTGCCACCGATCCAAGGTCCAGGACACGCACTGAAAGCAGGTGACTGGGTCGTGGTAAAGAAGCACGTGAGGAAGTCGTGTCTGGAACCCCGTTGGAAAGGCCCTTTCCAAGTGATCCTGACAACCACTACCGCTGTGAAGTGTGCGGGGGTTCCCAACTGGATTCACGCCAGTCACACAAAGAAAGTGTTGTGTCCCACAGATGAGGAAGTTGAAGCGCTGAAACTGCCAGTAACTGATAACAAAGTGCCGAGCGCTGAGACAGAGCAAAACGGAACTGGAAGCGAACAGGCAGACATAGAGGAGAGAGAAATATTCTCTGAGGACGAAACAGATTCACTTGGGGAAGACCAAGGAGAAGCCTCAGACAGCGACGAAGCAGCTGAAGGTGACAAAGAGCCTGAAGCAGCTGAAGGTAACAAAGAGCCTGAAGCAGCTGAAAGTGACACAGAGCCTGAAGAGAGTAACGGTGACAAAGGGCTCGAAAGAGGTGAAAAAGCAGGAGAGCCTGATCAGAGGAGGGCTTTCCCAGAAGCAGACGGTACAGAAAAAGAAAAGGAACACGTGATTGTCTCCCCAGAACAAGGGGACAAGGCAGAACAGAACGAAACTGCTCAAACTTCATCAGAAGAGATCGCAGGTCCATCAAGTGGACACAGTGCAAAGAAAAGACAAAGTAGATCACCAGTAAAACAAAGAACTAGAGAAAAGTTGAATGACGAAGGGCCAAAAGTGAAAGAGAAAAGAAAGGAAGTGTCTGTCGTGGTACCAACCTCAAGTGAAGAAAAAGACTTGACCAAAGAGGAAAGTACCAGTGAGGCAGAATCAAAGAGAGAGGCAAAATTGAAAAGGAAAAGGATACCAAACAGGAGATATTCCGGTCCAGAATGGGCATATGTAGTCAATGACGATTGGACTGACGAATTTGTATCTCTTAGCCTCGAGAACGAAGAAGAAGAGATACCAATAGAAAAGAAAAGTTTTATGGACACTGTTGATTGAAAAGCTGGTAAATGACATTGCTTGCTATAATCTAACGTGATGCAACCAGCTGAGACATTGCTAAACCGGATGAGACATTTGCTAACCTGATAAGACTTTTGAAAACCTGATTGACTCTTAAACACGATTTGAGACAACGTTGCCAACTGAAAAAAAAAAAAAAAAAAAAAGAGAGAGTGAGTTATTGAACTTTGAAAAAAAAAAAAAATATATAAAAAAGAGTTATTGCCGAATTGAGACAAATGCTGCTAACCGAAAAGTGACTTGGCTCCTGAAGAAAACTGGGTGAACATTGCGCTCGTTCAGCTTTGTAACTGATTGCTAAATCGTTTCTTTTTACAGGTGCTTCTAGCTCTCTGATTCTATACAGATCATGACTAGGTACGCTACACAAAACAGTAGAATGAAATATTGTAAATATGTGTGTATAGGCTTGGTAATTGCATGTGTACTAATAATAATGGCAATAGTGCTTGGAATGCATGGTAAGGGTGAGAATGAGAAAATTGATGCTTCTACTTTTGCTCCTGTTACTGTCACTGAACTAACCGCACTGAAAAGACTAGAATTAGATGAGAGACACTTGCATGATAAAAAGGAGCTTTCGTATAATGTTTTCTATCGCTTGCAAACAGAATATGTTGAGACTATGGATGCGAAAGATTGTTATGTGTGTACACAGATACCGACATCGGTAACCGAAGGGGTGACTTATCATCACATGCCTCTTACATATGGGATTACATGTAGTATAGTAACTTCGAGATTTTATGGTCAAACTAACATACAGTATTTCTACTCAAATTATGATGTTACCTTTGCATATGTTCCTATAATCACGCAACTAAGCCAGATTGCTAAAGATTGGGATGCTAAAATAATGAGGGAATTTTTCGAGCCAATGCAACCTTTTGAAACAGCTCACGCTCTTAGGGAAAATCTTACCTGCTCGCTCTCAGCAGTAGAAATAAGCTTTTTAGATCGCACAGATGATAGAAGGGCACAAATGAATGCAAAATTAGAAAAGGAGCTACATAAGAGGACTTCAGTAGATAATTATGCTTTTGCTGCAATAAAAACACAAGGGAGAATAGCTTTAGATGCTTGGCATGTAGGGAAAATTTGTATATATAGAGGTGAATCTTATTATGATAAAATTTTTGTAGGAGCGAGTGAATGTAAACATACGTTTATCTTTAAAGCCAAATGGACATTCATGCTGAACGGACTTGACCCTGTCATACCAGGTGTATATTACATTTGTGGGCATAATGCCTATTATCGTCTTCCAAAGGGATGGTGGGGGAGATGTTATTTGGGTATAGTGTTCCCAAAGGTTTATCAACTGGATGACCTATCGATGATTCCAAAGACATCTGGATCCCATCGTATCCAGAAAAGAGAGACCGCAGCTGCTGTGGTAGGAGATATATTTGGAGCCATGATTCCTTCATTGGGAGTTGTGTTGAATTCCATCAAAATAAGAAAGTTGTCTACTATAGTGGATAACATGTTGACAAAGTTTTCAGGTGCTATAATCCTGATAGATGCTGAACTTGCAGCGGAAAGAGCTATGACTCTTCAAAACAGGCTTGCCTTAGACATTCTTTTAGCAAAGGATGGCGGCGTTTGCAAAATGCTTGGTGCGCGCCACTGTTGTACGTATATTCCAGACAACAGTGCAAAGATTAAAACAATGCTTGCTAATCTAACAAAAGAGAGTGCAGACTTGAAGGAATTGAAAGAACCAGGAGTGTGGGAGAAGGTTGGAAAGGGACTTGCTTCAGTGGGAAATTGGCTTGGTGGCATTTGGAATGGGATATTGCTAAAAATAATACAGGGAATATTAATAGTACTGATTTGTATCTTTGGAATTTGGGGAATAAAAAGAGGAATATTAATGATCATGGAAAGAATTAAAAGAAGGAAGGAAGAGAAAATGATGAAAAGAATGGCAGAAGAATACAAAGCAAGGACAAGGGGAACTAAAAGGCAAAGAGAACTGACAGAATTTTAATGGAATAAAATTTGTGGGATTAGTTTGTGTGATGACAAGTAGTCATCAGAGGAGGGATTGATGACGCAGAAATGAAGGTTTTACATTTATTAGCGCATAAACGTAGTGCTGCAATAATCAAGTGTGACTTTAACCGAACTAATAAAGATTGTACGGGGACAAATGTGCCCTCAGAGTAGTTTGCCAACATTTATAAGCGTGCTTTATATAACGTGATGTATTAGAATTGCACTAATCCGACATAATCATAAACGTGTGCTATGATTTGCTTGTTTGAAATGTTTTAGCTTAGCATAACTTTAGTGGAGGCTTTGGCCTAGTTGCCATGTCTCACGATTTAGATGCTCGTATTTTTCCAATGTGCTAATAAACGTGTATTCTTGCTTGAAGCTGTACTTTTCCAGTGAGAATGTTTCGTGCCAGCCTGGCATCTTCTTCTTTGCTCCAAGGTCAATCTGCAGGTGCGGACAATGGAAGCTCTGAAAGTGAGTTAATTGGTAAAATATGTTGCAACTTACGTTCCCGACTCCAAGGATAATGTATGCTTAGGTAAAAGCTTGAGAACTGTTGTTTTTGATTGGACAATTTGAAGCCAACCTATGAACCCTCCAATGGAAGACCCTACTGGATTTGAACTGTTGTCTATTTAAACCAGGTGCACAAGAAGAAAGCGGCCATATTTTTATAGCCATTTTTGCTATTACAGCCATTATAGCCATTGCAGCATTGCCCGCCATTTTGAGAGACATTACGAGAGACATCGCCCATACCCGCCATTTTGCAGGACATTGGCCATTATGGCCCATCTTGCAGACATCGTCATTTTGCCGTCTTCTAGAGACTTTTAAGTAATTCTCGCCCTAGAGACTTTAACTTTGATTTGCCCTTTGCATGAAGTAGTAGTTTTATCTTGCCGCCGTGAGGCAATTGCCCCGTCCACCCTGCCCCTTTGCCCCGTCCCATGCTGATTGAATCCGGTACCTGTGAGACGAAGACTTCCTTGAATGCTGATTGAATTTGGTAAATATGAAAGGAAAATTGTACAATTGCATTGTGTTTTCTTTTTTAGGTAACCAACTGCTGATTTTGATAAGAGCCCTAGTTAGGAGTTTTCTAAATTAATGTTGCTAAATTGTTTTTGCATGAAGACCCACATGCTGATGCTAATTTGAGGTTAGATGAGGATTCATTTGATGCACGATGCAATTTGCGACCTTGTTATGCTGACCAATGTATGCAATTAGCTCATTACAGATTATAGTTTTAGTGGTTTGTGTTGCTATTATCGAAGGCATTATTATTCAAATGCTGCATAGATTGCATCTGTTTCGCCGTTATGGACAGCTATTAATGTTCATTTACATATATCACTTGGTGTTGAGACACATTTATATTGTGCTAGCTTTGTTAATATAGGGAAATAAATGCATTAACTTTGAATAAACTGGTGTGGTTATTCATGACCGAAAGGTCATGGTTCGCCGAAATGTTTTCTGGATTGATTGTTAAGTGTTATGTTGATCAGGGTATTGCTTATGTTCGTTATTGATTATCGATTGTTGATTTGATTGATTACTCTCGGGTGAAGAGTGCCCCACTTGGTCAAAAGATTCATCGACCTAAGAGCGTCCAGATACAGGTAAATTATTAGGTACGGAACGCTCTATCAGTAGATGGTAGCAGAGGACGGTTTCGACTTTTGGGACCCTGCTCGAGACATACATGGTGTTGAATTAACGGTTGCGCTCTTTGAGACCCCACTCGAGAAGTTGAATTAGATTTTTCTTGGGTAAAACAGATTGAGAGAATGATGATGGGCTAAGTCCCTCGCGACTTTCCCGGGATCTCGGAGCTTGCGAATGGAAAGAATGGAGGTGTGGAATCGGCGTTGGTGGTACTAGTGACGGTATGAGTGAAGGTAGGGTTTTGCGCTTGCACAGCTTATTGCCGCAGATTGTGTGAAAAGGTTGCGAGGATTTTAGAGAATAGCGGAGGTGCGACTCCGAGTGTAGGAGTAGAGAAGTCGTCGAACTTCATAGAGAATAGCGGAGGTGTGACTCCGAGTGTGAGAGTAGGGAAGTCGTCGAACTTCACGTGTATGTGGCGCTTTGTGCAGAAAAAGGTCCACGTGGTTGTTGTTGTTGAGACGGGCCCTGCGAGGTCAAGAGACTCCGGAGTATGTTGAAAAGTGTATGAGACACTTGTTTTATGTTGTGGTCTGGTCGGTTTAGTAGGTTGACCGGGCGTGGTCAACGAGTCGGTACGTGTGTAAAGGGAGTGAAAGAAAACTTCGACTTCGGGCTTTGACAAATTCTAAGTGCACTAGAATAGATCATTGACAAGTTGAGAGCAGAGTCTGCGGGTCAGATTTGCTTGCGAAAGTGGGGACCGAGAAAGATGGAATAACTGCCGAGGCTAGTGAAAAATCCCTAAGGTCCTGAAGCGATTGTGTTACCCCTCCTGTAGTAAACCAACAGATCTGTTTTATATTTTTGGTTGCTCGCGATATATGCTAGAAGTTGTTACGAGAGGAGTTGAGTGAAGGAGGACAAGCCGCGAGGCTTTGTCAGCCGCAGTGTGTGTGAGTGTGACGTCACTAGGAGCCGCGCTGGGATAGGTTGGTTGCAGAGAAGGGTCGCACACGGATTGGACGCAGTCCGTGGGGCTCGATTAGAAGGGGAAAGGCAGGCGAAGAGTATTCCGGGAATTAAAGTCACCTATTGATTACAAATTTTGTGAAATAAAAGACGAGAAAATGAACTTTTTTAAAGCATTAAAGAGTGCGATGAAGGGAGAGTCTTACATTAAAGCGAGCGTAGGAGAGGAGACGCCACCCGAAGGTACACCAGCTTACATTGTAATGGAGGAAAAGGGGGTAGCTCCGTGCCTTTGGCTAAAACAATGGCACAAACTGACAGAGAAACATGGGAGCGTAGCGTTCCCGATTCATGGGACATTCAATATAAGGATCCTAGAGAATTTGAGATTTGCGATGTACGACATGAAGGTACCTCCAAGGCCAGCACAGTTTGAGGCTCTAGCAATTTGGGAACTAATGGCTAGACAGCAACAGCAAAAGAAGTTCGAGACCAGGATGAGAAAGGTAGAAAAGACACTAGTGGACGCTAGGTGGGATAATGCACAGAAGGTGTGGAGGTCAGATGTATTGCAGGGGATAAAATTGTTTCCAGCAATTGCTAAGGAAGAAGAGGAGACAGGCAAGAAAGCTACCTGTAAGACAAACAGGAGGTGTTTCAAAGATAGAGAAGAAGAGTCAGATGATGAGGAGTTCATCATCCAATTGCTGAACGACCGTCCACCACCCTATGCAGAGAGTGGACAAGGTCCAAGTACCAGTTCTGCCCCTCCGGCACCGGTACAGAATAATGAAACTCCGAATTCAGAAATGCCATCGGGATCTAAGGACCCGAGTTTACTGTTTACCCCGCAGATACCGCAGGTTAGGAGAATATATCCAGATGTGCCTATATTGAAACCAGCAGAAAATTATCAGCCGAAGGTCCCAAGGTACTACAGCAGTGACAACAGTGTAGGAATGATTCTAGATCCAACCGTAATGGGAGTACAGAATGGTTGCAACCCAACATTGGCACAAGCCGAGTCAACCCAGCTTTTGATGCCTCAAAAGCAGATGCAGGGGGGAACAGCACATGCTCAGATGACGGGGAGTCAGAAGGGCATGCCGGCAATGATGACCCATAGTGTGGGAATGAACATGCCTCAGAACATGGGGAATGGACAGAACCCAGATGCGATAACTCTACCCATTACTGTAGGTCCACCGGTACCTTTGTATACCCAGCCTAACTTAGGTATGAGCGGTCAAGGATCAATGGTGCAGAGTGGGATGGAAAGGAGGTGCATAGAAAACACTCCAGAGACAACTCCGATAGTGGCTCTGCCAACTGGATCTGGGTCCTTGATGGAGTTTAGTCCCATATGTGCTCAGTCAACAGTGGTGAGGTCGAGTCCCCCACTGATGATACCGCTAACATCGAATACTGAGAAGTTGCCGCAACCATCAATGGCAGTCGATGTGAACGCTACACTGATGGGGTTGAATGCGCAACAGCTGACACAGTGGTTCAACAGTCTGAATTCCACACAAAGCTCAGCCAGTGGGAAGGGAGAAGACTATCTGAATAGGGTCAGGTTGAACATGGAAGCACAAGAATTGGTGGAAGGGACTATGGGTTTGAACAGGTTAGAGTCTTACTCGGAAGAAGAGCTGAGGTATCTATGTCCCAGGATTACGAGAGAAGTGAACAAGGTACACAGAAGGTTGCAAGAAATAGCTGACAAAAACGGAATTGAGATAGACAAGACAAAACACTTGAGCAGGAGCTATAGATTGGATTTCGGGACCACAGACTTTGAACACATGAGGTCAGCAGGCATGAAAACGCACCTTAGAGAATTGCTGCAGAGTGCACAGGTGTGGGGGTGCCTAGACAAATGGGAGAGCAGATGGGCAAAGAAAAAGGAAAAGAAGAAAGACAGTGTCCCAGAGAATAAGGAGAAAAGACCACAGAGTAGTGATGCAATAGCCATGTTACCAATGAGGGAGACAGCAGGGGGAAAATTAGTACATGTACCGTGGCACAGAAGCGACATTCAGTCTTTTACGGATGATTTTCCCAAATTGAGAGAGAAACCGATTGAATGGTATCAACAGACTGATAGGTTTGTGAAGCTTGCAAAATGTCTTTGGGAAGACCTGAACACCCTCTTTGAGATTGTGGTTCCGGCAGATTTGTGGGAAGAATGCAAAAGGGCTGTAGGTTGGCCGACAAGTGAACCAGAGAGGGACATGGATACGGGTGCACCATCGCCTATGGTAATGAGCTTGTACTATAAGGTGATTGAGCACTTGAAGACGAAGGTTGCCGCGAAGAACGTGGATTGGCAGAAGATTGATCGAACTGCCCAAGAGGCTAAAGAGTCGATTCATGGTTACTATGAGAGGTTGTTGAAGGCGTTCAAGAACTACAGTGGCACGGAAACAATAGAGGCGAAGGACATGCTTCATTTTGTGTTTAGGTTTGTGGAAGGGCTGAGACCAGAGATAAGCCAGATGATAAAGATGCCTTTGATTTGTTGGCAGTCGAAACCTATTGATGAGGTGTTGAATTATGCGAAATACTGTAGCGACGAAATTGAAGTGAAACAGAAAAAGTTGAAAGAGAAAGTGATGATGATGCAGCTTAAAGCAGCTCAGACAGGTTTGCAAGGGTTGCAAGGGTTCCAACAGCAGGTACCGCAGCCGCAGCCGCAGGGAAATATGGTGTTTCAGCCACAGGCGAGAGGCAGAGGAGGTTTTGTAAATAATGGTCCGGATTTGAATACTGTTGTGACTTCGAATGGTGTGCAGGCAATGAAAAGGGTGATGCCGTGTCACGTGTGCGGAATCGTCGGACATTGGAAACGCGAGTGCCCAATGATGGTGCAGGAAGGTGCAGGTGTTGGTCAGCAAAACAATGATGTCAATGCATTCCAGACAATGAGGGGACCGGAAATGAGAGGTCCAAACCCAAGTTTCCAGGCCATAAATCAGCTGCAAGGATTACAGCCTATGCAGCCGCAGCAGATGCAGATGCCCCGTATGCAGATGACGCAAATGCAGCCAATGCAACAGCAGTTTCCCATGGTACCTAATCAGCAAATGCAAATACCTTTGGCACCAATGAATCAGCAGCAAGTGATGGTTCCTCCACAGGTCTCGAGTCAGGTGATGAATACAAATGGCACAGTACAACAGTTTCCATTACACAGTGAGAGTGGAATAAACAATGTATGGGAGAGTGAAAGTTCAGATGAGGAGGGAAATTGTGTGCTTGCAGCATCCTTGGAAGTTGATCAAAAGGGTCCATATGTAGAGGGAAGAGTCATGGGTCATCGTGTTTCATTCTTAGTTGATACAGGAGCCACACGTTCAACTGTTAGGAGCATTGAAGTACCAAATTTGCCACTATCAGGGAGGACAGTTCAAGTAGTGGGAGTAGCAAACAGGCACTTGACGAACCCAATAACAGACCCAGTATCAGTCAGTATTGGTAACTATCAAGGGTTACATAATTTTGTGGTATGTGACTCAAGCCCGATAGCACTGTTAGGGAGAGACCTATTGTGCAAACTGGGATGTTCGATTACGTGTTCAGACGATGGAATAAGAATTCAGACGAACAGTGATGGGGAAGAAGAGGAAAGTGTAGAAGGGGATGAGATGGAAACTGTCGATGAAAATTATCCTCTGATTACACTTTTTCCGATGATAACTGAAGAAGATATTCCAGCGGAGTTACGGGAAACAGTCGGAAAAGAAGTGTGGGATATGACAGGAAAGGAAGTGGGATTGGTGAAAGGAGTGGAACCAGTGAAAGTGACAGTAAAACCCAATGCAACCTTTCCCCAGACCCCACAATACCACATGGCACAAGACACCCTCATGAAAGTCGCCCAACTAATTGACGAGTTTGTAAAACAGGGAGTACTGAAAGAAGTGTTGAGCAGTCCATGTAATTCACCAATCATGGGACTAATAAAGCCGAGTGGAAAGGTCCGAATAGTGCAGGACTTAAGGAAAATAAATGACATCATAGTCAAATGCTGCCCTGTAGTACCGAATCCAGCTGTGATAATGTTTCAAGTCCCTTGCGATGCCGAGTGGTTCTCAGTCATCGACTTGTCACAAGCATTCTTTTCGGTGCCTCTTCATGAGGACAGCCAATTTCTCTTTTGCTTCAAATTCTTGGACAGAGTTTACAGTTGGTGTCGAATTCCTCAAGGGTTTTCTGAGTCACCGTCAATATTCAATCAGATTCTAAAGAAAGACTTGGAAGCGTTAGAATTGCCATTCGAGTCAGTCCTAGTACAGTACATTGATGACTTACTGATTGCATCTAAGACAGAAAGTGGCTGCACAGCCGATACCATTGCCCTATTGAACCATTTGGGAAAGAATGGACACAAGGTGTCTCCTTCAAAGTTGCAGTTCTGTCAGAAGAAAGTGAAATACTTGGGTCACCAAATTGAGAAAGGGTCACGGAGAATAATGAAGGAAAGAATAACAAGTGTACTTCAAATGAGTCCACCAAAGACGAGGAGGGAGGTGAGGAAGTTTTTGGGGATGGTGAGCTACTGTCGCCAGTGGATTCCCAACTTCTCGACTCTAGCAAAGCCTTTACTGAAACTGACCCAGAAGGATGCCTTGGATGAAATTGAGCTGAAAGGAGATGAGATGGATGCTTTTATTGAGTTGAAAGAATGCATGTGTAGGGCTCCAGCTTTAGGTATGCCTGATTACACAAAGCCTTTCACATTGTTTTGTCATGAACGTGATGCATGTTCTTTGTCTGTCTTGACCCAAGCCCATGGTGGCGTAAACAGACCAGTAGCATATTTTTCAGCTACTTTGGATCCGGTCGCAGCAGCACTTCCAGGGTGTTTGCGCGCCGTAGCAGCAGTTGGTATTAGCCTCACTCAGAGTGAAGGAATAGTGATGGGACATCCAGTAACAGTCATGGTCCCTCACTCAGTTGAAATACTTTTGACCCGCTCCCGAACTCAACACATGACTGGAGCAAGACTCACAAGGTATGAAACAATAATTCTGGGCTCACCGAATGTGCAGCTGAAAATGTGCACTACGTTGAATCCAGCAACCTTGCTTCCCGGAGAAAATGCTGAAATTGAGAACGCTGAAGACGTCGAACATGACTGCCTTCAGGTGACTGAATTTTGCACAAAACCCCGACCTGACATTAAGGATACTAAGCTTGATGAAAATGACCAAATTATTTTTGTTGATGGGTTATGTTTAAGAGATGCATTGGGAATATTGAAAGCAGGATATGCTGTATGTACTGTAACAGGTGTCTTGGAAGCGTCCTTGCTTCAAGGAGTCTATTCTGCACAAGTAGCAGAGCTTGTAGCCCTTACAAGAGCATGCCAACTGTCTACATTGATGAAGGTTACCATTTACACTGATAGTCAGTACGGGTTTGGAATTGTGCACGACTTTGGGCAACTACGGTCACAGAGAGGTTTCCTGACTTCTTCAGGGTCCCCAGTGAAAAACGGGGAGAGAATAAGGGAATTGTTACACGCCATTCAGATGCCAGCCGAAATTGCAGTAGTAAAGTGTAGTGCTCATACAAAAGGACAGGACTATGTTTCCTTGGGAAATGCATATGCGGATCAAGTCGCAAGATTTTGTGCCTTGAACTGTATATTGCTCAGGGATGAATGGAATTCGATAAGTGAGCCAGAGCTTGAACCAGCTGAAGCATTTGCCTTGAAGGTCGTAGATACAATGGATGAACTAAAAGCATTACAGAATAGCGTCAGGGAGGATGAAAGAGCTTCCTGGATTAAGTCACAATGCACAAAGAGACCAGATGAGTTATGGGTTTCAAATGAGGGAAAATATGTTTTACCAAATTGTCTCTTATCGCAGCTAGCGCGGTTTTATCATGGGCAGGCTCACCTAGGGAGAGATGCCATGATAAGATTGTTCAAAACTGATTGGTTTAACCCCAGATTTCGTCAAGCTGCAGAAGCGGTTTGCCATCGTTGTGTCATTTGCCAGCAGATGAACCCAGGAAAGGGAACAGTTGTGAACGCGAGCCACATTGGCAGGGCGAGTGGCCCGTTCAGCAGAATGCAGATGGACTTCATTGAGATGCCTGTGCATGGAGGTCTGAAGTATGTGTTGGTGATTGTGTGCATTTTTAGTCACTGGATTGAAGCATACCCTACACGTAGAAATGACAGCCTTACAGTTGCAAAACTATTGTTGAGGGAGTTGATACCACGTTTTGGATTCCCGATCTCTTTAGAATCAGATAGGGGAAGTCACTTCAATAACGAGGTGATAAAGTTACTTTGCGAAGCGCTGAACATTGAGCAAAAACTGCATTGTAGCTATCGCCCTGAAGCATCAGGACTGGTGGAGCAAATGAATGGTACACTGAAATCAAGAATGGCGAAAATATGTGCATCGACAAATTTGAAATGGCCTGACGCATTGCCTTTGGTGTTAATGTCAATGAGAAACACCCCTGACAGAAAGACTGGACTGTCCCCGCACGAAATTCTCATGGGCAGGGCCATGAGACTTCCTGCAGTTCCCGCAAACGCGCTTTTGAATATTACAGATGATATGGTGTTAGACTACTGCAAAGGTCTGGCTGACGTGGTTCGCTCTTTCTCTCACCAGGTGGAAGCAACCACCTTGCCACCGATCCAAGGTCCAGGACACGCACTGAAAGCAGGTGACTGGGTCGTGGTAAAGAAGCACGTGAGGAAGTCGTGTCTGGAACCCCGTTGGAAAGGCCCTTTCCAAGTGATCCTGACAACCACTACCGCTGTGAAGTGTGCGGGGGTTCCCAACTGGATTCACGCCAGTCACACAAAGAAAGTGTTGTGTCCCACAGATGAGGAAGTTGAAGCGCTGAAACTGCCAGTAACTGATAACAAAGTGCCGAGCGCTGAGACAGAGCAAAACGGAACTGGAAGCGAACAGGCAGACATAGAGGAGAGAGAAATATTCTCTGAGGACGAAACAGATTCACTTGGGGAAGACCAAGGAGAAGCCTCAGACAGCGACGAAGCAGCTGAAGGTGACAAAGAGCCTGAAGCAGCTGAAGGTAACAAAGAGCCTGAAGCAGCTGAAAGTGACACAGAGCCTGAAGAGAGTAACGGTGACAAAGGGCTCGAAAGAGGTGAAAAAGCAGGAGAGCCTGATCAGAGGAGGGCTTTCCCAGAAGCAGACGGTACAGAAAAAGAAAAGGAACACGTGATTGTCTCCCCAGAACAAGGGGACAAGGCAGAACAGAACGAAACTGCTCAAACTTCATCAGAAGAGATCGCAGGTCCATCAAGTGGACACAGTGCAAAGAAAAGACAAAGTAGATCACCAGTAAAACAAAGAACTAGAGAAAAGTTGAATGACGAAGGGCCAAAAGTGAAAGAGAAAAGAAAGGAAGTGTCTGTCGTGGTACCAACCTCAAGTGAAGAAAAAGACTTGACCAAAGAGGAAAGTACCAGTGAGGCAGAATCAAAGAGAGAGGCAAAATTGAAAAGGAAAAGGATACCAAACAGGAGATATTCCGGTCCAGAATGGGCATATGTAGTCAATGACGATTGGACTGACGAATTTGTATCTCTTAGCCTCGAGAACGAAGAAGAAGAGATACCAATAGAAAAGAAAAGTTTTATGGACACTGTTGATTGAAAAGCTGGTAAATGACATTGCTTGCTATAATCTAACGTGATGCAACCAGCTGAGACATTGCTAAACCGGATGAGACATTTGCTAACCTGATAAGACTTTTGAAAACCTGATTGACTCTTAAACACGATTTGAGACAACGTTGCCAACTGAAAAAAAAAAAAAAAAAAAAAGAGAGAGTGAGTTATTGAACTTTGAAAAAAAAAAAAAATATATAAAAAAGAGTTATTGCCGAATTGAGACAAATGCTGCTAACCGAAAAGTGACTTGGCTCCTGAAGAAAACTGGGTGAACATTGCGCTCGTTCAGCTTTGTAACTGATTGCTAAATCGTTTCTTTTTACAGGTGCTTCTAGCTCTCTGATTCTATACAGATCATGACTAGGTACGCTACACAAAACAGTAGAATGAAATATTGTAAATATGTGTGTATAGGCTTGGTAATTGCATGTGTACTAATAATAATGGCAATAGTGCTTGGAATGCATGGTAAGGGTGAGAATGAGAAAATTGATGCTTCTACTTTTGCTCCTGTTACTGTCACTGAACTAACCGCACTGAAAAGACTAGAATTAGATGAGAGACACTTGCATGATAAAAAGGAGCTTTCGTATAATGTTTTCTATCGCTTGCAAACAGAATATGTTGAGACTATGGATGCGAAAGATTGTTATGTGTGTACACAGATACCGACATCGGTAACCGAAGGGGTGACTTATCATCACATGCCTCTTACATATGGGATTACATGTAGTATAGTAACTTCGAGATTTTATGGTCAAACTAACATACAGTATTTCTACTCAAATTATGATGTTACCTTTGCATATGTTCCTATAATCACGCAACTAAGCCAGATTGCTAAAGATTGGGATGCTAAAATAATGAGGGAATTTTTCGAGCCAATGCAACCTTTTGAAACAGCTCACGCTCTTAGGGAAAATCTTACCTGCTCGCTCTCAGCAGTAGAAATAAGCTTTTTAGATCGCACAGATGATAGAAGGGCACAAATGAATGCAAAATTAGAAAAGGAGCTACATAAGAGGACTTCAGTAGATAATTATGCTTTTGCTGCAATAAAAACACAAGGGAGAATAGCTTTAGATGCTTGGCATGTAGGGAAAATTTGTATATATAGAGGTGAATCTTATTATGATAAAATTTTTGTAGGAGCGAGTGAATGTAAACATACGTTTATCTTTAAAGCCAAATGGACATTCATGCTGAACGGACTTGACCCTGTCATACCAGGTGTATATTACATTTGTGGGCATAATGCCTATTATCGTCTTCCAAAGGGATGGTGGGGGAGATGTTATTTGGGTATAGTGTTCCCAAAGGTTTATCAACTGGATGACCTATCGATGATTCCAAAGACATCTGGATCCCATCGTATCCAGAAAAGAGAGACCGCAGCTGCTGTGGTAGGAGATATATTTGGAGCCATGATTCCTTCATTGGGAGTTGTGTTGAATTCCATCAAAATAAGAAAGTTGTCTACTATAGTGGATAACATGTTGACAAAGTTTTCAGGTGCTATAATCCTGATAGATGCTGAACTTGCAGCGGAAAGAGCTATGACTCTTCAAAACAGGCTTGCCTTAGACATTCTTTTAGCAAAGGATGGCGGCGTTTGCAAAATGCTTGGTGCGCGCCACTGTTGTACGTATATTCCAGACAACAGTGCAAAGATTAAAACAATGCTTGCTAATCTAACAAAAGAGAGTGCAGACTTGAAGGAATTGAAAGAACCAGGAGTGTGGGAGAAGGTTGGAAAGGGACTTGCTTCAGTGGGAAATTGGCTTGGTGGCATTTGGAATGGGATATTGCTAAAAATAATACAGGGAATATTAATAGTACTGATTTGTATCTTTGGAATTTGGGGAATAAAAAGAGGAATATTAATGATCATGGAAAGAATTAAAAGAAGGAAGGAAGAGAAAATGATGAAAAGAATGGCAGAAGAATACAAAGCAAGGACAAGGGGAACTAAAAGGCAAAGAGAACTGACAGAATTTTAATGGAATAAAATTTGTGGGATTAGTTTGTGTGATGACAAGTAGTCATCAGAGGAGGGATTGATGACGCAGAAATGAAGGTTTTACATTTATTAGCGCATAAACGTAGTGCTGCAATAATCAAGTGTGACTTTAACCGAACTAATAAAGATTGTACGGGGACAAATGTGCCCTCAGAGTAGTTTGCCAACATTTATAAGCGTGCTTTATATAACGTGATGTATTAGAATTGCACTAATCCGACATAATCATAAACGTGTGCTATGATTTGCTTGTTTGAAATGTTTTAGCTTAGCATAACTTTAGTGGAGGCTTTGGCCTAGTTGCCATGTCTCACGATTTAGATGCTCGTATTTTTCCAATGTGCTAATAAACGTGTATTCTTGCTTGAAGCTGTACTTTTCCAGTGAGATCGGTTCACATGCTTATCTTAATGTTTCGTGCCAGCCTGGCATCTTCTTCTTTGCTCCAAGGTCAATCTGCAGGTGCGGACAATGGAAGCTCTGAAAGTGAGTTAATTGGTAAAATATGTTGCAACTTACGTTCCCGACTCCAAGGATAATGTATGCTTAGGTAAAAGCTTGAGAACTGTTGTTTTTGATTGGACAATTTGAAGCCAACCTATGAACCCTCCAATGGAAGACCCTACTGGATTTGAACTGTTGTCTATTTAAACCAGGTGCACAAGAAGAAAGCGGCCATATTTTTATAGCCATTTTTGCTATTACAGCCATTATAGCCATTGCAGCATTGCCCGCCATTTTGAGAGACATTACGAGAGACATCGCCCATACCCGCCATTTTGCAGGACATTGGCCATTATGGCCCATCTTGCAGACATCGTCATTTTGCCGTCTTCTAGAGACTTTTAAGTAATTCTCGCCCTAGAGACTTTAACTTTGATTTGCCCTTTGCATGAAGTAGTAGTTTTATCTTGCCGCCGTGAGGCAATTGCCCCGTCCACCCTGCCCCTTTGCCCCGTCCCATGCTGATTGAATCCGGTACCTGTGAGACGAAGACTTCCTTGAATGCTGATTGAATTTGGTAAATATGAAAGGAAAATTGTACAATTGCATTGTGTTTTCTTTTTTAGGTAACCAACTGCTGATTTTGATAAGAGCCCTAGTTAGGAGTTTTCTAAATTAATGTTGCTAAATTGTTTTTGCATGAAGACCCACATGCTGATGCTAATTTGAGGTTAGATGAGGATTCATTTGATGCACGATGCAATTTGCGACCTTGTTATGCTGACCAATGTATGCAATTAGCTCATTACAGATTATAGTTTTAGTGGTTTGTGTTGCTATTATCGAAGGCATTATTATTCAAATGCTGCATAGATTGCATCTGTTTCGCCGTTATGGACAACTATTAATGTTCATTTACATATATCACTTGGTGTTGAGACACATTTATATTGTGCTAGCTTTGTTAATATAGGGAAATAAATGCATTAACTTTGAATAAACTGGTGTGGTTATTCATGACCGAAAGGTCATGGTTCGCCGAAATGTTTTCTGGATTGATTGTTAAGTGTTATGTTGATCAGGGTATTGCTTATGTTCGTTATTGATTATCGATTGTTGATTTGATTGATTACTCTCGGGTGAAGAGTGCCCCACTTGGTCAAAAGATTCATCGACCTAAGAGCGTCCAGATACAGGTAAATTATTAGGTACGGAACGCTCTATCAGAGGTAAGGAGAGAAAATGTGCAAGATTTGCAAGGAAAGAGGCAGAGAGGCAGGTAGAATTAGGGAGAAAAGAGAAGCTAGGAACGGGAGTGAAAGGGAGCGGTAAACGGAAGGAGCAGGAAAGAGCAGAGATATGAAGGAAGAGTTACAGGGAAAAAGAGAGGGAGGGAGAGAGCACAGGAAGAGACTAGGTAAGGACAGAGGCAGAGAGAGAAAAAGAGGCGGTAAAGGAGGCAGAAAGAGAGGAGGGGGGTTTGACATGAAGAAGAGAGGAAAGGAGAGAAGGAAACATAGAAAAAGGTACGGGAGAGTGTTGAAAGGGAACAAAATGGAGGCAAGAAATGAGAGACAGCAAGAGAAAGAGAGCAGGTGACATGGAGAGAGTGTCAGACATGAAGGGAGACTGTAACAGAACAAGAATTTAACACAGCAGTACTTAGCCATAAAAAGGTAGAAGAAATAGAAAAGTTATAAAATGTTCAGCAAAGAAAATGCTGAAATAGAAGAAGGAAGAGAATAAAAAAAGATGCATATCATTGTGGTACTATGGTGAAAGGTGCAACCATGTTCCAAATGATGCTGAACAAGCGCTTAGCAGCTTCTGTTTCATCTCTGAGAAGTACCATTGGGTTTTAGTGATCTGCATGCTTGTGAGTTCCAAAACAGAAAAAAGCAAAGAAATTGGATAAGCTAAAGTATGAAAAAGTAATGGAGTTTAAAAAGAAGGGGCATGACTGTGGACTTTAACAATAAAATACCCGGTCATTTAAATGTAAAAAAACAAAATGGGAAAAATAAATTACTGGTTTCGGCAGCAAGCGTATTTGTGAACTGTACAGTCATGGCTCGCAGCGCTAATAAGGTGGAATGGCGGGTGCGTCGTGACAGGGGAGCGGGGGTACATTTAATTATTTTAAAAAATGTAAAAACGTACCTTCTCCTCTGCCACGCCGCTCCTCTTGCTCCCGTCGCTGCAGGCAGGAATAGGCTTCCAGCCTGCCCTGCGGCCAATCCTACTCAGAGCAGCGTCAGGATTGGCTGGGAGCACCCATCCAGGGCCCTCCCAGGCGGACTGTGTTGCCGGGCTGGAGAGAGCCTACTACGCATGTGTGTTTGGCCAGCCCGAGACTCCCCTCGTTGCTTGTCAACCCCATTGCAGTGTCTGCTGCTGGCCAGGAGGCAACGCTCCTCCACCCTAATGGAGGAGCCACCCCTGGGACTGTACCAATGATTGTTACTCCACAAACCACCATCAGCCCACTTTTAAGCAGGTCTCCCTAAAAGGAGAAAACTTCATCACCCTGCTCCCTGTGCTGTATGCAACTAGTACAGCTGCTGAAAGAGCAAAGTGGCTTGTCGGTGGCAGGGGGGGGAAAGTGGCGAATCCTGCAAAAGAGTATTTTCCAGCTACCTCAAACCTGAAATATATCACAATCTGTACATGAGAAGTTTTTGTGTTGGGCAACACATTATAGGACCAGATATACAAGGCCCTTGCGCCTCCTTGTGCCACACTAGCGTAATTTATTTTACGCTAATGTGGGGTTAAGGAGGCTATTTCTACGCACCATATTTACAAAATGTGTGCCACTTTGTAACCCCTTGTGCCACATTATGCTTGCACCTGGCATGATGTATGCCAGGGGGACGTTCCCACGCAGGGAGGCCACAAAAAATGGTGGAGTGAAATCTACCGGGCAGGCGTTAAAGTGACGGGCCCATAGTAACCTATGGACCTCCCTAGTGCTTTGCTGCACTATCCCCATAATTTATGGCACAAATCCAGGAAAGCACCACAATAGCATCATGAATTATGATGCTATTGTGGAAACGTCCGCCAAGGTGTGGCTTATTGTAAATACGGCACAGGCATGGTGTTGTTAGATGGGGAAGGGGCGACGCAAGAAAAGTAGCGCATCGGGACCGATGCACCGCTTCTTGTAAATCTGGCCCTCAGCGAGCTCACACCCAGGATCGGGGCCCACACTGATCCCTTGAGGAAGGTGCAGTTGGAGAACCAGGCTGTTTTCCATCCTCTTCTTCCACCGATATACCCTCCACCTGCGGCGGTGATAGAGGAGTAGTGTGAGCGGGTGCAGCTGTACAATGTTGCTTACCACCACCACCTGACCAGTGACCTCAGAAGTGTCTGGAAAATTGCCAAAAAACAAAAAATGAAAAAGGTTAAGCACGTGTTACAGGGTGAAAACAATTCTTGTAATAAATAGTACATATTGAGAACACATACTTAGAAATTGAATTCTTAAAAATAGTACTAATAAAAAATGTAGGAGCTGGAGTATATCCATTACAGCAGAAAAGATGATCAGAGCAAAGAAAGCAATAGAAAAGAGTGTTGAGACATATTATAGATAGCTGAAATGAAAGAACATGGAATATTATAAGCACATGAGAGGATGAATACAACATAGGTGTGCAGCAGAACCTTGAAAAGAAATAGACACAATTTAAAATACAAATATTGGATGACAGGGACATTAAACTCACGTGATCTTCATTTGTTTGTGTTTCTTTGTGCGTTTGCTTGGAAACTCCAAGACTACTGCAAGGCTGGGGAAACATGGAAACTGAAAAGAAAGCACAAGGAGATTGGTAGCTAATAAAAGTAAATGATGGAGGGGACAGACAGGTGATCAGTGCTTAATTTGTGATTGTTGTTTCCGATGCTGAGCACAGGCACTTATTTGTGAGGGCCGGGCTTATTCTTATGCCTCAAGCATTTGCTGCGAGCAAAAGACACATATGTGAAAGACGGATGAAGGGGAAAAACTAAAAAGCGTCATAAAGGGAGAAAGTAGAAAGTTGCAGGATGAGCTGAAGGGGCAAGGGTGGCCGTAAATGGATTGAAGAGGCCCGAGATGGCTTCAGGATTACACTGCCTCAGTATTCAGTGCTGGCAGATTCAATTACAGCAGTCTCGTGTTTAAGAGGAGGGCTTTGAGCACCGGCACCTCTTTATTTACAAATTAAGCACTGGGTGAATTATAAATATAAAGGCGAAAATAAAACCAATAAAAAAGTGTAGACACATTTACATGAAGAGAGCAATTGCAAAATGGATTAGCAAGTGTATTTAGAGTGAAAAATGTGTTTTGAATGTGCAAATTGTGACTCACGCATGGGTTGCTACTTTTCAAAAATACATTTTAAAATGTTTGATGAAGTGGTATAGAAACTGCCTGTGTCTGTTTTTTTTTTTAATGTTGGGATGAACACTGTTAAACATCAGGACGTGCAGCCTGCCAAAACACTGCGGCCCGTATTTATACTTTTTTTAGCGCCGCATTTGCGCCGCTTTTTGACGCAAAACGGCGCAAACCCACAAAATACAATGTTCTGTCCTATGATGGCCACCGCTCTTTGCCAGTACAACCCGCACATATTGCAAGAAGCAAAAATAGGAAAGGGAGGCAGGGAGAGTGAAAGAACATAAACAAAGAAGGTGAGGAAAGAAACAAAAGAAAATGATGATTTGTCATTAACAAAACTGATTCATGAACCACGAATACCCATTCATGGCCCAACAGAAGGGTGGAAATAAAAATGAAATGCTTGAATGGAATGTGAACCGCAATCCAAAAGTGAGTTGTTAATTTTTTTAAACAAGAATAAGGAAGCGGTAGACGGCAAATCGAATGCAAACTTTTAGTTTGAGGTTCGCTCTGAAAAGACCATTTGTTCATAGTTTGGGTTGAGCTTAGTTAGAGTAGAAGGCGCTGAAGACAGATCTAGATGTTGCCAAGAAAGATGTGGTTAGCAGTTTCATTTAGATGCAAACCATCTTTGTGAAAAACTCTCAGCATGTTGAAACACGTGTTGTTGTGGTAGATAGATGGCATACTACGGTCACTTAGTAATGCTAAAGCTTTTAGTCAGAGGATGGTTGTATAAAGAAACCTTTTGTCCAGGATTTGTTGAGCTAGGTTGGAGTAGGAAGTCCTGAAAAAGATCTGGATGCTGGTGGAAACATATGTGGTTACCATCATCAGTCAGATGCAAACCACCTTTGCGAAAATCACTTGTTTTTTCAAAACTCACGTTGTTGTGACAGATACATTGGGTACTGTGGTCACACAGGAATGCCAATACAGCTCAATTACATTCTTTTAGGCAGTACACAGCAGTCCACATCGATTTCTGTCAGTGTGTTACACTTTAAAACACAATTAAGTAAATAGTAAAATGGAAGAGGGCCACCTTGACTCTGAAAGTGTCTATCATGTTCATTGCCAGATAAAAACTAGTGGAGACACCTAAACTATTTCACCATTGTGAATGATGAGAACATCAAGTTGCTGACAATCCCACATTCTGATCAACACTTCTAGAACTTTCATACCACCACAACCCTCTAATGCTTATCCAACCAAAGTCAACATTACAAATGCCGAAACAAGTCCACGCACCACAGATTTAAATATAGTTTAAAACCAGAGGGTCCAACTGTCACCCAGTAACCACACTGGAGTTTTCTTTGATGCCATGGCAACCTGACGTGCACCTCAGGGACTGCAGGTCTGGAGTAAATAGGCTTGGGAAAAAGGAGACGCGATCAGAAAAGGAGGTAAGAGAAGAAAGACAGCATTTGATTGGAGGGAAACCTTTTCAAATAGACTAGAATGCTAACTAAGGGCCACATGTACAAACGTTTGGGATTGCGACTTCCTAATTGTGATTTCATGCGAATCGCAATTAGGAAATCGCAAATCCAAATGTACAAAACTCCATTGGGTTTCTTTTGCGATTCCCAGTGGGTTGCAAATAGATCTACCTCATTAATATTAATGAGATTGGCCGCAATTTGTGGCCCACTGGGAATCACAAAAATCACAGTGATGGTGGCCTGCTGGCCAATAAAGCAATTCTTTTCTTCTAAACGCAGGCCGTTTTCCTTAAATGAAAACAGGCTGCGTTTAAAAGCAAAAAATGAAACGTTTCAGTTTCATTTTTTAAGAGTAGGCAGTGGTCCGTTTGGCCACTGCCTGCTCTTAAAAAACGTATTCGCTACCATTCACAAAGGGGAACGGGTCCATTAGGGATGGGTTAACACCAGTTTGAACTAGGTGTTAACTTTGATTGTTTTGTGACCACGTTCACGATCAAAAAACAATCATGCATACCACTGAGACTCACAATTAGGAAGGGACACCCTTGGCAGGCCCCTTTCTAATTGCGACTCGCAAACATATTTTGCGATTCAGGAAATAGATTACAGAACCGCAAAATAGCATTTGTGCATATCAAAATGCTCTTTTTGCACAACGGCCTGATTCGCACACAGAAAAAAAAAAAGCTTTGTACATCTGTCCTTAAAGGGGTTAGAGAGCAGCTGTGATAGACGGTAGCTTTTTTTAAAAGGCACCGTTACGAAAAGGTTGGCGTGGCTAACCTGTGGTTACTGGGAGGGCAGATAATCAAACCGCAGCACCAGGCGATGTACAATTTAGAACTGTTTAGGCGATTTTTTCACTTGGGCATGAACCACCATTTTAAGGAATGTGACAGCCATTTCATCTCATTTCTGCCGAGAGCCTCACAATTAACAGAGCTACTACAAGCAGAAACCGATTCTGATCGGTGAAGCACAGAGGCAACTAAACCAAGCAAAAACTCAACCACATCAGCTGTGAGTTTTGAAGTGACCTGATCAACACTTTCTGTTCAAGTGTCGTTTCAATGGAAGGAAGCGCAGGTTCCACATGAGTGACATAAATAGGCACCACCTACCTCAACAACCGGATACACTTCCGCCAACATTCCAGACACTCAACTCTGCCGGGCTCTCACCGGCACGTGCCCCCATATATAAATACAGCGCCCTAGGGCAGCTTTTTCATAGGTCTCCCCCAAAGCATGGAACGACCTCCCAGAGCACACCATAGTCTCCTTATTGCTTCTTGAGTCCTGGCTTTTTTAATAATCTCACACAGGGAGACTGACGCGTACCCACCTGTGGAGCACCTGGATTCCCTCATGGGTGATTAGCATGCTGTAAAAATAGGGATAACCTAATCTAACCAAACCTAACCTAATCAAACCTAACCTAACCTGACCCAACCAAACCTAACCTAACTTAACTTGACCTAACTTAACCTAACCTAACCAAACCTAACCTAACCAAACCTTACCTAACCTAACCTAACCTAACCTAACCTAACAAAGAAACATGTTTTTGTCCTTTTATCCTGTCTCTTTCTCCTCTCTTCTGCTCTTCCTCTAGCCTACCTCTCTCCTTTCTCTCCATAGCAGCCTCCCTAGCTCTCCCTCTCTTGCCCTCTCCGTCTCTTTTACACTCACTCTCTTCTCCCCGGCCTGCTTTTCTTTCCATCTCTCTTCCTCCCTTTATTGTCATCTTCCACATAATTCTCATTCCTTCCCTTTCTCCTTTCCAGACCCGTTTCTCACTATCCTTATGTCTCCCCCTCCTACCCTGCCTCCCTTTCTATTATTCTCTCATTCTCACCGCCTCTCTCTGTCTTTTTGGTCTCCATATTTCTCCCTTCTCTTCTTAGCCTCTGTTCTGTCTCTGCTACCCGCCTCCCTTTCTTTTCTCCCTCTGTCCCTCCATCTCTACTTCTCCACCTCACGCTCTCTTCATCACGTCATCTCTCTCCTTCCCTGGCTCCTTCTCTTTTTCTCACCACATTTTATCTCTCCCTCCCCCTACCTTTCTTGCTTTCATTTCTTTTCTTCTCTCTCGCTCATCTCTCCAGGCCTCTGCCCTCCCTGCTCCCCCTTCTCCTTTGCTCTGTCACCCCTCTCCTTCCTTCTCTCCCTTTTTCTCTCCCGCTCTAGATTCCACACTTCCCCTCTCCCTCCCTCTCTTTCTTAGACTCCTTTTCTCTCCATGCTTCGCTCTCTCCTTACTGTCTCTTTTCTTCTCTACTTCACAACCTTTTTTAACCCCCCACTCTCCTCCTCTCTCTCTTTCCTTAATTCTCTTGCTGTACCTCTTTTGCTCTTTCCTCCTCTTTCTTTCTCCCTCCTGCTTCCACTTCACTTCATTACTCTGTACCATCTTCTCTTTCCCTCACCCTCTTCCTCTCCTTCTCTGCCTCCCTTCCCTTCACTCTCTCAGTGACTCTCCCTCTCTTCTGCCCTCCCTTGCCTCTCTTTCCTCCTATTCCTATCTTTCTCTCCCCTTCTTTATCTTCTTCTCTTGCTCCCTTTCTCTCCCTTCTTCTTGGTGTATCTCATTTTCTGTCCCTTCTGCTTTCCTGCTTCCCTTTTTCAACATCTCTTGCTTTGGCAGTTGCTTCCTCTCTCTGTCTCTCCCTATTTTTTCTGCCTCCCTTTCATGGGATTTCTCTCTCCTTCCTTTACTTTCTCTCTTTCACCCTCTCCTTTACTGCCTCATTTTCTCTACGCCCTTGTTTTCTTCCTCTGTTTCTGTTTCCCTCCCTCATTCATTCATTCCCAACCTCCCTTTTGTGAACTTCTGTCCCTTCTTTTCTGCTTCCTTTTCTTTCACTCTCTCCCTTTTTCTTTTTTTGCTCTCCTTCACTCCATGCTTTACTCTCACGCCCTCTATAACCCTCTTTCTCATTTCCTTGTTGTTTCTCTTTCTCTCTCTCTTTACTCCTCTTTCTCTGTATCCCACTCTCGTCTCTCCTTTCTCCTTCTATCTCACTCCTGTCTCATTCCCTTCCTGCCTTTTTGTCTCTCTCTTCTCACTCTATCCTTCTCTTTTTTCTCCCTCACTAATCTTCTGTGACTATTTTTCTTTCACTCCCCCACGTTCACTCATTGATTGTCTGACTTGCCCACCCTCACTCACTCATTCAGCACCTTCAATTCATTCCTTCACAAGCTCATTTCCGGACTCCCCTTTTCTCCCTCCCTCCCACCCTCCATCCATCTTTCTGTCAGTTTTCCTCCACCCATCCCTCCGTTCTCTCCTCTCTTTCTGGCTCTCTTTCTTTGTGTCTCTTTCAACAATTTCCTTGTTGCTGTCTTTTGCTCACACCTTCCCTATCTCATTTTATGCCTCCTTTTGTATACTTTCCATCCTCTTCTTTTACTCTCCTTCTTTGTCTGTTGTTTCTGGGCCACCTTTGTCTTCCTCTCTCTCACAAACACACACATTGTTCTCTCTCTTTCCCTGTATCTCATTCTCTCCCTCACTCACTTCTCCTTTTCTACATCTTTATTTCTTCATCTCACTGCTCTTTTCTCTCTCCCACTCAGTTTCCTTCCACGAATCCCTTCTATCCCTTTCTCAGTCCTTGCATGCATCTCCTGCTCTCTCCTTCTCTCCTCTCATTATTTTGCTCTCTTTCACGCCTTCCTTCTCCGCTTCCTTTTAACTCTCTCTCTATGTCTCACTCTCTGACATTTCTCGGCTCAGCCTGTCTGTCTCTGCCTCTCTTTGTAAGAGGTCCTCTGTCGCCCTCTCTTTCGCTCCTTTCCAGTTTTGCTTTAATTTTCTAATGAAAATTTCGTGTTGTAATGCCCCCGAAGGAGGCTGGTAGGGGTGTGCACACCTTCTTTATTTCTTTCTGTAGTGCCCGTGCAGGCAGGCAGTCCTTCATACTCAGGGTGCTGCCCACTAGTGCCCTGCACCGCCTCCCGACCGGAACTCGTGTCCGGTGTCTGGTGACCGGAAGTGGTGTCCAGTGACCACACATACATCTGGTGCGCGTGTGGCCCTAGTGCCCCTTGAGCTCGTTGTTCTGACATCTCCCCCCTATATTGACAAAATATACACATTCCCCAGAGTCGCCTTTGTTACACTAGGCATGTCTTTTTTTTTTGGGGGGGGGGGAAGAGAGAGATTTTATCTTGGCAGTGTAAACTGCCACACCCAGCACTGTAAATGACTACACGGAGACTGTGCTTACTTGCAAACACGCGTGGAACTGCGTCACCCGCAGTTCCTTCTTTATTTATACCCTCGTGCTCCGTGCCCCTCCCGGACACGCAGAGCACGTTAGACACACAGGGAGAGCCCGCATGGCTCTCCGTTAACTCTTTACATCCCCCCCATGTTTTACTCCACATGGGTACTGGAATTAACGAAAACTTAACCCAAAATTAACACACAACGGAATAGAGTCACTTAGTGATCGTTCTTAAGAAAACACACGTGAACAGTCCACCACAACGAAAACACTGTCCTTATGAAACAGCCGGAGATCTCCCCTCGGTATCCTATGATGATCACATGGCAACGAAACTCCAACTATGAGCACCCTATATTCCAGACAAAGTCTTTCAACTGACTACTCGGTACAGGATTGGGACGTAAATCATATCTGTTGCTTCTTGTGCCCAAGCTTTCCTGCCCCGGGGCACAAACAGGTCGAGTTTGTTCAGTCAGCATTGGCATCCTGACACTTTCCATCTCATTAGCCACCACTGATGACCCGCCGGGAACATCATCAAACTCTCCTTCTTCATCCGTCGGTGCCCTCCGTCCAGCTTTCTTAAAATGCGACACATTTCGTGTCACCCTTTGTCTTCCTCTTGCCGCAGTAATCATGGACCCCTTCACACCAATAACCTCCCATACCTCCGGTTCAAACGGAGTTATAAACTTTCCTCCTCCTCTCCGACATTTCACCACCACTTGGTCTCCTTCTTGAAACCCTCGATACTTTGCTCGTCGTTGGGCACTCGCCCTCTGATTAGTAGCTTGCCGACGGTTTTGAGTGGCTTTAACATCCAACACAGGAGGTTTCCATTTAGGACCTGATGGAATACAGTCACGTGGAGATACTTTGAACATCAAAGAGGAGGGAGCACAACCAGTGGTACTATGGGGCGTTTGACGATAAGCACTCAGGAATTGGTATAGACACTGTTCGCTATCTTCCTTTTTCTCTACTCCAATTCGAAGAGCCCTGTTCAAAGTTCGCATGAACCTTTCCACGTCTCCATTTGCCTGAGGCCAGTAAGGCGCTATCTTCCGATGACGAATTGCCAAACCCTCAAGGTATAACCGAAACTCTTGGCCTTGGAATGGGGGACCCTTATCCGTTCGAATTTCATCTGGCAAACCAAACAAAGCAAATGTCTTTTGTAGAACTGGCCGCACATTCTCAAACGCCGTCGACGACACCACCTCAACCACCGGGAATTTAGTATAGGAGTCGATCAGAACAGCAGTTAACCTCCCATCTGGAAAACTTCAGAAGTCCATGCTTACTTTAGCCCATGGTTTCAGAGTAGCCGGCTCGGTTATCACTGGACAATTCGGAGGTTCCACTGACGTGATGATACAGGAGTGACACCGTCCTACCATCTCATCAACCTGGCTGTCCATACCTGGGAACCATACCTTGGCACGTAATCTCGCTTTGGTTTTAGCAGCCCCTTGATGTCCTTGATGTGCCAACTCAATCACTCTAGACCAGAGACTTTGTGGAAGTACAATCCTTCTTCCCCTTAGAACCAATCCTTCATTATCAGTAGATAGTTCATCTCGCACTTTCCATATACTTTGCATGGCCACTTTCTGTTCAGGGCGAGACGCATGTGTTTTTTCTAGGAAATATTTCCACTTTTTGTGGCTCAATGCGTCTTTGACATGGCCCAATATGATATCTTCCTGCGTGGCACTTACAATCTCTGGTACGAGAAGGGCGTTAGGACACGCCGACTGCACGACCATGCTTACAAAGACTTCCGTACTCTCCTCATCTTGTTCTTGTTGCGCATCCGACACCTGTGAACAAGGGTGGCGAGACAAATAGTCTGCCGGATTGTTCGCCCCTGGCCGGTAAACGACAGTGAACCTATAAGGCTGAAGGAGAACGGTCCACCGCTCAATCCTCGGAGGTGCAAGACGCGGGCAACCAGCGAACAACGGAACTAAAGGTTTGTGGTCAGTCACTACTTGAAATTCGTGCCCATACAAGTACAAGTGAAAATGGCGGCATGCCCACCGGATGGCTAGAGCCTCACGCTCAATTTGCGCATACCTAGTTTCAACGGCCGACAACGCCCGGCTGGCATATGCGACCGGGACCCATTCCTGATACCTCTGTTCTTGCAAGAGGACGGCTCCAAGCCCAACGGGGCTCGCATCTACCACTACTTCGGTCTTTCTGCTGGGGTTGAAATAAGCCATAGTTGCCTTGTCTAGCAACGCCTCCTTAATATCCATGAAGGCCTGTTGTGCCTCAGGAGTCCAGTCCCAACGGTGTTGCCCTTTTGTTAGCCGCCGGAGAGGTTCGAACATGGTGGCTAGATGTGGTATAAACCTTCCGCAATACGTGGCCATCCCTAGGAAACTGCGAACCTCCGTGGAATTTTGCGGAACAGCAGCCTGACGGATAGCCTCAGCCTTCCGTGGGTCCACTTGCAGGCCTTCTTTCGAAAATACATAACCGAAGAACTCTACCGAATTTTGGTAAAAAGCACACTTCTTCTTGTGAAGCGTTAGTCCTGCTTCAGACAGCCGCTTCAACGTTGCACGGAGATGACAATGATGCTCCTCTCTCGTCTTGGAGTGTATTAGGATGTCATCACTCAAGTTGATTACTCCTGGTAATCCTGACAAGGTTTCCCTAATCGCATTTTGAAACACCTCCGCCGCAGAGGACACTCCAAAGCTCAGTCTCTTCTATCTTCTCAGCCCCACATGTGTCGAAAATGTGGTAATATTCCTGCTTTCCGGGTCTAGCTCTAGCTGATGATACCCCGCATTGAGATCTAGCTTGGAGAACCACTGCGCCCCATTCAGATCTGCAATGATGTCGTCCATGGTGGGCGTGATGTGTCTCTCCCTTCGAATAGCCTTATTTGGCAGGCGCATATCAACACAGAGGCGAATCGCTCCTGGCTGCTTGGGTTTTGGCGCAATCACCAGCGGCGACACCCACGGCGTAGGCCCATCCACCTTTTCTATGACCCCTTGGTCTTCCAACAGCTGCAGCTCTTTCTCAACGACAGGTCTCAGATGAAAGGGTACCCGACGATGTCTTAATGCCACCGGAGCCACGTTGGGATCTATGTGCAACTTGATGCGTTTTCCTTTTAACCGGCCTAACCCCTCAAATAGCTGCGGAAACTCGTTGAGAAGGCGTTCCACTTGAGTATCATACACTTGTCGTGCAAAAAATACTAGTCCCAACTCTTCTGCCGTGTCACATCCTAGCAGAGTGCCACGATCCCCCGCCACCACATAGAACTTGGTTTCTGTTGATTTGTCCCCACTGCTTACAGTCACCTGCACTGTTCCCTTGAGGGGAAGAGGGTCTCGCCCTCCATAATTGTATATCTTAGTAGCTGTCGGGGTCAGTGGCGGGGCAGGTACTAGTTTGTGGAAGAGTGTTTCATCCATGACATTGACCGACGCTCCTGTGTCAATGAGTACGGATACAAGCATGCCATTAACATGAACGTCACTCATGGGCGGCGGTCTCATTTTCCGTGTCTTACCCCCCGTGAAAGATATTACAAATATGTCCTCTTCTTCATCTTCCTTGAAGACCGGGCCACTCGCCGTCGCCTGGTCTCTCACCTCCTCCGTGTTTTTGGATACAGCTCTAACACTTGTATCCCGTCCCTTCTGCTCTCCTGGCTTATTCCTCCTAGACCTACACACTTTGGCAAAATGATTTGACTTGCCACACCGATTGCAGGACTGTCCTTTTGCCGGGCATCCCATGTTCGGCCGGTGTTCATACCCACAGCTTCCACAGGCCCTGTCACTGGGTCTGGCAGTGCTTGTCTTACGCTGCGCTGCCGGACGTGTTTGAATCGCATCCACTTGTTCCTCTTTCACCTGGACTACACGAGACGATGACGCAGCAGCTAGTGACTGACCTCTTACTGCCGCCATCGCATCCGCTCGTACTGCAGACAGTTCATGTGACCTTGCAAGAATCAGAATGTCATCGAGGGACATGCCCTGCTGTCGCAAAATCAGCTTCCTCAAAGCATTAGACCGGCACCCTTGAATGACTTGCGCTCGGATCTCCTCTTGTTGGTTGAGACCTGTGCACGAGCTCGCCAGCTTTCTCAACCTCGCATAGAACATATCCATCGACTCGAGTTCAGTCTGCTGGGCCTGTCGCAGTTTAAACCGTTCATAATCCGAATTAAATTGAGGGTCGAAGTGCCTGTTCAGAGCAGTTACCGCTGCGTCAAAATCAGCCTTGTCTCCTGTGTCAGGAAGCGAGTCAAAGAGCTCCTGTAGTTCATCTCCACCCATCAACAGCATTACCGACCTCCGCACTTCCCCGTCCGTTTCCCTGGTTGCACGAAAGTAGTTTTCTAACCTGTTGATCCACAAGCGCCACCTGGGTGCAGCGGTAGCCGGGTCAATCAGTTGGCTAAACGGTGGTAACGAAACGATCGAGGAGTGAGCCCTGTTGTTCAACTGTGCTGGGAGCTGGGGGTTCCCTGGTGGCGGTGGAGGATTGGCATCATCTTGTGGTGGGGCGCTCATCTTTGCCCCTTCTCACTCCTGTGATGTACACGAGGTGCTGCTGTCTTTCCTTTTTTTTTTTTCTCACTGTCTCTTGGTGCAGCTTCTCCCCCTTCACCCCCTATTCTTGCATTTTTGCCTGTGTGGAGGTCTTCGTTTTCCCTTTTTTTCCTTTAATTTATTGAGTTTTGTTTCTTCGTTTTTTTATTTTTGGCCCCCTAGCCTCGGGGAAAACGCACGTGCACCGCGCGTCGCTTCTTTCCTCTTATTTTTTTGACCCCCTAGCCTCGGGGGAAGATGCGCGTGCAGCACGCGTCGCTCCTTTCACTTTTGATGTTTTTTTTCTCAGGCCCTCCGGCCTCGCGGGAGACACGCCGCGCGCCCGGCTGCTCTGCCGCAGCACAGCGGCGCTTAGCAGCCGCGCGCCTGGCCAGGGAAGCACGCGTCTGCTTCAGCTGCTCTCGGGCAGCGAGGGACGCCCGGGGGTGGAGTGCTGGAGCTCCACGTGGTCCTTCTCAAGTGGGGGCGGGGCGCGGCTCACCGTCTTCGGGTTTCCCGGTCGGGAGACCGGCTACAGTTACTTCTGCGCTCGCCGCGAGACAGTCTCGCGCCACCAGCCTCTTTCGTGGTTTTTTTTTCCTCGGCCACCGGCCCGGCACCAGGCTCGCGGCAGCCGACACTGCACCGCACTCCTCCCGGTACGTTCCCTTCAGCTTAGCATTGACACTCTCCTGTCGTGAAGCTTGTACATCCCGCTCGTCGCCAATGTAAACTGCCACACCCAGCACTGTAAATGACTACACGGAGACTGTGCTTACTTGCAAACACGCGTGGAACTGCGTCACCCGCAGTTCCTTCTTTATTTATACCCTCGTGCTCCGTGCCCCTCCCGGACACGCAGAGCACGTTAGACACACAGGGAGAGCCCGCGTGGCTCTCCGTTAACTCTTTACAGGCAGTTGTACTTCGAGGCAGTCATCATAGCTCTTTAATCAGTCTTCCTTCCAAAGTCCTTCTCTCCTCTGGCGTCCTCAGCCCAGAGGGGATTCTCTCCTGCTTCCATTGGCCCTCCAGTGTCTTCCCTCAGAGATTTCTGTTCAGCACATGGCCGTGCCTCTCCTTCATCCTCATCTGACAATCTAAACTCTCTGAAGTGAGAGCTGTTCCTAGTGATGGAGTGAGATCCGCCGCTGCTGTGATCACTGACCCTTTCATGTTAGTTATTTTCAGAGGCTGGCTCGAGAAAGGGCTGTCTGACTTTCATGTTTGCCGTTGGCGTACAAGGACTAGATCTCCCAGTTTTAGTCATGGCATGATGGCATGTGTCGGCTTGTCATTTCATTTCCTCTTGGCCTCTTGGTCACGCGCAGCAATTTTGCTGTGTTCCGATGAGACATTGCGTTCCAGTTGTGGCAGACGTGTCCTGCTTGCTCTCCCAGCACCAATTCTGAGGGGCACTTCCCGGAATACTGTGTTGGATGTTGCGGTAATCCCGAAGTACATGGCACAGTGCTTGTCCCATAGAGATCTGCGCCAGCTTTGCTCATTGGACCGCCACCTTTATGTTGTTCATTAATCTTTCCACCATACGATTGGCTTGCAGCCAGAGCATCTTATCTTCCTGTGATGCACTCCCAGATATGCCATGAATTGGCAAAATTCTTCCCTGCGAATGGGGGTCCATTGTCCGTCTTGAGTGTCAGAGGGGTGCCCCAAGCTGCAAAGATGTTGTTTAGAATTGGTAAAGTGGCAATGGTCGATGTTGATGACACCTGGCGCACTATGGGGAATCGAGAGCATTCGTCTATGATGACCAGCAGGTAGCCACCAGTGTCCAGAGGCCCATCGAAGTCTGCGGCCAGTGGTGTCCATTTGGCCTACATGAGATCAGACATGTGTAGTTGCTCCGGCTTGTGTGGTTTGCCCGTTATCTGACAGAGATGACACCTCATAATCATGTCTTCTTCCAGATGGTCAAGTCGCAGGAACCATACCCTTTCTCTCAGCAATTTTTTTTGCCACCAAGCCTCGGTGAGATTCGTGAGCAAGGCTGACCACCCGTCTTTGAAGTGTCTTTGGTACGACTATTGTGGTGCCTCGAAGCAGTATTCCTTCCTCTGTTTTGGACAGTTCTTCTTGCACCTGTCTGAATGCAAGTAATTCTTCTCCCCTGACCCCTTCACCTACTGGGCTGCCATTGCTCTCGTGTCTCCACTTCTGTTGCTGCTTGAGTATTTTAAATGCTTGTAGTGTGCTGTCAGTCATTGTCTCCTGCGCCAGTTCCTCCATCGTTATTGAAGTGGGTGTATTTTGTCGCAGCACAAAGTTGAGGTATTCCTCAGCCATGGAGGATGCTCCTGTGACCCGGGATAGGGGAAGTCATGACATGTAGTCGGCAGCGATGTGCTCCTTCCCTGGTTTGTGCACTATTTTGAAGTCGTTGTCTATCAGGCGTGTCCCCCACCTTTTGATGCGCGGTGGAATTTTTGCATTGCGATTGCCATATGTAGTGACCAGTGCCTGGTGGTCTGTCACGATGGTGAATGACTTCCCGTAAATGAACATGTTTTAGTGTTCATAGGCCCCAGTCACCGCCAGGCTTTCTTTCTCTGGTTAAGAGTATGCCCTTTGTAAAACCGACAGGCTACTGCTAGCATTCACAACCATGTGTCTTGGTGAGTCTCTTCTGGGCTTATGTTGTGCCACAATGGCTCCTAACCCCCTGGGCTAGTGTCCACGGTGAGCTCCGTGCATAGGGACGCGTCAAAGTATGCGAGGTGATCCACAGCTCTGATGGCATGCCGGATGTCCTTAAAAGCCTTGTCACATTCCGAGGTCCAGAGGAACGGCTGCCCTTCTTTAGTCAGTTCAGAGTGGGGTGCTCACAGTGGCTAAATCTTTGATGTAGCGAGCACAGTAACTCACCAACACCAGAAACTACATCACTTCTGCTACATCCTCTGGAGGTTGTGTTTTGCAGAGTTTTTCTACCTTGCTGGGGTCTAGCCACATCCCTTTCTGGGAGAAGATGTGCCCAAAGAAAATAAGTTCTTTCTTTCCCAGAATGCATTTGTCCTCGTTCAGTGTCAAGCCAGCCATTTCTAGCTGCTTGCACACCTCCCGCAGTGCTGAGTCATGTGCTTCATTTGTGCAGCCAAACAATAGGATGTCATTGCTGTAATTTATACAGTCCTTTCCGGGCCTAATCACTCGTCTCTCCATCTCCTGAAATATTTCTGCTGCTGATGACACTCGAAGCTTAATCACTTGTAATGAAATAGCCCTAGGTGAGTGGAAACTGTGGTGATGTAGCTGGACTGGGGGTCTAGTTCCAATTAACGGTAGCCCTTGAACAAATCTAGCTTGGAGAACACAGAGGCCCCTGTGAGACAGCTGATCATGTCATTTAGGTGGGGGTATGTGGGACGTTCTCTTTTGATAGCTGTGTTCGGTAGGCGCATGTCGACACAGATTCATATTTTCTGCATGCTTTTCTGTGGCACAGCCAAGATGGGTTTTACCCAAGGAGTTGGTCGTTTCGCGGGTTTGATGATGTATTGTGCCAGCAGCTTCTTTCATTCTTCCTCTACTTGCAGTTGGAGGTGCAGAGGGACTCTGCGTTGATTTTGAGCTTCATTGATGTGAAGAGTGACTTGCGTGACGTTCAGCTTTCCAGGCCCCTTGAGGATCGCCGGGTGTTCCCTTAGGATGTTGTGACGCTCAGCTATGTGATATGTCATGGCTAGGAGGCCCATCACTTGAGCAGTGATGTTGCTGAGCAAAGACAGTGCTGGAACATAGCTCCATAGAACGATAACCTCTTCTCTAACAGAAGTGTCATTGTAGGTAAGTGTTTCCACAAATTTCCCCACGTTCACTGAGGGTTGTTCCTCACCCCATGTGAAGACGTCAACATTGGAAGGTGACAGCGGAGGCTTGTGTTTCATTTTTTTATACTCTGGCTGGCATAATGTTGCATGTGGCTCCACTGTTGAGCACAAATTGCATTGTGTGATTTCTGACCTGCAGCTCTACTGTCGCTGTCTTCTTTATTCATTGTTTGTCAACATTGACATGTTCGGATGTGCGTTCTTGGGCTGGGGCGTCTGTCATGAGGTATAGACGTTTGTTAGCTCCTCTTGCACTGGTGGCATCTGAGTCCGTGGATGAACTGCAATTGTGTGCTTCCATGTATCGTGCGTGGCGACCCGAGGTTGATCTTTGTCGGACAGGTCGCCCTCTATCTGGCTTGATGTGTTCACCCATGCAGAACCTTGCATTTTCTACATTTGTGTCCCATGGCCAGGCAGGTGCCGACATGCAGGTATTCCAGGCCGCAGAAACAGCATGTCCTTCCTTGTTTTTCTTTTAGGGGCAGCAATGGTTTGTCATGTCTGCTGTTGCTTCCAGCCATGCGATGAACCTGTTCCATCGTTTGCACTCTCCCATTTTCCAGTTGAATGCCGTGTGATGTAGCCCTAGCTTCTGACCTCACCATGGTCAGTATTTTGTCCAGCGTGTACGTCTCTTTCAGTATTTTTGTGTGGAACCCAGTTGAGTGACACCCTTTGATGACGTGAAGCCTGATGGCTGCCTCATTGTCAAATTTGTCTAATTTGCAGTAGGTGACTAGTTTTTGCAACCGGGTTGCAAAGACGTTGATCGATTCATCTGCTCATTGACATGCCTTGGTGAACGTATAGCGTTCATCATCGACATTCCGCTGGGGGTCGAAATTGTTAGGCACTTTATCAGCCCTTTCTATGTGGTAATTGACTCAGGTAGGAAAGTTACGAGCAGGTCTTCAACATCATCCCCCACCAGGTTCAGAAATAGGTCCCTTGCCTGGTGATCCGTGTGATTTTTACAGGTATCAAGCAGGTAGCATTCAAAATGTCTGATCCATTACTCCCAATGAGTGACTTTCTGTTGAGAGCTGGAGAGGTCAAACAGCAGAGGGCATCTGAATATTGTGCTTGGAATTGCACCTTTATTGCATTCTTCAGTCATGGTTGTAAGCTGCTAAGGTTGTGGTTGTAGTTTGGTAAGGTATAATTGTTGTCACAATTGCAATTTGCCAGATTTCTTTTTTCTGTCTTTCTTTAATAGTGTATGCACTCACTGCATTTACCATGAGGTGCTTGAGGGTGGATTTGACGCATATTTACTATGGGCCCCTGACTTTACAATGACTGCCGGGGCTTCTATGCAGCTCAAGGGTGTTTATGATGCTTATTTACTCTGGGTGCTTGACTTTAAAATGGCCGCTGGGGCTTCTATGCAGCTCATTGGCACTTCTGCCTGACCTTAATATGGCTGCTGAGGGAGTCACACTCTATTGAGATCTTGCATGCTGGAGATCAACGTGGGAGGTTCAATCAATGAGGCAAAATCCGGTGGTGCCTACTGCTTGTTTGTGGGCTCTTTGTTGTTGCGGGCAGACATGTGACCAGGGCCCTCGAGGTCGTGCTGGTGTATTGTACTTGACGCTAATTTGGACAGAGAGTGCGTTGTGGTGTGCAGCTGCTTGGGTTTAGGTCTGGACGGTGGCTCCGTTGGCGGATGCCACCTTTGTCGCCAGATGTCGTGTTGCGGTGCCCCCCCAAGCCCCAAAGGACAACACAAGGAGGCCGGTAGGGGGTGTCACACCTTCTTTATTTATTTCTGTAGTGCCTGCGCAGGCAGGCATGTCCTTCTTCTGCGGGGTGCTGGCCAGTAGTATGAAAAATTGCTAGTGGGGTGAAAAATTGGGGTTACATAAGCGCTCAGGATCAAAAAAATAGCTTAAACTTTAGATCAAGTAGGCATGGAAACAAGGAAAACACGGGTGCCTGCACAAGGGAACACCCCCATCCCTTATAGGTTAGAACAACCCAACAGACAGGATTACATGGTGCGGCACAGCTAACAGGAACTAATTAAGAATGATCCGTAGAAAATTAAACACATTCAAGTATCAACTTTTAATACAAATTCAAAAAGTCCATTCTCAGTGCTTTAAATAATTGCTCCTCATAAGTATAAACATGTCTCCAAAATGGTACAACTCAAGCCAACACGTGTTTCGTCTTGGGAAAACTCCAAATCGATCCCAAACGACTTCTTCAGGGCTCTTAATATTCAAAAGGTTGACCAAACTTCAACCATCCTTTGGGATCGATTTGGAGTTTTCCCAAGACAAAACACGTGTTGGCTTGAGTTGTACCATTTTGGAGACATGTTTATACTTATGAGGAGCAATTATTTAAAGCACTGAGAATGGACTTTTTGAATTTGTATTAAAAGTTGATACTTGAATGTGTTTAATTTTCTACGGATCATTCTTAATTAGTTCCTGTTAGGTGTGCCGCACCATGTAATCCTGCTGGCCAGTAGTACCCTGTCCCTCCTCCTGCCTGGAACTCGTATCCTATGTCTGGTGACCAGAAGTGGTGTCCAGTGACCACACGTACATCTGGTGTGCATGTGGTCTTTGTGCCTCTTGTGCTCGTCATTCTGTCTGCTCCCCTACATTCTTTCTATCTCACTCACTATTTCCTTCACACTACTTGAATTCTCCTGCTTTCTCTTCCTTCATCTATTTCTGTTTGCATCTTTATCACTTTCAAAGTCTCGCTTTCTCTTCCATCTTCTTTCATCTTTCATCAATCTCGTCCCTTACTCTAATAGTGTAGCTCTCACCTTCTCTTGATCTCTCATTGTCTCTCAACTTCCCTGCCTCCCTTTTAATTCTCACCTTGTGCCCTCCCTGATTTTCTGCCTCTCTCAACTTTCATGCTGTCTCTTTTAGCTCTCTTCCTCTAGCTTTCTCTCACTCGTTTGCTCTCTCATGTCTTCTCACCTTCCCTGACTACCTTTCTCACCCCCGCTTGGTGTCTCCTATTTCTATCTTTGTTCATCTATACTTTTCAGCCTCCACACTGCTGCCTAGCTCTTGTGCACTGTCTTCCACTTTCTGCGTACCTTTCGCTCTATCACGAGTAACATCCTTCATGTGTGAAATTTCAGACGCTTGGGACGAGCACCATCCACAAAAAAGGTATTCAGAAGATGTTTGATATATTTCCCTCTGACTTACGCAATCACTGACATTATTTCTCCACGTCAACCTCTTGCACACATTCTTTGTCCCTTTGTCTAATGTCCTGACTATGTCTTTCTTTATTTCTCTTTATTTTGTTTTCCACTCTTTCTGCCTGCCACAGTCAGTTACATTTATTGTCCCTTTCACTTCGTAGTTTATTGTTGCGTCTTTCCTAATATTTTATCTTGTACATCTTTTATTAGATTCTGTCCCTATCAACCGTAAAGCAACCAGACAAAAACGCCTGTGGAAAAACAAAAAGTAACCAGCAACAAGTATCCTCTGCAAAGGGTAGGGAAAGTGCTGAAGCTCAACATCCATATGAGAGACCTCTAGGAAACTCATGCGTCAAAGATCATTATACTAAAAGTAGAAAGAAATGCTATAGACTTTAGAAAAAGAGAAAATAAATCAAAAAGGATTGGCAAACTCCTCACAGAATAAGGGGCATAATTACAAGAAAGTGGTGCATTGGTTCTGATGCGCCACTTTTCTTGTGTCGCCCCTGCCCCACCTGACGACACCATGGTTGCACCATATTTACAATACCGTGCAATATTACGGTTGTTGGGACAATAGCGGCAACACTTTTGACACCATTGTGGCGCTTTTCTGCACTAGCGTCAAAAATGTTGACGCCAGTGCAGCAAAGCATAGGAAGGCCCATTGTCCCCCAACAGAATACCGCACCGCGGTCAGAAGACCGCCGCGGTTATTCTGGGTTTCCCACTGGGCTGGAGGGCGACCGCCAAAAGGCCGCCCGCCAGCCCAGTGGGAAACACCCTTCCACAAGGAAGCCGGCTCCGAATGGAGCCGGCGGAGTGGAAGGGGTGCGACGGGTGCAGTAGCACTCGTCGCGAATTTCAGTGTCTGCTAAGCAGACACTGAAATTCAAAGTGGGGCCCTCTTACGGGGGCCCCTGCAGTGCCCATGCCATTGGCATGGGCACTACAGTGGCCCCCAGGGGCCCCACGACACCCCATACCGCCATCCTGTTCCTGGCGGCCGAACCGCCAGAAACAGGATGGCGGTATGGGGTGTCGGAATCCCCATGGTGGCGCAGCAAGCTGCGCCGCCATGGAAGATTCCTTAGGGCAGCGGAAAACCGGCGGGAGACCGCCGGTTTTCCCTTTCTGACCGCGGCCAAACCGCCGCGGTCAGAATGCCTGTTGGCGGTGCTCTCGCGGTCGTTGACCCTGGCGGTCAGTGACCGCCAGGGTCAGAATGACCCCCTAAATCTTTACTTCCCTATTTACACTTGCCTTTCAATAATTTGTCCCTCAATATTTGAGGTATGATATTATGGTGCCACAATATTCTTGTACTTGTCATCCAGCGTACAGTCTCTTGGCCAATGCTTCTACCTCCATGCTTTTTACACTCCCTGTCTCCAACTACAATTCTTCTGACTTTGAACTTGGATTTCCAATTCTATTAGTCTCAACGTCCATCATTTTTAAGCTCTGTATCTCTTCCTCTTATGTTGACGTTGAGACAAAGAAATTATAAGGTAAAGAGGATAGGTGTATTTAAAATTGAAAAGGAATGGAAAGTAGCAATGCAGAGAAATTAGAAAACGCATTATATTTAAATATAACTTGGTATCTAAGACATTAAGGGGCATATTTACAAGCCCCTTGTGCCACCTTAGTGTTACCACAGGATCATTTTTTTACACTAAGGCAGCGCTAAGGTGACATTTCTGCTGCGCCATTACAAAGTGACGCAATGCTTTGCATCATCATGTCAGACTTAAAAATACATTCAGATTGGTATAGGTCAGTTGTCAAACACAAGACTGCACTCTGAAGTCCCAAATTAGTGACTGCCCTCCTTCTATCTGTGCTGCTGCCAGGGAAAAACAACCACCTTAACTTATCTACGTATCTAAGGCAAGTTAATATAATTACAGTGGCATGTGTGTGTCCCTGAAAGCACAAGCTCAAGCAGCATACTGCTGCTGGCTACTGCTGCTGAATAAATAAACAAACTTATAGCTGCTTGGAGGGCAAGCATCCTTTTGTGTAACCTCACAACTTCTGTCCAATCTGGACATGTACTCCTGGATACCAACGTGTGGGTGAGCCAAGGTCCCGCTCCTTGTAGAGCTTCTTAAATCCCTTTTAGGTTGATTACATAATGTTTGGTGACAGAAGACCTATAAAGGATATCCCCCAGACTGCGTGCACGTTGTGTGCAAAACAATCACTCAGTGTTGTGTGACTTTGCTGAGCCAGCTGCCTCGCAGTAGCCAAGGAATAGTTTTCTTGTGGCATAGTTTCTTGGTAAATACAATGACAAAATGCAGTGATGGCACCTGAGTGACAGCTCACACTGGTAGTCTGTGCTCAGACAACCCTTCGCCTGGTGGCCAGCCTCTTTTATGGGTTCTTGGGGGCATTCCCCCAGGGACACACTACCATCCTGCAGAGCAAAGTCTCCCTTGACAGAGCGAGGGCAGGATACTTTCACAAGCTGACATCTGTGTTTGTGAAAATGGTTTTCATTTGATGCACCAAGAGAATGAGTGACACTGAAAGTGAGTTTGCAAGGTGCAGCCGCCTATCTCTGAAAACAAATTCAAGTGGGTGAACAAACACCAGACCCGAGCTTCTCATTTCTTCATTCATTTATTAGAGTGTTGGCTGCAGTGTATGTAGGGGTTTGTTTGGATAGTGTAGTCCAAGCATCAGAAATTAACACACTAGTTACAGGCAGGCCGCCTGGAGTTAGGCGATCTTTTTCTTTTTCTCGTTTTCTGCATAATTATGGAGTTACTGCATTCGCCACATTATCTGTCATCTGCTATGCAATCTGCAGATTTTAACACAAATCTAATTCTGTATCTAGCATTAGGCTTTTAGAGAAAAAGTGCAATTTCTGTCTGTTCTGTGTTGAATATATAGGTCAGTGGTTCCTAAGCTGTGGTCCAAGGACCCCTGGGGGTCCGCGAGGCCTACTCAGGGGCCCATGACTGTTAAATAAAATATTACTAAAATTAATAAATTCAAATGTAACATTATATACAAAGACAAAAGTAAAACAAAAAATTTGTAAACCTTCTCTATATTTGATTGTGAAGTAAGCAAAATATTTCAATATGTGAGAGTCTGATTGATGTATACTTGGTTTTGTGTTTCTGTGTATTCTTCTCAGGTTCAGGTCATTGAAATTGCTTGGGCCGGGTCTCCTTAGCATCCAATAATGACTCAGTGGAGGTCCCCTTCAAGTAATGACTCAGTGAAGGTCCCTGTATTCAAGCAGTAATGATCCAGTGAAGGTCCCCGTATTCAAGTAATGACTCAGTGGAGGTCCCCTGTATTCAAGTAATGATTCAGTGGAGGTCCCTGTATTCAGGCAATGATTCAGTGGTGGTCCCCATATTGAAGTAATGACTCAGTGGAGGTCCCCGTATTCAAGTAACGATTCAGTGGAGGTCCCCTTCAAGTAATGACTCAGTGAAGGTCCCTGTATTCAAGTAATGACTCAGTGGAGGTCCCCATATTCAAGTAATGATTCAGTGGATGATTCAGTGGTGGTCCCCGTATTCAAGTAATGATTCAGAGGAGGTCCCCGTATTCAAGTAATGACTCAGTGGAGGTCCCCGTATTCAAGTAATGATTCAGTGGTGGTCCCTGTATTCAAGTAATGATTCAGAGGAGGTTCCCGTATTCAAGTAATGATTCAGTTGAGGTCCCCGTATCCAAGTAATGATTCAGTGGAGGTCCTTGTATTCAAGTAATGATTCAGAGGAGGTCCCCGTATTCAAGTAATGACTCAGTGGAGGTCCCCGTATTCAAGTAATGATTCAGTGGTGGTCCCTGTATTCAAGTAATGATTCAGAGGAGGTCCCCGTATTCAAGTAATGACTCAGTGGAGGTCCCCGTATTCAAGTAATGATTCAGTGGTGGTCCCTGTATTCAAGTAATGATTCAGAGGAGGTTCCCGTATTCAAGTAACGATTCAGTGGAGGTCCCCGTATCCAAGTAATGATTCAGTGGAGGTCCCCTTCAAGTAATGACTCAGTGAAGGTCCCTGTATTCAAGTAATGACTCAGTGAAGGTCCCTGTATTCAACTAATGACTCAGTGGACGTCCCCGTATTCAAGTAATGATTCAGTGAGGGTCCACAGAAGTCAAAGGGTTAGAAATTGCTGATCTAGGTCATGACATCTCAGATGGAGAGAGGCATTGGTCTGCTGACATTAAGGCAGTCCATAAGCTAGCCCGATCTATCATCTTCTCCGAGGTATACACTTTTTGGGGATGGTGAGCCACTTACTGCAGGCAGTGGATACTGGGTTCTGCTGGTTTTGTGAAACAACTGCAAGATTCTGTGAAATTAAATACTTCTGAAAGTTTGCCCTGGCCATCAGAAGTGTTTGTGTCTCTGATGAATTCACTATTATTTGCCACTGGTTTACTCTTACCAGATCACACTATACCCTCCTCATTTAACTTCTTTGTTAGTGAGGGCTTTGCTCTCTGAATGGTACAGGATCACAGTGATAAAAAGAAGCGGAATGCTTAATATCCATCTGCTCTTGATGCTTTGGCCAAAGAGCTGCTTCTGTGTTTACACGTTGCTCTGCAAGCCACCCTCCTTGTGACAGTGCCCAGTGCTGTTCTTTATGTTGTGGCTGCACTATTGTCCAACCTTTCAATGTCCATAGTATCTACGCTGTTGCTACTGTCAGCTAACACATCACTTTGTTATGATTGCCTATGCTGAACCCAAACTCTTTATTCCCTACCTCTCAAGTTAAAGGGCTGCATGGTTTTAGGTCTGGGCCTTGAATATCGAATAGGGAACATCATTATACCTTAATAGGTTAGCCATCCTACCAAGGGCAAAAATATTGACTGCCAAAAATATTCAGACTCCAACCATGACTTTATATTTACTCAGTAGCGGCTGGTGAAACATGAAAGTGTGAGGCATAAGGCAAATTTTGTTGCACAAGTTTCTTGTATGATTTCAACATGCAGGAGCATTTCACGTTAGTGCATCAGTTTATGTCACTATATTGTGAGGCATTTCGTAACAGTTATAATAATTGCCTATTTCAAATAATCAGTTCTGGATGTGTGCTGTACCAAAAGCTGAAAGTAAATAGTGCCACCCTGCAAAACAGTAAAAACAACCCACAGGCTGGCAGGCATGATGGAGCGCCTCCATCCTCCCGGCCCCCCTTACCCTGTAAATCCTGCTTTGGAACACACACACCAGCCCGCAACAGGGTGTGCTGCAGCAGTTCCAATCCAGGAGAGGAGGCGTGAGAGCGCCAAGTGTACCTCTCTGCCTCTGATACAAAAAGGAGACAATCTTTAAACAGATACTCAGAGTGTGCTTAAGCATGTGCATAGTATCTGTTTACAGCACGCATGTGATTCGAGGTCATACCGTCTCAAGTCACATTCCCTCAAGCCTTCACATGCTGCGAGCAACACCCTTTCCCAGCTCGTCACAGGTGATAAGTTGGGAAAGGATGTTGCTTGCATCCTGGAGGTGATTGACAGGCAGACCCGGGAATACAAGGCTTATGCCCTAGATGCCAGGGACTGCTTGAAAATATGACACTGATGCACATCATGATTGGAAGGTCTCTTCAGACCCCCGAACATTGCAGGCCTGGACTGGCACTGTGTGAGCCCTTAGCCTGCTCAGGGATTTTTAAATGAAGAAAATGCTCTGTGGCACATGCACACTAGAGAGTGTGTTCCTCTCAATAGTGCCTGAATGCCCGACTCTCGTCTCAGCAAGGACGAGAGGCAGTGAGGCACTGAGGGTCTAAAGCCCTTAGTTAACTGAAAAACAACTTATGCGGATGGTAATGGATCTTGAAAATTACCATCCACATAACTTGGAAATCAACGTGGGCGGGGCCCTGGTGTTCTCTAGTGGCAGTGGCTGATGTATTTACTGCTGCTCATCTTTCAAACCCCAGGCCGAGCTCACTGATGCACCATTATCAAATTGTGATCTTTTCATTAGGTGGATGTTCCTTCCACAGAGACAATAGTTACTGGTTATGCTGTTTGCACCAATATGCTACATTTTTGAAAGTTGATGTTTATCTCAGGTGAACTTTGATCAAGTAGCAAAATGGTCTTTGCATGTCAGGTAGTGTCAGGAGTTTATCACAGAAACAAATTGGGAAATGTGCATGCAATGTCTCATAAAGTAAGATCAGGAGAAAAAAAGATGCTCTGCATCAAGACTCCTCAAAGGAACTTACAAAGCTCATGATATAAACAGGGCAGTGGTTGGATTGTGTAAAACAGGACAATGGAATGAAAGAACAGCTGCACCACCACAGCATGGATCTTCCTAATGTGAGGGTCACCTCCAGGTTAACAGTAGCAGAGCATATTTAACACCATCGCAGACATGATTCTGTTCTAGGCAACATCTCTTGGTTGGTCTCTTCCAATTGTTAGCACGTAGCTTAACATCCCCTCACATTTGTTTGTTTTCCTTTATCAGTCCCCGCTGTTTCCTTTCTGCTCACTTCTTATCTTTGCTGTGTCTCCACAGTTGTTGGTCTGTCTTTGTGGTACTACATCTGTGCAAAATTACCTTCTGTTTAGCATTGTGGGGATCAGCGCTGGTATCCTGGTCAACATCTGGTCTCAACTCAGCAACCTCCGCTGTAGAGCAGGGTGACCTGAATACATCTTTGCAGTTATATTTTTATTCTCCGTCTTTGCCTGGTTTAATATTCTGACACTTCCCATTCTACACAGAGCACAGATCATCAACCACCTTGAGTTCAAAAGACTTTCCAATCCGGAAGCTGCCACTATTCTGGTATGGGCTTTACCATACCAATCCTGTAACTACAAGTGGTCCATTGCCTCTCCTCCCCTACATCATTTTATCCTACTTCCTTAGTTGGTGTGCATTGGTTCACAGCACCTCAAAAGAGAGTTAGGTAAGGCCAAGGTTCTCAGAGAGTTCATGTCTTAACTGAAAGCTTGACAATCAGCCAACAACAAAACGAATTATTTTCACTAATTCAAAGTTTGCATTTGAGGTTGCCCATGCCTTTGGACTCTTTGGATGTAGCAAGGGTTCCTTACATCTGCCAGGACCCCAATTAAAAATAGTTGCAAATAGATACTGTCAAGTGTGCTGCCCACCAATCATTCCAAGATGAAGTGTTTAAATGTAATGCTTATGCTACCATAGCTGCTGAAAGAAGCTGCTTTGTCTCCTAACCCTGGAAGAGACCTTGTGAATGTCTAGATTACTGAGCTCCTCCTGCCCACCTTACAGAGTCTTGCAGACCTACAGGATCAGACATAGGCTGTGAAAACAGTGTCTGGACTAAACAAGGATGTAAGGAAAACCTTGATGTGTTGTGGAAAAATAGGAATGGCAAAATGCTTGCCCAGAAAATGATGCTTCCTATTTGAGCCGACTAGTATTGTGGTATTGCACATTAGCAGAGATGGTATGAACTGTACAGCTGTGGTCTGCACCTAATCTCTGTTCTAGTTCTCAACAGTACTGTCACACTTATGCTATATGCCAGGCATACTGTGTTGCTAAAGGTGTCAGAACTACCCCTGATGCTCATCCTGCCCTGTGGGAACCTTTTGTCCACTTCCAAATCAACCTAACCCAAATATCCCAGTTTTTTTCTTCCACTTGGACACGCATAACTTTGGCTATGCCATCATGCGTCACAGGAGTGACATAACAACGTAATCGAGAATCCATATATTATGTGCCATAATGTTACTAATGTAAAGTGGAGTAGATTGTATTACTGAAGGTGCAACCACATTAGGAAAGTATTAATTTACATATATGCGTGTTCTAATTGTTTGAATTTAATATGCTGCATATTAATATGTGTGCACATTTATACTTGTGCATTCTGAATATGGTATTATGGTGTAATTGCATATGATCAAATTCCATTAACAACTTTTGTTTCATTTATAATTGTAAAATGCACATACAATAATATATTCTGAATGTGCATTGAAACATCATATTAAGTTAGCTCAATTAGAGGGCCTGAAATGTGGTTTTATATGTCTAACTGTTAACGTGGAGATTTGCTCATCTTGTAATATTTTTCTTTTGCAGGTGCATCTGTCTGAGTCAACAGCCAATGAACAGCATAGTGTGTATTTGAGATAGTGAGGTGCAGGAGAATACTTTGGCAAGGATGAAGGAATGCTAACAAACTGAGAAGAAAAATACTGTTGTTTTGTGTACCGCTGTTATGGTCCCAGCTGTGAGCAGGGCTAGTCATGCTTTAGTCATGCCTTATTACCTCCCTTTATGAGTGATATCAGAGATGTTGTTCTTTTCTTTTCATCACAGTACCAGTTTGAATCATGTTATGCCCTTGATCCCTTGTGCAACTTGTCAACTCCGGTATTAACATAATGGCAATGTTTAAAAAAGATCTAGACCAACGCTTGTTGTCAAGATAATTTCTGAGCACCTGGGCCTTACCCAGGTAATCCAGGAAGCACATGTCAAATGTCGACAACTGCAGGTTCTTTAATTGATCCTCCTAATGGAAAAAAGACAGTTGAGAAACAAATGCAATTACAATAATGATTAACGAGTTCCTTTGTTTTCCCCATGTGTTTCCTTGCACCTGGTTCGGGTCAACTATAAAAGCCGGCATTTCAGACTAAATCCTGCTTAGCCTTGTTTAACTTAGAAGCAATGCTTACCTGTCTCCATTCTTCGGCAGCCTTCCCTTTGCAGCGGCAGTCTGCTCTTCACAGTGGCATCCATACCTTCACAGCGGCAGGGTTCTCCTCGCAGCAACACGCTTCCTGAGTTCTGAGCTGTAAAAGGCGAGCATGTTGCAATTAATCTCTCGATTCGCGTTTTCTTGTGCTGGCAAAAAGATACAAGTCATCCCAAAAAAGGTAACACGAGTTTTCGATTGAAATCGGGATCTTGATCTGCGCTGATTAATCAAATTTACCTAGAACCAGCAATATATTTGGATCAATCTCGTGACTAAAAAGACCTAATTTATCTACCGCCATACAGTTAGGCCTTCTTTACAGGTTTGGCGGGCAGAAAATGCCGCCCGCCAAACTCCCATGTTCAGTAGATTGCCAGTGTGGTCTCTTTCCCGCAGCCTGTATTACAATTTTCCTGCTGGGGCAGCGGGCGGAAACAGAGTTTTTGCCTGCTAGCCCAGTGGGAAACAGCCCACAACATTGACACTGGCTCATAATCGAGCAGGCAGCAATGCTGCGGCGCAGTGGATGGAGTAGCATCCGCCGTGTTTTTCACTGATTTCTAAGCAGACAGTAAAAAGCGCGACGGGGCTGTCCCTGGGGGCCCCTGGCACCACGTCTTCCTCAGCTTTTACATGGCTGTGCAACTGCCATGTAAAAGCCGACGGAGAGGGGACTCATAACCCACAGGGCAGCGCTGCTTGGAGCACTGCCCTGGTAGATTAAGACGCCTGGCACCGCCAGGCCATTGGCCGGTGAAAAAGTGGCGGTGCCGGCAGTCCGACCATGGCGTGTTCACCATGGTCATAATGAAGGCTTTAGCGTTCATTTTGAATATGGCTGTTCTCAGCCAAAAAGGCTACATTGAGTCTATACAAAATAATTATGGGAACACCATTGGTTTTTCCTTCTACCATTCGGGTGACTCCAGTTTCACTCGATGTGCATTTTTGCGATGATGTAACTCTATAATATTGGAAACATCAGACTCAAGATCTCAAAAACTTCCACTCTCAGGTTCAAGAAGCACTGCCAACAGCGCAACTAAAGCTTACCATATCCCATAGCCTGGTAATTGAACACATGTGCAAGTCCACCAACAAAAGTATGCACTCCAACTCTGCCAGTGAGGTAGTTTCCAGATTCTTCTTACCACTAACACCACTGCTCCTACTCGTGCCCATGGCTAAGGCCTTCGACCACAGTAGTGGGAACCCTCCACTCCACCCGGGAGTCAGGTATCCCTTTGTGGGTTGGCTGGCCGTCTTTGCTGCAAGCTATTTTTAGTTGGATCGGGGAGTGTCTGTGTCAGGAGGGGGCGGACAGTAGGTTGGAAGAAGTCGACCGAATAGAACCCACTGCCTACCTCTGGAACAAATGCTCAGTCACCATAGACAATATGTTCCTGCAGGTTTTGGATCAGTGCAATCAGGATATGAAACTTTCTTCATGCTGTCTGTGCTCTCATGTGTCCACTGATCACACTAGAATAATACATGTGATCCAAGTTCCATTTGAATGGGAGAAACAATGCAAGGACCTACACATGACTGCGCACATTATTCAGGAGTGTGATAACTTCACCGCCTTTGTGTCCCTTGCTGACCTAACCAATCATCTGCCAGATCAACAGATCTTCCCTCCTGCTGTCCATCTTGCAACTGTTGCACATGGAGTGGTAAGTGGAGATGGAAATTGACGCATCTTTATTGGACAGAGCAAGTCCACTGTGCCAATCCCTGGACACACTGAACTAACTGCTGCTTTTCCTCTGTTTACTCAGGTTGAGATCCCAAGAACAGTCTTTCTGTTATAGTGTTGTTCACCTCAGTAGACATTTGATGAAGCTGAAGCGTACTATGTCTGTGGCAATCAAGTTATAGTGTTGCCACCTAAGTATTGGTCTGGATATTGTTATCCCTCATATGTTGTGCCCACGATCAGACATTTTGACAACTGACCTTCTGCCTTGCATAAGAGACAGACTACAAATATATCAGAGGCTGTTCAATTCTTCACCATCATGATTGCAATTTATTGGCTAGGTCTCTCCATCTATGTTATGTCATGTCATGTTTTGTGTATTTGTAAAGTGCACTATTATCTCTGAGGGTAAACTGGTTGTAAGATCCACAATGTTGCTAAAGTACTGAAGAACATAACAAATTCAACTTCTAATGCACTTGAGCTGATAATCATTCAATTGGTGCATCAGTGGACTGTGATGTTAGAAACCAGAACGGCCCTTGATTTCATCCTTGCTGACAAGGGTGGTGCATGTCCCGTAATCGGAGATGAATGCTGTACTTAACTTCCAGATATTTGTGTGAGAATCCTTGAACAGACTGAGACAATATGTGAAAGTGTCAAAGACTTACAAACTGTTGATGTCACCCTGGACATTGAAAGTTGAGCCCTCTCGTCATGGTTGAAAAGTATTTTTTGAGGCTGATTAATGAAAATACATAGATGATTGTGATCATTCTTGTTTCTATTGTCTCTGTTACAAGCATTGCAAAAGGCAAGGCTACTCTCCCATCCTTCCCACTGATTTTGTCTGCGCTTGATGAGCTTGTCTCCATTGTTGATTAGGACTGTTAAGGGGACTACCTGTCGAGATGAATCGGTGATGCACTGTTTATTATTTTTTGCTTTGACATAAACCAAAAGTCAAGAATCCTTCAACACACCCACTCCACAAAAAGAGACATGCCAATATACTAGAGGATACTAAAAAGTCAACAGCTTGTGTTCCATTTCACAGTGTAATTCTAATCAACATCTCAGAATCCAATGTTCATATGATTGCGTCAAATTCACATAAAATTTAAATGGACCTGGAAGATGGCTCCAGGGGTCAGGACAGGATCAAAAACTGCCTGCATCATATTTAGCTTTGGATGAGTGAATAATGCCAAAACTGAAACTGGTGAGCAACATCAATTATATTTTAGACAAAACCAAAAAAAACTGCACCTGGCCTCTACCCTCACCGTCAGGAAACTCTCTGCCTGAAGCGACCATAAAGATGAGGGATAACCACACCACATCCTGTTCTTTTGTCTGCATTCCCAGATTTATTTTTGCTTTGGCGCACAAGGCATATTTCTTCCCATGTCTCCAAATTCCTGACTGTGGATGAGCATGACAGGGTGCATGGCTTCCTTGTGTAAGTATTAGAATTACTGGTGTACTTGTGCTTCTGCTCCTCTCGAAAGTCAGCAGGCTCATGCTGTAGAGCCCTCATTCCCCCGCCCAGAGTCTGCCTTGGATCAGTGGGACTCTCCATGTTTGGTGGTGCTGGCAGTATGCCTTTGGTACTTGTCAAGAAGCATCAAATGCCTCACGACAAAGCCAGACTTAACCATTGGTGTCTGTGTTTAAGACCTTACAGAAAAGAGGTGCAAGCTGCTGGTGGGGTCCTTTCCTTCAAAGAATGGGACTGCAGCACAACTCGACTGGAGCTGTTAGGAACACAATAGGCTGATGCATGCTGGAGGTCAGTTGGCACTGTTCTGGCATGCCATGCACCCCTCCACAGTTTTTGGTGTGCAAGTGGGAAGCACACTGCAGGAGCTCAGGAGGTTAAGGACTTCTTTTTTTTTGGGGGGGTGAACGCATGTTATGTTATGTTCTATTCAGAGCAGAATAGGAGAAAGCTCTGGCGCCATATCTTGAGGCACAAATGTGAGAAATGGACAAAGGCACATTGTCGTTGGATCTCAGAGTGCAAGAGGGGAAATAATAACATCATTTTTTCTTCAAACAGAAAGGAGATTTGCCCCATAGAGCTTTGTGAGTGCAACAGCATATCTTAAGGAAAATATGTTTTTTGACTGGCAGCCAGAGGAGGGACCTGAGAATAGGGGCAGACAACAAGCCTGGTGGAAGGTTACAAACTACCTGGGCAGCCATGTTTTGCACCACTTGGAGTTTAGTAAGGAGGGTGTCCTCAGTAGACATGGGCAGAGCATTGCTGTAGTCTAGGCAACTAATTAGTACCGCCTGGACCAGCGTTTTCCTGGCGGAAACAGGAAGCTATGGGAAAACTTTCCTCACAAGTGGCATGGTAGCAAAACATATCCCTCATGGTGTGGCTACTTGACATTTCATGGACAGTTTGTGGTCATATTTTGCCAATTGACTAGGGCACAGGGCAGCTCCCAATTCAGAGGGTCACCAATCAGGAGACCAAAAATGCTGTGCTTTGCTAAACAGCAGAATCTCCGTCTTCTCGTTAATCAGCTGAAGACAGTTCCTGGACATACAGGCTGCAATGTTCCTCATACAGTCTTGAAAACAGTACATACTACCATCAACGTCTTGTCCCATAGAAATGATCAGCTGAGTATCGTCGGCATATGAAATAACTTCAAAGCCATGGGTTTTATTAAACTGAGCCAAAGGAGTAACATAGATATTAACAAGGTTGGGCTCAGCTATAAGCCTTAAGGAACGCCTTTGGTCAGAGGGACCAGCAGCGATTTGAAGGAACCCAGAGTCATAATTTGGGTCTGATCGTTTAAGAAATCAGCCAACCACTGCAGGACCGTGCCTCCGACCTCAGTCTCATGGAGTCTGCTAATCAGGACTGCATGAGAAATAATGCCAAAGGATGCTGAAAGAGCCAGCAGCACAAGCAGGGAAGAAGCACCAGCATCTAAGGAAAGACAGATAGAATCTGTGTCTGATTGAGAGGAATCAAGAATTGTGTGTTCTTCTAAAAATATCATAAAGCTGTTTGCTCATGTAACTTTCAAGCATTTGCCCTAGTAGAGGAAGAACAGACACAGAGCAATAGTTGGTCAACTTTTTGGGGTCCACAAAGGGTTTTTTAAGAATGGGGACTACCAAAGTAGTCATCCAGGCTGATGGTAATTACGCAGATTCAGGCGAAAGATTAAATAAGGATAGAATGACAGGTGCTAACACTGCTTAAAGACTGACCGTAGTCCTAGGAGGACAGAATCCACAAGGGAACCTGGCCTAGTTTTAGTCAATGGTGTTAAAACTTGATCTAATGTGGGAAGTTCAAACCTGTCCCAAAGTGGAGAAGAAACATTATAGGATGGCATTAAATAGAAGGAGTTGGCCTGCACCTGACTGATGTAATATTTCTTATAAATCACTTCAATTTTGTTCTCAAAATAATTTGCTGGGGAATTACAAAGATGCTGAGAGGCAGGTATATGTGAGACGCATGCATGAGGGTGAGTGAAATCATTAAGCACTTTCTAGAGCTCTTTAAAGGAGTTGCTCGCTTTTGCTATTTGGCTAAAAATAAAGCTAGGACTCCTCTTTCTTGTCTCTGCCTCCCTGCCGGGGGCTGAGTGGTCGCTGTGTGCATCAAGTGTTTAGCCTACTTTTCCATTGCTGCCTGCAGCAATAGGGTTGCGGTGTGCCTGTAAAATGGGTTGCATTGCTTCCCATTCACTGGAGAGCCCTGCCCCTTTTTGGCATGAGTGCTGGCAAAAGTCGGTTTGGCAGAAACTGGTATGATTGATCACATCATCCATGTAAGATCCTGCTGAAGGGATGTTGTCACTTGAGACAGACGAATACTTAAAGGAAAGTGGGATCCAGTCCGGTTTTCTTTCTTTCAGTTCCTTACTCCTAGTGGCATGTTCCATTCTGCACACCTGCATACGTATTCAGAGGCAGCAGCAGCAGCTTTCGGCGGGTCTACAACTCCAGAACCTAACTCCTTCACAGTGGCGAAGGAGCGTCGCCCCCTTGGCTGAGCCAGAAGATGAAAAATAAAATAATAGCTTACTATCGCTTTATTTTTCATTTTTTTATCTGCTGGCTCAGCCAGCAGGTGCAGGGAGGGGCGGGTCTGGGTCACGGGGAGGTGGTGAGGAGGAGGGGAGAGTGCACTAAGTGCGCATGTGTGTTTGCCGGCTGTCGGAGGCCATCCAAACACACATGCGCACTTAGGTTTCTCCAACACGGCTGTATACACAGCCGGGCTGGAGAAACAGCACAGACCCCAGGCTTGTGTCTGAGCGGCAGTGACTGCCACTCAGACCAACCCTGATGCTGCTTACATGCAATGTTTAGCATGTAAGCAGCAACAGGATTGCTGGGGAGCTTGTGCTAGTGTCCCAGCGAATGCTGGGATACCACAAGAGCAGAGAGGCAGCAGGAGGTGGGCTACGGAGGTAAGTGTTTTCTTTAGAAAAAATGTTTCCTCATTGTGCGTCCTCCCCCCCCCCCCCCACCCTTGACATATGCGGCAGCGGCCCGCTGGTGCTCATTCTGGGGCTGGTCTTTGTTTCTTTGTCTCCCTGCTGGCCATAAGGCTGCAGTGCATATTCATCTCCTTGGTAGTTTGCTGAAGTGTTCTACTACTTGGAGGGGTGAGTGTGGCCTAGTTCCCCTATGGTCGCTGAAGGCCTTGGTGCTGGCGTGAATCTGCTCTGTGTACTGTGTGGAGTTCCCACTGCACAAGGAGAGTTGTATGCCCCAATTTTGTCCTGGGATGATGGCTGATTTTGGGCTTACTCCTTTGCTCAGCTCGATCTCTGCTTGGCGTGGTTCTCTGAGTTTTCCCCCTCTCCTAGAGTCAGCATTTTGCAGTTTGATGTTGGGGTGCCCCTGCCTGCTCTGTGTGCATTGGTGGGCGGCCAGGTGGTTATAGATGGATATATTTTGGCTCCCTGCCCTGACCTGTGCCCCTTTTATGCTCTTGCACCTCTTTTTGGTGGATACGTCTGCTCATGTTGTGCCTGGCTCTTGGTTTGAGTCAGGTTGGATCTCCATTCGGGGGTGGCTGTCAGCCTGTTACTTGGGCTTGACTCCCTGCTTTTCTTTCCCATTGCATTTATTTTCACTGTGGGATGTTCCAAGACATGTGGACCAGAGTGCTCCCAGCTTTTCTTCCGAACAAAAGGCCTCATTTACAAGGTTTTGGCGCAGGGCAGCACCCCGAGGCTTCTTGCTGCGCTGTCCTGAGTCAAAATAAAAGGCCAGAAATGCACTGTATCTACGAGATATGGTGCATTCCTGCTATTTTGCCTTGTGCTGGCGCACACTTGGCTGACATGCACAAAACAGGCATCCTTGCACCATTGTGCAATGGTGTCTGCATTGTACACCATGGAGCAATGGTGTCTGCATTGTAGGGATGATTGTTTTTGTGAATGAAGCGACACCTTCCTGCACAAACACAATCACTGTAGGTGATTTCCTCTTACCATGTGGGCTGTATGAGGGAAAAACAAGGAGAAATAAGGATATTTCTGCTCATTGCGCCTTCCTTACGCCTCCCCTGGGAGGCGTAGGCTTTTGACGCATTCCCAGGTTTACAAAATCTTGTAAATCTGGGAGTGCAGCAAAATCCTGGTAAATATGGGCCTGTGCCACCAAGGCATCACAAAAAGTGATGCACTGGTGGCGCAAGTCACTTGTAAATGAGTCCCAATGTTCCGTTCTGTGCTGCTGTACTATTCCTTCAAGAGGCACCTTGCGTTAGTTTGGGGAGTAGTGTGCTTTGTTGGGGATTGGGATGTGAGCCTAATGCTCTGATACATTCTCAGTTATATAATGACTGGGACAAAGAAGGACTGATGAGGAAAAGGGAACTTCACATAGTTCAGTACTTTTGACATGTCTGCCCTCCTGTTGATCCCCAACCTTGATCCCATGTGCTAAGTGACGTCAGGACAAGGAGTGGGTGCATCTATCAGTCTCTCCGGGATGGAGGGGCTTTAAGAAGGAGGGTAGACTATTGAAGGAAGAGTTTTTATTTTTAGTTACGGCTAGGTCACATATTTCCTGGGGGAGTTTCCATACCTCAATTATATCACTATTGGAACAAGCAAGGATAATCAGAGTATTGAAAGTTATCGGTAAATCACGGCGTACTGTTGTCTGAGTCCTGTTATTTACTTCCAGCTCTCATGAAAACAACCATTCCAAAATGGCGTTCCATTTTAGCATCCTACAGTCGATTTACAAAGCAGCAAGATTTGCACTTCTCTTATTTTGGTATTTTCTTAGCTCTAGCCTCCTCAGCCTTAAAATGTTCTTACCATGACTGTTCGATATTATTTCAGTGCACAGATGAACACCTTTTTTCTTTACCATTTTTGGCAGCCCTATGTGCTGGATGTAGCGGGGGATGGGCTTCAGCACCCCCCAAACTAGCATTGCTGGGGTTCAGAAGGTGAACAAATCATAAAGATGCCTTTACATTTTCTGTTTTGTTTCATAATTGCTGTGCGTTCAAAGACAAATGTCAAGTTATATCAGTCTATGTCTTCTGACACATTGCTACTTATTCAGAAACTGTTGTTTACTTTTATTTCTCTGACTGCCTAGTCAGCGGATTTTGTAAAAGTGTCTTAGTAGTCCTGGCCCCTTGATATACCTCCGTAAAACAATTGTTGCCCAGAGATTTTCATTCTAGATTTGTGTTTTTGTATCATTAGAGAAGTAGGTTAGCTTGGGTTTGACATTGCTAATCTGGGCAGATTTTTTCTGGATGACATTTTCAAAAAGGTGGATGTGTTGCAGTGGTGATGTAATATTTCAGGAACCGTGAGGCCTATATACTTCATTTTGGTGTCAAAGCACAGGTTTGGGGGGTCAAGTAGTCTTATAGAGACAGAAAATAACTCCTTAGAGCAACCCTTCCGCCATTTCTCAAAATGATTCTTTAGAATGATGTGTTTTAGCCATCATATTGGTAATTTATTTCAAATTTGTTTTTGTTTCAGGTTTTCCGTTGATTCAAATTTGTAAACATAAGCGAAGCAGGTGGTAGCAGAGGATCTTTACCTCCTGACAGAGAGTTGCTATTTACAAAATCCGAGGACTCCTTCAACAAAGAAAAATGTTGCATATGGCAAACTAATACGAAAGAAAGACTAACATCAACTGCGGCTGGACAGAAATACAGCAAGACGAAGTTCACGAAAGATTAAAACTGATGGGTGAAGAGGATCAAATATGTTATCATTGTAACAAGTGCTGCAAGTCGTATACAATGGGAAAAAGCCTGGAAAAAAAAAATTGTAAAAAAATAGCAGAAATCAGTGAATCACAACAAGATCCCGAGTCTTCTGAGAAAGTGATGACAACCAAAGCCAATCCACTTAGAGGATCGATGGCTACCCCTCTTCCACCTCCAACAACTGATCAGAAAGCAGGAGATCTTCAATGTGTTATCTGTAGTTTAGCCAGAACAAGGGCCAAAGGGATTGACGAAAGAACAAAGGGCCAGATGTAGTAAGCTGTTTGCATGGTGCAAATTGCGAAAATCGCAGTTTGCGCCATGCAAACAGCCTTCTGCGATGCACATTCACAATTTGTGAGTTGGTACCGACTCGCAAATTGTGAATGCGACTCGCAAATAGGAAGGGGTGTTCCCTTCCTATTTGCGACTCGCATCGCAATGCAGAATTCCTTTGTGACCGCGAACGCGGTCGCAAAGCAATTCGCAGTTACCACCAGAGTCACACTGGTGGTAACTCATTCGCAAAAGGGAAGGGGTCCCCATGGGACCCCTTCCCCTTTGTGAATGTTGCCCAAAAGGTTTTTTCAGAGCAGGCAGTGGTCCAATGGACCACTGCCTACACTAAAAAAACGAAACCAAATGGTTTCGTTATTTTTTTTATTTAGCAACTCGTTTTCCTTTAAGGAAAACGGGCTGCAAAATAAAAAATGTAAAACTGCTTTATTGAAAAAGCAGTCACAGACATGGAGGTCTGCTGACTTCAGCAGGCCACCATCCCTGTGAGTGCAGGGACTCGCTATGGGGTCGCAAAATGCGACCCACCTCATTAATATTTATATATTTATTATAGTCATAGTCTGAGACACCGTTCTACATCAGGATTTGCGATTCTGAAATTGCGAGTCGCACCGACTCGCAATTTCAGAATCGCAAATTCTGACCTTGCTACATCTGGCCCAAAGTTCAGAGCATGTGAGTCTCAAAGGGTAAACATGTTTTTTATCTGCAGCTAGTTTCTTCAAAGATGAGGTTTTCAGCTGAGTAGCTGATCTAAACAGCGAGGTGAATGTATTTGTATGCCCGCCTGAACTGCATGCGTGCAGACATTCAAACATATGAATTACAATGCGCTCCCAGCAGCAACGTAACCACCACTCTTGAAAAAGCAAATGAAGTTTTGAAGCCACTCTTGAGTGCTGCCTTGGGTTCACACTCAGTGACATCAGAGAAATAATGATCAACATTGATGAGCAGTAAACATTTTAAGAAATGTCCTAAAAGATTTAGATTTTGGACTTAATGACACATTTTGTGATGCCCCAGAGCTCCGCAAAACATGGGAGTCAACAAGAATGCCTGATGTTGTCTTAACATTTTTTACATCATTGTTTAATATCAGCAAAGCACAAACTGTTACAAACTGAAATTCTTTACTTCGGAACAGAAGCTGACAACATTGATGATGGCTTTGAATATATAAGGAAGAAGCGGAAGCCAATCCCAGGAACTGACAGGCTTATGCCTTGCAAATGTACTGTCTTTTCCAAATCATGTTTTATGAATTACATCAGGGCAAAAAGAAACTCCCCTACACATGATGACTGCCCACGCAATCTATGACAAGTACAAAAGTGGAGAGCTAATCACGTCAATGAATAAAATTGGTGTATCAACAAGTCAAAATGACATAGTGCGGAGCAGGAACTTGTTAGCAGCTCATGCTGTAAAATCTTGTGAATCCGACAGCACACCACTTCCAAGTCACTTTAGCAGGAAAGGATTTACAATTGCTGATCTTGATAATTTTGATTTTGAAGACAGCTTCTCTTTGTCTGGAACATCCAGGACACATGATACTGTCATTGGGCTTTTTCAAGACTGTAGCCGCTGAAAAATAAGATGTGTCAGCTGTAGGCATAAATGAACAAAGCTGAAATTTGTAAATCAGGAGATTTTCCTTTTGTCCATCCTTTACTCCTGCTTTCATTTGGCAATGGGGTCCAGATTTAAACAAAATTCATGCAACGCATCGCAGCAAGACAACTTGCTGAGATGAGCAGCACGAAATGGAGAGAGCAGGGATATGGCACATCCCTGCTCTCTGCCTGCGCACAATTTGCAGCCTAGCACCAATGCAGGCACCCTCGCCTCATGGAGCAAGGGTGCCTGTGTTACAGGCAGGATTGTTTTTGTGCAGGAAGGTATTTCTTCCTGCACAAAAAACAATCCTTTTAAGCATGTTCCTCTTCCTAAGTGTGCTTCCGAAGTTCTTTTCTTTATTTCTCCACGTAGAAGGTGGGAAGGTGTACAATTCTGACACATTCCCAAGTCTCCCAGTGTTGACAAATCTGAGAATGCTTCAGAATACATGGGTGGATGCTTGGGAACACCTATGCTCCACCCGTATACCAGGCCCACCACGCACAGTAACACAAGGCAGTGACTTGTGCTGCCTTGTGTTTCTCGGGATTTACCAAGCCAAGCAGGAGCAGCCAAGGTTGCCTTGAAAGGCTCGGCAAATCTCATTTTAAGGTTTTGTGTCACCCTGCATCCCCTTGCGTGGCAGAAGGGTGATGCAAAACCTCAATAAATCTGGTCCTATGATTCCATTTAAAGACATTGAAAGACAGGTTGCACTACAGTAGTAGATTGGGGCCCAGATTTAATAAAATATACATAGTGCTGCAGTGTTGTGTTGTGCCAAGAATAAACTGTGTAGCTTGATGTTTACAAGGAGCATACATCAATAAAGATATTGGCAGCACATACACACAAAAGGAAGTTTTTGCATGACACTATGGTCCAGATTTACAACATTTTGGATTGTAGAGCAAACCTAGTCGTTTTTTTATTTACTATACAGTGCAAAACCAATTTTGCTCTGGAAGGTTTCTTGAAACTAATGCAAAGCAGCACCAAACTCTGCTTTTCCTTACGCTGCGACAAGGGGACATCCCATAAGTGATACATGGGCATTCCCATGCAACTACTCATGATTTTTTACACAAATCCCTCTCTACTAACAATAGCAGATAGTGTTTTGCACCAAAAAATAACACCACTTTGAATCAGGTGTTAAAAGGGAGAAATGTTTTCAATTCTCCTACCTTTTCCTATTCGCATGTTTGCTGCACTGTACAGAACACATCGAAAGCTCTAAAGTTTGTCTAGGTATATTATTTTTGTGAGCCTGCTTTCATTTGCTAAGAGAATTTCATGCAAAGCTCGTTCCTTCTAGGTTAGTAGTCCTGGATGTGCATGGAAACCTGGGGGCGTTTGTGTCATTCCAGTCCCATTATACCTGTTTAATAGCCTTGAGCCTGATGTACAGACTAATTTTGTGGTTTCAAAGCCGGCAATTCGCAAAATAACAGGCTTTGCAACTGCAAAATGGTTATTTATTATTTGCTAAAGTCATTATGCACTTTGGTAACAGGTAACCAAATAACAAACTGGGTTTAGAAACACATCACAAATCACTATTTGAAGGGACGTGCCTAGAATGTAATTTCCAAATAGCGATTATCAAAGGATGTTTTAATGTTTTGCAAACATAAACTGGTTGCAAAACATTGCAAAGTTACAGACTCCGATTTGGGGTGGCAACACATTTGTATTGTGAATTTACAAAAAGATTTGTTGGGGACTAGGAAGTGGTCCCTGGAGACCACCGCCAATCCTCAAACTTTAAAACTCCTAAAAAGAATAATAGGAGTTTCTTTTTAAATACAGTCCTGTTTACTTTAAGGAAAATTGGCTGCATTTGAAAAGAGAAAGTTTTCCTTATTAAAATGCAATCATAGATATGGTGGTCTACTGATGCCAGTAAGCCTGAATTGACACCCTCCCTCATAAATATTGAGGGGGAAGGTCAGATTGTGAAATACTACTATTCTGAAATGTATGAAACGACCTGTTACAACATAGTTCGGTTCGCAGAATTCTTTTCCATTCACAAAAGTCAGTATTCAATATGTAATCACGTTTTCTTAATGGCAGTGTCATTGATCAGGGCCCTAATTCTCACAAAAATTAGAGGCTCAAAACATTTTGTGCTCAGGTACTCATCTGATTGAATATTGCACGCAAGGGTTTGCTTCGCTTACACATTCCTACAAGATACCTTCTCTTTTTTAAAGATATATTTATTGGCAAATTGAATAGTTAAGATAGTTATCAAAGTATATCATGTAGTTGACTACACGTAGTAAACAGTACTATTATCAATGTATACTTTCAGTTTTTAACAGATATATCAACTCAATCCAGATTTCGATTACAGGACTGGGTAGCGCGTGGCCTCAGTAATCCGATCATAGTGCCCAGGTCTGTTACATGGACATAGCCATCTAAATTGTGCTGTTGTTGGGGCTGAGAACTATTCAGAATACATTCATGCCATATCTTAATATTCAACCACACATTATCCATAAGAATAAACTACAAAACTAAGCAACTGTGTCCTAGTGACAAGTGGTCTTGAAGGTCTGTATGTTTATGCGGTGTCAACAATGTGTAATATGCTAATGCTCAGGCAGTGAGTGTAGGTGTCTGTAGGAAAGTTTCAACAGGTCGTAGATATCTGGGAGAGCCAGGAAGAGCAGGCAGTGACTAACGGCAATGGTGTCTCTCAGTCGACTTGCGCGTGCCCAGGAACAGCAACAGGTGAGGCTCTCCATGGTCTCCGGTCGTGTCCACCAGCTCTGTTGCGATGATCGACCTCCATTCAGTGTGACCCCTTGTCTCTATCACTGGGGCCGAGCTCATCATTCCTTATATTTGTACTGACCACTGAAGAAGCATCCTCCACTATATCTGGGGACTCCCACTCATCCACTACTTCAGACCAGAGGTGGGCTATGAGGCGGCGTCTAAGTCCTCTGGACTCCTCTCCTTAGCGCCCACTCTTCAGCTAGGGCCCAGTGTGCAACATCACATTTCCATAGGGGTAATCGGGGTCCCCCTGGGCCCATCCAGGACAATGCCACCCTGCACCTCGCCAGTGCCAAGGCCAGGTCCACAAATCTGTTCCCCGCTCGTTTGGGGGTTGTTTAAACCAGCAGGCCCAGAAGGCAGACCTCCAAAGTAATAGGTAGTGACCTATCTAATGTCCTGTTAAGTCATGTGATAACTGCGTCCTGTAAGCCATTAAAGTGAGGCATCCCCAAGTCATGTGACCAAAATCAGCATCCAGAGTTAAACATCTAGGGCAGCTCTGGGGTTCAACTCCTTGTATGGCTTGAAGTCTATGGGGGTGAGGTACGTCGTATGTGTGAAATTAAATTGGATAAGCTTAAGGCGCGCGTTCCTGGATACCCTGGATGCATATGAAAGTACCCGTCAGTATCCGACAGCTCTCTGCCCAGGTCCGCATCCCAGCGATCTCTAAGGGAGTGCAGTGGTCATTCAGCGCCCTGTACAGCCATGTCACCAAGTGGGAACCTCCACCCATCCCTCAGGGATCGAGCTAAAGCCTCGTACCTCCAAAACTTACCCCCAGGGAGACCAGTCCGCTCCATGCAGTAGATGCCATACATGTCAGAGATCTGTTGTCCCATCTTAACTCTCACCATTGGGAAGGTGTAAAGGAAACTAAACCATTTGATCCAAGCCTCACTGAGCCCCATGTGAACCATGACAGTTTCTAAATAATCCCATCTCACCGTATCAAAGGCCTTCTCAAGGTCAACTGACAACATCAATGCCTTAGAGTCAGGTGGGTGGAAATGATTGTATAACACAGTGTACAGTCTACGGAGATTATGGGCGGTGTTCCGAGTAGGTACAAACCCACATTGGTCACTGTGAATCAAAGCCTGCACAGGCAGCAGTCTGTTAGCTAAGACTTTACTAAAGATTTTAAAATGTGTGTTGAGCATAGAGAGAGGTCAGTAGTCTGTGACTGCTACGTTTCGGTCAGTGGTGTTGGGTAGGGGGATTACCAGGGCCTCCCTGGTCGATGCAGGTAGATGACCCGTCGCATAGGCTTCTGCATACATTTCCGCCAGCTTTGGAGCTACGGTGTCTACAAACAATTTGTAGAATTCCGGGGGAGACCGTCCATCCCCGGGTTTTGCCCGCCACCAGGGTTTCAATAGCAATCCTTATCTCGACCTTCGTCACGCCTCCTCTAGTGGAGCACGGGCCACCTCTGCGAGGACCTTCAGTTGCAATTCTCCCAGGATATCACCCAGACTGTCCGCAAAGGGCATCTTTGTGGGGGCTATACAATCCTACAAAATTCCTTCTCAGTGCATTTTACATACAGTTTCTAAAAGATAGAGAATGTTGTTATGCAGCTCCTAAAGACGTGGCACACATGCAGTTTTACAGTTCTTGTGAGACATTAATCGTTTCAAAACAGACCTCAGCAAATTAAAATTGAAATGTGAAAAGCATAGCTGTAAAAAAAAAAACAATTACACAAAAGTCCTAACCATGATATAGGCAATAACTTTGCCTGGTCCTAGTCTTGACTTCTTAGTCTCCTGTCCATAAATATTCCCAAACCATAAACCATGCAGGGTCCCAAACTATGAGTGCTTTAAAACGTCCCACTATCTGAAGTTTCTCCCCTCATTCTGTAAAACATCTGTTTCCATCTCATGTCTATTTATCTATTGAAGAATTCAATGACATCTTCAAGACCTCTTTGCATGTGACCCAGCTTTTGGCTCCCAATAGTCAGAAATTCAAGGAGCATGTGAAATGTAGTCACTAGATCGGCTCAACATCTAAGATAGAATTATACAGGTGAGTACCTGTGGCTTACAAACTTGTGGCAGTGAGGGTGTCAGAGTATAGGGTGGTGTGTGATTCTGAGTCTAGGTCAAAGGGTAGGCCTTTGAGGGCAAAGTATGCAGAGAAGCATTTAGAACCAGTAGCAGCACATTTTTGTTGCCCAGCTTGTCCTGTTTCATGCTTGCTTGTTCACCGGCCTTTGACCTGCCGTCTTCTCTGTTTCTTCCTTAGTAACCCAACTGACTTTCTGTTTCTGTTCTCCAGAATGGCTTCCAACAACTTTGAAATGGATACTTTCTGGCTTCTTGGGGTCCTTTCCGCCAGTCGCCCTAGATTCCCTTCTGAATGAAAGTCAGTGGGAAAAAAAGACAGAATTGTAAATTACTACAAGTATTTTCATACAACTACTCCTATTTACTTCTGATAGCCACATTTATTAACAGAGAAAGACAAGTACCTACTGGTATCCACATACTCCGTTGTATTACCATAAATAGCCACTATACCGCAGATGTCGCTCTCTCTAATCCATTCTACCTTCCCCTGGGAAATGCCCCAAAGCCAGCTTACACCTGTGATATATATAGAGGCACATACCAGGGAATGGGGAAGATTATCGTCAAACTTACTAAAAACCTATACTTGACACCAAAGTCTCAGTTTAACTCCTAATAATGATGTTTTGAGAAAGGATAACATTTCCACTGGACTAAATTTAGTCTTGTATTTTGAGAGCCCTAAAAATGAAGGCCCTTGCCATTAGAGCAGGTCAGCACATACCACCTGGAGCAGATGGAGAAAGAGGCTGTGAAGACTATAATCATGGAGGATAATAGCTTCCAAGGTCAGGTCAGAACCACACCGCACCAGCCACAATAGAACTATTGGTCAACTTACAGGTCAGAGAGGGTAGCACTTCATAAAGAATTAGTGGATGCTGAAGACAGTACCAGGCAACATCAGTTGTTTTGCTCTTTTGCTTGACATTATAGTCTGCACCAATAATTCCATTACCTCACCTTTTTTGTTTTTCCCCCTTGTTGGTTCCCTGTGTTTTCCTTCTCCCTATTTCTTGTACTGACCCATCTCTTTTGCTTTGAACTGACCTTGGTATTCAACTCAGCAACAGTTTTGTATCTGCTCCATTATCTCCTGTGATTTGTCTTTAGCAACTAAGAACCTGTTTTTTGATTTGGCTTCCAATGTCCCTGTTAAAAATGAGGTCTCTAGTTGGCAGTAGTTTGCACACTGTTCAAGTAGGAACCCTCACTCTAGTCAGGGTAAGGGAGTTACACACCTAAGATAACCCCTGCTCAACCCCTTGGCAGCTTGGCACGAGCAGTCAGGCTTATCTCAGAGGCAATGTGTAAAGTATTTGCACACACACACACACACACAGTGACAGTGAAAACATTACAAAAAGACTCCACACCAATTTTGAAAAATAGTCAATATTTATCTGAGTCAAACAAGACCAAAATGACAAAAATCCAATATCCACCAATATCCACAAACAAAGATACATATTTTTAAAGATTAAGGGGGGTCATTATGAGTTTGGAAGACGGAAAAGGCTGTCTGCCAAACTCCCACGGTCAGGTTGCCGCTTCTCGAGGGCCCTATTAGGAGTTTCCTGCCCACTGGCCCAGCAGGAAACAGCCTACAACATTGACGCCGGCTCATAATTGAGCCGGCGGCAATACAGCAGTGTGTAGGTTGCACGAGCACCCGTTGCGATGTTCACTGCCTGCAAAGCAGACAGTGAACAAAGCGACAGGGCTGGCCATGGGGGCCCATGCCAAGTGCATGGGCAGTGCAGGGCCCCCTCTGGGACACCCTGCACCCTGTCTCCACCATCCTTTACAAGGCGGTGCTACCACCATGTAAAAGCTGGCGGAGAGGGAGGCCGTAATCCCCAGGGCGGCGCTGCTTGCAGTGCCGCCCTGGCAGATTAGGACTGCCAGCACCGCTAGTCCCTCCTGTGGAGGCAAACTGGTGGTGCTGGCGGTCCGACCATGGTGCAACCACCACAGTCGTAATGTGGTGGTCAGACCACCGCCAAGGTTGGTCAGACCACTACTGCGACCCTGGCTGTCGTCGTAATGAACCTCTAAATCTCAGTAAACCACTTAGAAACACAATAGCTCCAACTAGGGCTATCACAGTATTGCTGACAGAGCAGTTCCCACCAGTCCGACGCCACTCGCAAGGGAGTGCAGGCCAGTCAAGGAGTCGCACAGACCCCAGGCACGGTACCTTTGAAAATGATGAGGAAACCAAGACGTTGCATGGAGTCGGGGAGGTGAGGCGTCTCTAGAGCCGGTGCAACGTCAGTTCCTTACTGCTACCGGGGAGGTGAGGCGTTGGTTTCTTACTGCGAGGCAGGGGAGGTGAGGCATTGGATCCTTGCGGTTGCAATGGAGGTGATGCGGCATCAGTGGCGAGGCATTGGTTCCTTGCGATCGGTGGGGTCGATGAATCCAGCAGGTCAAGACAAAGGGCATTGACTTTGTGGTGTCGCCATCACACCACAGGGCCACAGATGCTGCGGTGGCATCCGGAGTCCTGGATCTCGGGGACATGGCACTCAGGACTCATGCTGTGGCGGGACTTCGGAGGTGCTGCAGCGGCATTGGGCCTGCGGCATCGGTCATGGTTGTTGCACTCAGTGGGGACCACAGCTCCTGGTGCAGGCAGCGGCACAGTCAGACAGCGCCACTCGTTCTGAAGTCGCTCTGGAGTCGATGCACTTGGTTACCTCTTGGTTACACCAGAACCCACACCCAAGGGCCCAGGAGCTGGATTTGGCACCACTTGGATAGTCAAGACTCTCAGTAACAGAGCGTAGGTGCTGGCAGGTGAAGTATTTAATGTCCCTGAGACTTCTAACAGGAGAGAGGCTCAGTTCAAGCCCTTGGAGAACCTTGGAAAGCAGGATGTAGAAAACAAAGTCCATTCCTTTCACTCCCAGGACAGAAGCAGCAAGCAGCAGGCCAGCACAGCAAAGCAAGAGGCAAGGTGGCAGTTCCTCCTATGGCATTTAGCTCTTCTTCCTGGCAGAATTTTCTCAGTCCAGTGGTTTTCTGAAATTGTGGTCTCAGAGATCTACTACTGAAATCTCATTTCTGCCTTGGAAGTAGGCAAATGTCAAATGAAAGTCTTTGTACTGCACAAGACACTGCCTTTCCAGCCCTGGCCCAAGACACACTCCAGGGGGTTGGAGACTGCTTTGTGTAAGGACAGGCAGAACCCAATTCAGGTGCAAGTGTCAGCTCCTCCCACCACTCTAGCCCAGGAAGACCCATCATGATATGCAGGACACACCTCAGCTCCTCCCTTTGTGTGACTATCTAGAGTGAGTTCACAAACAGCCCAACTCGCATCCTGACCCAGACGTGTATTCCACAGACACACAGAGGCACAGAATGGTTAAGCAAGAAAATGCCCACTTTCTAAAAGACAAAAAGAACAGTTGATTGACGGAATGTAGACCAAATCAAACATTCACCCCCAGTCACAGATCTGGGTTTAATCCATCAGTTTTTTTGCTCACCATGCCATTCCAGTTTGGACCCAACCACATGTGAATCAGTCTTGACCCTGCCCCCCATGGGAACAGTCCAGCCCGAACTGCCAGGTCAGGTCCTCCCTGGACCAGAAACAAGTATCCTTCGACCGGTTTCGGGGTATCACCCCTCTTCAGCCAGGCTAGCCTGAATATGGTGGCATAGTGAGCACGGGACCCACGTCTGGGCATACCCTTCCCACTTGGGGCAACAAATGCAAAAAGAACAGTTGATGGACGGAATGTAGACCAAATCAAACATTCACCCCCAGTCACGGATCTGGGTTTAATCCATACGTTTTTTTGCTCACCATGCCATTCCAGTTTGGACACAACCATATGCAAATCAGTCTTGACCCTGCTCCCCATGGGAACAGCCCAGCCCGAACTGCCAGGCCAGGTCCTCCCTGGACCAGAAACAAGCATCCTGGGACTGGTTTCTGGATATCATCCCTCTTCAGCCAGGCTAGCTTGAATCTGCTGGCATAGTGAGCACGGGACCCACGTCTGGGCATACCCTTCCCACTTGGGGCGACAAATACAAAAAGAACAGTTGATGGATGGAATGTAGACCAAATCAGACATTCACCCCCAGTCACAGATCTGGGTTTAATCCATCGTTTTTTTTGCTCACCATGCCATTCCAGTTTGGACCCAATCATATGCAAATCAGTCTTGACCCTGCTCCCCATGAGAACAGTCCAGCCCAAACTGCCAGGTCATGTCCTCCCTGGACCAGAAACAAGCATCCTGGGACCGGTTTCGGGATATCACCCCCCTTCAGCCAGGCTAGCTTGAATCTGGTGCATAGTGAGCACGGGATCCACGTCTGGGAATACCCTTCCCACTTGGGGCAACAAATGCAAAAAGAACAGTTGATGGACCAAATCAAACATTCACCCCCAGTCACAGATCTGGGTTTAATCCATCATTCTTTTGCTCACCATGCCATTCCAGTTTGGACCCAACCATATGCAAATCAGTCTTGACCCTGCTCCCCATGGGAACAGTCTAGCCCGAACTGCCAGGTCAGGTCCTCCCTAAAAGTGACGCACCGGCGGTGCAGGCTGCTGAAAAAAATGGGCCTGAATGTTTTTGCTTTCTATTATCACCAGAGGCATCATGGTACTAAAAATCTAAAGAGAACAGCTTATCAGTAGGACCCATCAAGACAAAGGATGTCAGAGGGAGGGACAGGCGAAATATTTAGAATACGCATTTGCAAAGGCAATAGGTCTCGCCTATGCAAAATCTATTGGCCTTGTCAACTTATTTTAGCCAGGTTGCATAGCAGGGCGGCCACGCTGGTGTGCAACATGGCTGAAAGTAAAGAAAATAAAAGTGCTATGGACAGCCAGCATTGACCATGTCATAGCGCTGTACAGCATGGCTAGAATATTAGAAAAAAGTGCTAGGCCGCATCATAGCACTTTTTCCTGACGGGGTTGCAACAAGGAAGTTGGAGGGGTGAAAGGAACAGGGGAAAGCAACAGGGGCGTGGGAGGAGCTGGGAGAGGTGAGGGAAAGCAACAGGAGGGGTTGAGGGAGATGTGGAAAGCAACAGGGGTGAGAGAGGAGGTGGGAGGGATAGGAGTAAGCAACTATGACGAGGGAGAGAGAGGGATGGATAGAGGCAGGCTACAGACATTTGCACTCTAATGGACTGCTAGCCTACTAATAAAAAAAGTACCTCTGCAAGTGTATGCCAGTGTAAGAACACTGGCCACACACAGGAAACTGTACTTGATCTATGCTCCACTGAATGGTAAACACAGGAAGAGAAAACGGAAACAGGAGGCAATGACCAATGGGAAGCAAGGAAATGAGAGTGACATGGAAGACAACCAATGGTAAGTGATTGTACGTAATGGGCGGGCTCTAATCCCTTTTCATTTTTTGTATTTTTTTTTTATTGCACTTGTTGCTTGGCCCCATGCACTGGCCCTCCCTCCTTTAATGGTTACTTGCACCCATGCTTATGCCCGCCATCCTTCCGTTGTTGATTACCCCATTCATTTGCGTGCCCTCTCTCCTTGCTTTGTTTGCCCACACCCATCCACCCTACCGCCTTCCATTATTGCTTGCCATCCTCCCTCCTTCCGTTGTTGCTTGCTCCTACTCACCTGCCCTCGCCTCTCCCGCCCCTCTCTCTGCCTTCTTACCTTATTTCCTCCTTCTTTCCTTTGCTGCTTTCTCCCACACACCACCCTTCCCTTCTTCCGTTGTTGCCTGTCCTACCCTTTCCACTGTTGTCCATCTTGCTGGCCCCCGTAAGCCTCCAGCTTCCACGCGGTTGTCCATATTGCCCTATAACATAAGAAGCACTATGACGCAGACACCACTGGCCACGTCATAGCACCTTTTTTCCCCATCCACCCTCTGTGGTGTTGACGCACATCCTTCTCTCCCTTCTGCCACAATAAAAAAGTGCTATGATGTAGCTACTGCCTGCCAGATCATAGCACATGTTTGTAACTTTCAGCCGTGCTGCACTGCTGTTCAACATGGCTAAAACATGTACAAAGTCAATGCATTGCTTCACTGAGACCGTTTGGTTTTGCCAATGCTTGTTGGAAATTGCAATTCTGTAGTACACCATGTAATTTGTGTTCTAATGGACAGATAAATGGAAAACTGCATAGTCATGTATTTGTATTGTAACCTGCACTTTCTTTGGCAATAGGAGCTTGTGCTCGAGTGTGGCATGTTTGTGTGGAAGGCTCTATGGCGCTTGAGGTCACCTCATGTTAGAGGGGTGGATTATCTTAATTACAATTGATAACTTTTGATGTTTACCACCCAAGGTGGCGGATAAAACATTAGTGCAATATAAGATGCAGATAATTGTACAAATGGTTACCTTTTACAAGAAATTATGATTGAAAATGTCATAATTTAATAAATTAACACTCCTTGATAAGAATCTTAAATTAGTTTATAAATAATGATCTGTTATTGTTGGAGTGCTAATATGAATGGAAGGCGGCGTAGGCGTGATGCCAATTCTAAAGAACGTGTGATTGAGGTAGATTTAAAACGCACTGCTTTCTTTTATTAACGCACAAATGTTTATTCCAAAAATCTTTTTATATCTCTTTTTGCTTGTGGCTGAATAATCCACTTTGATACATCCTGTTTTGGTGATTAGAGATTTGCACATCTTATTACAATAGATTATTTTTCCACATGAATCCTCATATTTTCTAGGAAACACATTTTGTGTACATGTCTGTGAAAAACAGATGGGACGATGGGTTAAGCTCACGCCCCTTTGAATTATGTTCCTTCCTCCCTGAGCAATAAACATGCTTCACGGGAGGCGTCGAGTTATTTAGCGCTGGGTGACATTTTCATATTTTCACGGATGGTCTCTGGCTCCTGGGCGAGGGATCCGGTTTCCTTGACTGTCGACCCCTAATGGTGGCTTCCTGTGGCGAAAAGAGTTCACTTCCAGGCGCTGCATGTGGTTTACTGATCCTGCCAGTGGCCGTATTTTGCTGACAAAGCCATGCGTTAGGCTTCTTCCAGTTCTACCCCTTTGACTCCAGCAAACCGGTGGCCATCTTTGGGCAGCTCCTGCAACAGTGGCCACTTAGTAGGGTTGCCATGGGCAGGTGAGTAGCTTCCAGGGGGTGCGGGAGGGGGGTGTTTGAGGTGTTATTCATTGGTGGCAGGCAGATTTAGGAGGGAAGCACACACACTCATTCTTTCACACACGCACGGATGCACATCCATTAACAACACTCATAACATTCAAACATCCGCGCACGCACCAAACATTCATTTTGAAAGATCACACATACACATACACACACACACATTCTCTCTCTCTCATACCTTCAGCCTCATAGGTCCCAGGAGAGTTGGGACTGCTGCCTTCCCTCATTGGCCTTAGGTCAGCCAATGAGGGAAGGCAGCAGTCCCAGCCTCGTCACAGAGTGGGATGGGGTCAGTGAGACTGCTGACCCCACCCCACTCTGAGACGAAGTGTCACTGATTGACACTCGCCCTGGGCGCTTCAGGGCTTAAACCTGAAGCACCCAGGGCGAGTGTCAATGGGTGACGCTTTCCTTGTCACCCAGGGGAGGGCCTCGAGGCACCTTTGCTGGGCCGAGGAGGTCACGCCCACAGGAGCTGTGACCTCCTCAGCCCAGAAAAGTTCAGCTCAGGCAGCCAGGAGTGTGCTCGCGCATGTCTGCTCCTGGCTGCCTGACCTGAACATGAAGTGTCTGCCAGGCTGACCTTTGTTCAGCCTGACAGACACTCTTCATGAGGGGCAAAAGGTTGGGGGGCGTGGCCACTCCGCCCGAAAGGACGGGCCGCGCCTGGTGTTATTCCCCCCTAATATATTTATTTTCTGATGAATAGTTGGGCATGGGTGCTTTCAGTCGGGTATGGTGGGGTGTCTGTCTGATTTCACCTGGGATTTTTGCAGGCACACACTGACAAAACACACACACACACATCTCTGTTCTGAAAGCCCTGAAATTGTTGGGTATTTTACAAAATATTGTGTTCCTCTCACTTATTCCTCTCCCTTTCCACTGCCCTTTAAGTCCCTCTCATGCGCCCTGCTTGTCGTATAATGTATTTTAACAATACGTGCCAGCGTGATTGTTTGGAAATTTGAAGCTCACACCCCTCCAATCTTACTGGCCAAGCCGTGGTCCTGGCCATGGGCCCTAAGACAAAGAGTACAATCCCTCTTTCCCTAGCGTGGTCGTAAAAAAACAGTTATATTTGAGGTGTAAGGACGTCTTCAGACCATTACGGGATGTGGTCGTGATGCAACCACACCTGATGCACTATTGACACCTACACCTCCATACATGCCAACATTTTAGGAGAGGAAAGTGGGAGAGTTAAAAATAAATCATAGGGAGAATGTATTTCCCCCTTTGACGACTATTGAATGAGAGGCAGTTTAAAGCCAGAGACTGCAAAAATAATACATTTTGAACTTAAAGAAATCGGGAGACTCCCGCCTGAATCAGGTCTATTTGCACGTATGCGCCCCTGACCTGCAACATGTCTTTCTTTTATTCAAGGCACTTCTCAGAGTTGTCACAGGTGCGGCCTATGAAACTTTAGGCTGAGGTTGAGAAGATTGGCGCAACATTTGCTTTACTTCAGTACAGGTTCAGCTGCTGCTACAAATTAATCATGGCGCGGAAGAGGGTGTTGAGGGGTGGAGAAGTGTGGCTCAATGGTTAGAGCGGCAGACCCTGAAGCAGAGATCTGGCTGAAGACCAGGGTTCCAGTCCTGCTTTGGCAGGTCTTGGGCTCAATTCCCCTTGACCAGATAATTCTCGCCTCGGTGCCTAATCTAATTCATGGGTCCCACTCTGCAACTCTGGGCAATAGCTTGCTTAATCTCCACAGGGGCCCCAACAGCGCTTGGATGCTTGGCTTCACCCTGGGGGTGCCCAGGAGTGGGCACCTCACAGGGAAAAGCCAGGAGGGGTTCCATAGCGGTATGAGTACAGCGCCTTGAGACCCTAATGGGTGAGTAGTGCACTATACAAGTGCAAATTTACATTTTACATTTACATCCCAGAGTCCTCAGGGAGACTCTTGCTACTCTGGCCCAATATGGTGTTTTTTAGCACTCTACTTTCATTTTAGGGAATGGTTAATGTTTGGCCATGAGCACAGCAGCAGGCAGCATTGGAAGTGTGGGCCGCCGTGGCACAGTACCACCATATTAATGTTTGTGCCCCCTAAATGTAAGTGGTGGTAGGCAGGGTTAGCAGATTAAGACACTGCTTGAAAAAAAAGAAACCTTAGTTTATTGTAAAACTTCCTTCCCCTCTGAACACCTTCTGCGTGCAAGCTAAGTCCTGGCCTGCACTGTAAGGCAAACTACAAACCATTTCTGTTTCTTTCAAACGATCAGTGAAACAGCTCAATGTTGATCACCTAAAAAAATGAGCACAATGTAGGGATAATTGTAATATTGCACGAGCCACTGTAATGTGTGCATTAGTGAAATGCATTGATGGAAGCAGGCCTGGTGTATGCTGGGTACCTCAGATACTCAAACCTTATACCAGGTTCAAGTATCCCCTTTAGTGAAGTGTAGGCAGTGTCTAGGAAGCCAGGGCTCTCTAGAGGTAGCTGTAGATGAGCAGCCAAGCCTTATCTAAAAGACATGCAAAGGTCATGCAGTACTACTGTAGTCACACATCACTTACACACATGAAAGAAAACACTCAGTGTTACAAAAGTAATTTATTTTAGTGACACAATACCAAAAAGTACTAGAGAGGCAACCCTCCAATAGGAGGTAAATAACACGCTAAGGCCCTCATTACAACGTTGGCGGTAGAAGCCGCTTACCGCTGTGCAGAAGACCGCCAACACACCGCCGCCGCTGCGGAAATCCGCCACAGCTATTATGACCCACAGCTCGGAATCCGCCAAAATTCAGACACCCACACAAGTCCGCCACACCAAAGGTCAGTGATAAACTGGCGAAAACAAAACCTCCACCGTCACGCCAACAGAAATACGCCCACACTATCACGACACACGAATCCATGCTGCGGTCTTTCAACCGCGGTATTCCATTGGTGGTACACACCGCCGCGCTCAAAATACACACACATTTACAAAACACATCCACATTGGACAATTCGAAACACACACACCTGATACACATACACACACCACTCCCACACACCTATTACAAAATAAAGAACACACCCACATCACCCACCAACCCCTACGATCACAATTACCGAGAGAAGGCCAGAGAGAGACACCACAAACAACTACCAAGCATCCACAGGCACACAATACCATCACCCACAGGACCTCCACGCACCTCACACAACACACCACTAAACATCACCCCACTTATCACTACACATACCACCCCAAACATCACCCACACCACCCCATGGCACGGCAAAGACACCCCAGGTTCTCTGAGGAGGAGCTCAGGGTCATGGTGGAGTAAATCTTCCGGGTAGAGCCACAGCTATTGGGATCACAGGTGCAGCACACCTCCATAGCTAGAAAGATGGAGCTATGCCGCAGAATAGTGGACAGGGTTAACGCAGTGGGACAGCACCCAAGAAATCGGGATGACATCAGGAAGAGGTGGAATGACCTACGGGGGAAGGTGCGTTCTGTGGTCTCAAGACACCACTTTGCGGTTCAGCGGACTGGCGGCGGACCCCCACCTCCTCCCCCACAACTAACAACATGGGAGGAGCAGGTCTTGGCGATTCTGCATCCTGAGGGCCTCGCAGGAGTAGATGGAGGAATGGACTCTGGCAAGTCAAATCTTAACTATTACATCCCCCACCCTACCTGCATGCCATCACATACCCCCACCCTCACCGTCATCACTCCAACTCCTCACAAATGTCCCAACATCACAAACCACCCATCCCAAAACCAAGCCCTGGACACCCATCACCAAAGCATGGCCACTGCACATACCCATACACCTCCCTAAACCACAATCACACAAACTCCCACACAGGAATGCAAGCACTGGGGTACACGGTCACCCACCTATTGCACACCATGGCACACACAGATGTAATAAACATCCTTTTATACCCCTGCAGGACCCCTACCCAACGTCACCAGACAGGAGGGTCCACACATGTCCACACCACCAACAGAAGAGGCCCCCAGTGATGACAGCAGCTCTGTCCAACTGGATCTAGATGACCAGCCCGGCCCATCGGGGGCCTCGGAAAAGTCAGTTCCCCTCACACAGTCACAGGCCACTTCAGAGCTTCCCCCATCTGGAAACACCAGCACATCACCCACCCAGCGGGCCCATACCTCTGTCCCCAGGGCAAGTCAATCAGCAGTGTGTCCACCACTACAGGGAACCCAGGCTAACCCACCACCCCAACAACAACAGGGACCTGGGGGCAGTGGTAGTGGGCACACGGTCCAGGGGACGAAGGCCCAGGAACACAGGGGAACTGGGAGGGCTGCTGTGCGACAGGGGGAGGACAGGCCAAGGGAACCCACTCTCCACGAGGCCCTCTCCAACATCATGGGAGCCTACCACCACTCCCAGGAGACAATGGCAACGGTACTGGCCAAGTTTCAGGAGACCCAGCGCCTGCAGGAGGAACAGTATTTGGGCTTCAGGGAGGAACTCAGAGCCATCAATTCCACCCTGGGCACCATCGTAGGGGTGCTGAAGGAAGTACTCAACACCAGGAGGGACACTGTGGCACAACAAGGGGCCCCTGACACTAGCCTGGACGATGAACTGCCCACCACCTCCGCTGGCGCTAGTGGACAGGAGGCACCACCACAGGACCACCACACCAGCACTCCACCCCCTGCAGAGGGAAAACCACCCCGCAAGCGGTCCCTGAGATCCAGGACAAAGACAGAGAACGATGCCAAGACCTCCGCCAAGAAATGAGACCACCCTGAATGTTATTTGTCTGTCCCACTTTGTCACCCTGTCCATCCTCAACCTGCCCCAGCTCCACTTCCTATGCCCATTTGGGCAATGCACCTGTGAGACTAATAGACTGGACTCTGCCATGGACATTCCTCCACCATCACCCCTCACCATTTTACAACCCCCTCCAATATTGAGCACTTAAATAAACACCCTTGAAGCACAAAACAATCTGGAGTCACTCTGTGATTTCGAAATAGTGTATTAGCAATTACAGTGTCAAAATGCTCTTTCATATGTAATGTCAACATACCTATGTCACACAGCTCTAGTCCATGAGGAAACAAAGCAGATGTCACACAGTGGGACCCACATCTGTGAAATTGTAAGGGAAAGTGACAACTCAGTGACCATACAGTGGCTGAAAACGACAGACAGTAGAGAGGTAGTAGTGTTAAAGTACATGTAGTAGGCAGGTTTGCATTCTTACCTGTGTCTCACTGGAAATATTGCAGGATCACTGAGTTCCTGTTGACGATGTCCTCTTCTTCTGCTTCCTTGTCTTCACTGTCCACAGGTTCCACAGCTGCAACAACAGCGCCATCTGGACCATCCTCCTGTAGAAAAGGCACCTGTCGTCGCAAAGCTAAGTTGTGAAGCATACAGCAGGCCACGATGATCTGGCACACCTTCTTTGGTGAGTAGAATAGGGATCCACCTGTCATATTGAGACACCTGAACCTGGCCTTCAGGAGGCCGAAGGTCCGCTTTATTATCCGCCAAGTTCACCCATGGGCCTCATTGTAGCGTTCCTCTGCCCTTGTCCTGGGATTCCTCACTGGGGTCAGTAGCCATGACAGGTTGGGGTAACCAGAGTCACCTGCAAATGGCGAGGGACAACCTGTAAGGATATACCCAGACCTAGACAACCATTCCCACAGACTTGCTTCCAGGTGCTCACCTAATACCCGCACACGGTGCCTCTGGAGTTGACCCATCACATAAGGGTTGCTGCTATTCCGCAGGATGTTAGCGTCATGCACTGAGTCGGGGAACTTGGCATTAACATGGGAGATGTACTGGTCTACCAAACACACCATCTGCACATTCGTTGAATGATAACTCTTCCGGTTTCTGTACACCTGTTCACTCCTGCGGGGTGGTACCAAAGCCACATGGGTCCCATCAATGGCAACTATGATGTTAGGGATATGTCCCAGGGCATAGAAGTCTCCTTTCACTGTAGGCAAATCCTCCACCTGAGGGAAAACGATGTAGCTCCGCATGTGTTTCAGCATGGCAGACAACACTCTGGACAACACGTTGGAAAACATAGGCTGGGACGTCCCTGATGCTATGGCCACTGTTGTTTGAAATGACCCACTTGCAAGGAAATGGAGTACTGACAGCACCTGCACTTGAGGGGGGATTCCTGTGGGATGGCGGATAGCTGACACCAGGTCTGGCTCCAGCTGGGCACACAGTTCCAGGATTGTGGCACGGTCAAGCCTGTAGGTGATGATCACATGTCTTTCCTCCATTGTCGACAGGTCCACCAGTGGTCTGTACACCGGAGGATGCCGCCATCTCGTCACATGTCCCAGCGGACGGTGCCTATGAAGGACAACAGCGAGCACAGAGTCAGCCAACTCAGAGGTACGTACCCACAGCTTACACAGAACACGAATCATAATTCGATATTTGGCCTGTATGAGTGTTAAGGCAAGGCCTAGGTATGTGTGACGCAGTTAAAAATTAAGCCATGTGGGCCCCTGAAATGGCGGCTGCCTGACCTGTAAAGTGGGACAATGGGATGTGAGGTAACTGTGTTGGCATTGTACACCGTCGCTGTAGGCAGTCGAAGACCACGGTGCAATGCTGCATTGGTTAACATTGGACTTTATGGGTCCCAGGAGCCAATGACAATGTACGCCGGCGGTGACGGTACGCGCCGCCGCGGACGTGACCGCCATTTTCTATCTGTTCAATCACTCGATACCTGATCTTCGACAGGAGAGGACCTACAGTGCAAGTGCTGCTGTAACCTCGGTCTGGAAGAGACAATGGCTTGTGCGTCTGGGGAAAGGGCCCCTGCCTTCACATCGGAGGAATTGGAGAAACTCGTGGATGGGGTCCTCTCCCAGTATACGCTACTCTACGGTCCTCCAGACAAACAGGTAAATACACTGGGAGCATACTGTATGGGCTATGCCTGTGTGGAGTGGGGTGGATGAAAGATGGGGGGGAGATTGAGGCGTGCATGAAAAGACAGTGAGTGCATGTGCATCATGGCAAGGATAGGGATGGGGGCCAATGACTGTGACGGTGCATTTGGTACTAACTTTTCTTTTCCCCCTGTACAATTCATGTAGGTCACCGCCCACCAGAAAAAAGATAATTGGCGTGCCATCGCCAAGGACATCCGGACCCTGGGGGTCTACCACAGACGGAGCACCCACTGGCGTAAGAGATGGGAGGGCATTCGCCGCTGGAGCAAGAAGACGGTGGAGGCCCAGCTGGGGATGGCCTCCCAACGTGGGAGGGGTGCCCGTCGCACCATGACCCCCCTGATGTTCAGGTTCCTGGCGGTGGCGTACCCAGAGTTGGATGGGCACTTGAGGGCATCACAGCAGCCACAAGGGGGTGAGGACACTCTCATTCTGCTGATTTTGCGCACAGTGGAGGTGTCTGGGTGGGGGAGGTGGGCTGTGGGTTTCCCTAGGCCAGGGCAAGTGTGCTAGTTAGGTCCCCTTGTTCTGGCAGACCCTGTGGCACCCCAAACCCACCTGTGTACATTGCCAAGTACACCTAGTCAGGATCCTGTGTCATCCATGTGTGCAGATGTCGTCCATAGCCTTGTAGGCCATGTCTCAGGGATTGAACAGTGGAGGCCAAGTCCGCGGTGTAGTGCAGGGGGCTTCTGTGTCTGTCGTGTCCGCCAATGGTAGCGGTAATGCATGCACTCAACATGCCTTTCTTCTGTCGCCCCCCCTTTTTGTGGTCTCCCTGTTCTTGTGTGCATTAGCATCATCAGGCAGAGGAGCAGTGGCACCGGAGCAGGAGGGAGCTGCATCCCACATGGCCCTGGAGGGCGACACTACGGACTCAGAGTTCACCAGTGGGACGGAGGGCGAGGGGAGCTCCACGGCGGGGACAGGAGCTGGCACCAGTGACACAGACTCGTCCTCTGATGGGAGCTCCCTTCATTTGTGCCCCCCGCATCTACAGGTACAGCCGCTACCCCCCCTACCAGCACCGCCCTCCCAGCAACCCCTCAGCCATTGCCCCGTGCCCGCTCAACCAGGAGGGTGGACATCACCTTCGCCCCAGGCACCTCCGCCCCTGCCCCAGTCACCCCTGCTGCCCTCAGCGAGGAGGCCATTGACCTCCTCAGGTCCCTCACTGTTGGGCAGTCTACAATTTTGAATGCCATCCAGGGCGTAGAAAGGCAGTTGCAACAAACAAATGCATTCCTGGAGGGCATTCATTCTGGTCAGGCGGCCCTTCAGCGAGCTTTTCAGACTCTGGCCTCAGCACTGATGGCAGCCATAGTCCCTGTCTCTAGCCTCCCCCCTCCAACTTCCTCCACCCAGACCAAATCCCCTCTACATCAGCCTATCCCAAGCACACCTTCAGACCAGCATGCACACACGTCAACACACAAGGGAAGCACTGGCAAACATAAGCATCACACATCCCACAGGCACTCATGCAAGCATCACACATGCAGACACACCAACATCCACTGCCTCCACTGTGTCCCCCTCCTCCTCGTCTCCCTCGTCCCTCCCTGTCTCGTCCACACTCACACCTGCATGCACTACATCTACAGCCAATACTTTCATCACCAGCACACCCACCACCACACCCCGCTCACGTGCAGTCACCGCCCCTACTGCCATTCACACGTCCCCTATGTCCTATCCCAGTGTGTTGGTGATGCCCCCTCCCAAGATACACAAACGCAGGCACACACCCATCCAACAGCCATCCACCTCACGACAGCCGCCAGCGCATGCACCTTCACCCAAAGTCACCAAACGAGCACCTCCTACAACCACAACCTCTTCTTCCACTCCCAAACCCCCTCCAGCTACCCGTCCCAGTGTTCCCAAAAAACTTTTCCTGTCTAACCTTGACCTCTTTCCCACACCTCCCCCACCCCGTCCGTCTCCTAGGGCCCGACTCTCCAGGTCCCAACCTAGCACCTCAGCCACAACATCTCCGGGACCAGTGGTGCCTGTAGTCACCAGAATCTGGAGTGCACCGGCCACCAGGGCAGCCAGTGTGGCACGGAGCCACAGAACGGACAGTCCCCCACCTCAAGCATCAAAAGTTGGCCAGTGCCCGGCTCGAAAGAGGGGGAAGACTCCAGCCACCAAAGCCGCTCCCAGGGGTACAGGTGGGAGTGTGGATTCAGCTGCGACACCTTCCAAGGTGGGGAAGGGTCACAAGAAAGTCAGTAAGGCTGGGAAGAGCAGCACGGCGGAGAAGACCGCCATCATCACCACTGCCCAGGAGGCGACCGCCACCAGCCCTGCTGCCCAGGAGGTGACCGCCATCATCCCCGCTGCCCAGGAGGCCACCGCCAGCACCAGCCCTGCTGCCCAGGAGGCGACCGCCACCAGCCCTGCTGCCCAGGAGGCGACCGCCACCAGCCCTGCTACCCAGGAGGCCAACGCCACCAGCACAGCCGCCCAGGAGGCCTCCGCCAGCACCAGCCCCGCTGGTCCAGACAGGACCACCAGCACCAGCCCTGCTGGGCCAGACAGGACCGTCAGCACCTGCCCCGCTGGGCCAGACAGGACCGCCAGCACCAGCCCCGCTGGGCCATGAAGGACCACCAGCACCAATCTCGCTGGGCCAGACAGCCCCGCTGGGCCAGACAGGACCGCCAGCACCAACCCGCTGGGCCAGACAGGACCACCAGCCCCGCTGGGCCAGACAGAACCGCCAGCAGCTGAGTCACTGCAAAGGACCCCGCCGCAACAAGCACCGCTGAACAGGACACCGCCGCCACAAGCACTGCTGAACAGGGCACCGCCGCAACAAGCACCACTGAACAGGGCACTGCTGCCTCTAGCACCGCTGAACAGGGCACCGCCGCCACTAGCACCGCTGGCCCATGAGCGCCAAGGGCACTGACGCTACTGAGTCCGTCATGAGCAGGATGAAGCACTCTGGGCACAAAGCCCCCGCCAGAACCAGTGGAGTATCACATCCACTACCTCTGTCCTTGGCAGGATGAAGCACTCTGGGCACAAAGCCCCCTCCAGAACCAGTGGAGAAAGGCATCCACTTGAGAGACTGAGGCTTTGCACTCCCCAGGATGGAACAGTGGGCAAACCACCCACTGTAGAGACTTGAGAGACTGTGGCTTTGCACTCCCCAGGATGGAACAGTGGGCAACCCACCCACTGTATAGACTTGAGAGACTGTGGCTTTGCACTTCCCAGGATGGAACAGTGAACAAACCACCCACTGTAGAGACTTGAGAGACTGTGGTTTTGCACTCCCCAGGATAAAGCAGTGGGCAAACCACCCGCTGTAGAGACTTGAGAGACTGTGGCTTTGCACTCCCCAGGATAAAGCAGTGGGCAAACCACCCACTTGTGAGACTTGAGAGACTGTGGCTTTGCACTCCCCAGGATGGAACAGTGAGCATGTGGCCCCCTTGTGGATTTGGCGTTGTGCCTTCAACCAGCTGAGGTGCCCCCCCTTTCCCTTCCCCCTGAGGTGCCTGTTTTATTGCTATCTGATGCCCCTGCAGTGTTCTCTTCGTCATGTTCGGGGATTGAGTGTGGGCCTCGCCCATACCGTGTGGGCCCAGTGTTCCACGGACTTCAATGGAGCACTACCTGGACTACTATTCTTGGTGTATATTTTGTTTATAGTGTATAGATATATTTTTGCGTCCTGGATTTTAATATATTACAATGGTTACACTCATTTCCTTTTGTCTTTGCATTCTTCCGGGGGGGTTGGGGGGTGTAACTGTAATGGATCAATATGTATTAGTGTGTGTGTTGTCGTGGATGAGGGTGGGGGTGTTGCGTATTGCGTGTGTGTGTGTCTGTTTTTTCCCTCCCCCCTCCCGTGTGTCGTAGGTGCAGTACTCACCGTTGTCTTCGCAGCCGGCGTTCGTGCTCCTGGTAGAAGAGCAAGAAGATAAGGGCTGGCAGGATCAGGAGCTTGGGTTCCATGGCGTCCTGATTCCTCGTGGGGGGTGTAGAGGTGAGCGTTTTCCCTTCGAAGTCCTGTTCCCGCCATGTTTTTGTTCGCGGTGAATCCGTCCCGGAAAAGGTGGCGGATTGGTAGGTTGTGATACTGTGGGAGGTACATTGCCCTCCGCCTGTCTGTTGGCAGTGACTGCCGCGCTGTTTGTTTGTACCGCCGTGGCGGTCGGAGTGTTAAAGTGGCTGTCTTTGTTGGCGGTTTCCGCCACGGTCATGATTCAATTTATTTTTCCGCCGGCCTGTTTGTGGTTTTACCGCTGCTTTAACACCGACCGCCAGGGTTGTAATGACCACGTAAATATGTACACTAGTTATCAGCAATAGGTCTAGAAAGTGATAGACAACAGTGCAAATGCAAATAGACAATAGTGACTGTATGGGGAGCCCAAACCATATACTAAAAAAATGGAATGCTAACACAGGACCCCCACCTAGGTAAGTGGAATGGGTAGAGGGGAGCTGGGGGTACTAGGAGACCCCAAAGTTATGTATCACAGTGTCCCCTAGCGACCAGGAGGAAAGGAGTAAATTACTTGATTTTCCCCAAACCACCCAAAAGGTAGAAAATGAAGAAAATGCAACACCCAGACTAGACTGCAAGAAACCAGCAGTGGATTCCTGAAGAGGAAGACCTGTGGAAAAGGGGACCAAGTCCAGAAGTCACAGGAGGGTCCAGGAGGAGTAGGAGCTACTACCCACCCAGCTGCGGATGCAGTAGTTGGTCGATGGTAGGACGACCACAGTCAGGAATGCATCCCTGAAGCAGGTGAAGAATTCCTGGAGGATGCAGTCGATGTCCAATGCCGGATGGAAGATTGCAGTCGGTCAGTGGTTTGGAAAAGTCACTAACAAGCGTTGGGAAAGGTAGAGGTTGTGGTGAAGCAAAAGTGGAGCTGCCGGGGACCAGCAAGGTCCAGGAGAATTCAACCAAAGGGGGGAGTCCTAGGGGGACCCTCAGCAAAGCAGAGATTCCACAGAAGAAGAGGTAGCCCCCCACAGGAGACCCACAGGACAAGGAACCAGGAGTCGCAGAGGAGCCCACCAACACAACTGAAGAAGGGTCCCACGCCGCAAGAGAAGCACGCAGAGGGCTGTGCATCACAGGAAGGAGTGCTGGGCCTACACGGAGCCTGAAGATCCTTTTGAGGAGATGCAAACAAGCCTTGGTAAATGCAAGAGACGTAGTGCATGGGGGTACTTTCCTATGTGGGAAGGCAAGAGCTTACCTCCACCAAAGTTGGACAGCTGGCAGAGAGGACTAAGAGGGCTACTCCGGACCACCGCCTATGATGCAGGATCCATGCAGCTCAGGATGAGAGCAGGTCCATGCAGATGGTCGTCGTTGCAGTTGGTGCCTGCGGATGCAGGGGAGTGACTCCTTCACTCCAAAGGAGATTCCTTCTTCCTTCACATGTAGACCAAAGACTTGCCGCCCTCAGAGGATGCACAGCCGGGGAAATGTTGCAGAGTCTTCCTTGTGGATGCAGATTGTCAGTTCCTGGAGGGTCCAGTCACAGTTCCAGTAGCTAGAAGTCCAAGTAACGTTGCAAAGGAGTCCTGCTGGAATCTTGCAAGCCGAATCTGATGACCTACCCAAGAGAGAGGCCCTAAATAGCCCTGAAAGGGGGATTGGTCACCTTGCCAGATGTCCACCTATCACAAGGCGGCTCTGACGTCACCTGCCTGTCATGGCCACTCAGATGCTCCCAGAGGTCCCTGCCAACCTTGGATTCAAGATGGCAGAACCCAGGGACCCTCTGGAGGAGCTCTGGGCACCACTCCTGGGGTGGTAATGGATAGGGGAGTGGTCACTTCCCTTTCCATTTTCCAGTTTCGTGCCAGAGCATGGACTGGAGGTCCCTGAACCGATGTAGACTGGTTTATGTATGGAGGGCACCAAATGTGTCCTTCAAGCATACTAGTGGCTTGGGGAGGCTCCCCCTTCCAAGCCATGTAACACCTATTTCCAAAGGGAGAGGGTGTTACCCCCGCCCAAAGGAAATACTTTCTTCTGCCTTCTTGGGCTTGAGCTGTTCAGGCATCAGGCGGGCAGAAACCTGTCTGAGGGGTTGCAGCAGTTGGGGCTGCCCGGAAAACCCCAGAAGGCTGGTAGGAGCAATGCTGGGGGTACTCCAAGGTGCCCCCAGAGTGCATGGAGTCATACTTCTAATACTGGCAACAGTATTGGGGTATGATTCTGACATGTTTGATACCAAACATACCTAAGTTCGGAGTTACCATTATGTAGCTGGAGATAGGTAGTGACCTATGTCCGGTACATGCATAAAATGGCATCCCTGCACACATGAAGTCCTGGAGTTTGTGGTGGCACCCCTGCTAGTGCAGGGGTGCCCTCACACCCAGGTACTTGCACCCTGTCCTCTGGGCTAGGAGGGCCTGCCATGGGGTGACTTACAGTGACCTGGTGCAGTAACCTGTAGTGAAATAGGGTGCATGCACCCTTTCACACAGGCTGCAATGGCAGGCCTGCAGAACACTTTGCATGGGCTCTCCATGGGTGGCATAATACATGCTGCAGCCCATGGGGACCCCTGGTACCCCAATGCCCTGGGTACCTGGGTACCATATACTAAGGACTCACATGGGGGCACCAGTATGCCAAATGTAGGGTGAAAATGGTTTAAGTAACCAAGTTGGAAGGGAGAAAGCATACTCACTGGGGTCCTGCAGGTGAGCAGGATCCCTGTGAACACAGTCAAACACACTGACAAACAGGCAAAATGTGGGGGTAACCATGCTAAAAAGAGGCTACTTTCCTACATGCATGTTTAACTTGTCATCACTGAGTCTATTGAATGAGTCTCTCTCACACTAACAAAAATATTATTTCACAACTTTTTTTCCATGTTATCTTTCCTAAAACACAAATTGGATCACCAGATATCTCCTCCAGTTTTACCCTCAGAGAGCTTCCATCCCCTCAGTACTTTGAGGTGGACTTAAGATTGTATAAGTAGTTTAGAAGCTAGAAATTACATCATATGAGACACTAAGGTTGGTAAATTGACACAGGAATATACACACAGGCCGTTGACATGGGGACATGCACAGATAGTAGGAAACTGGCACGGAGCACCAACACAGCCACTGGCCATGTCACACTGTGGGGACATTGACACTGGTGTTCTGACACTGTGGCACTAACACTAGGATACCAACATGGGGACATTCTGACATGTGACACTGGAAACAAGGTACTGTCACCAGGATATTGACACCAGCAAATCAGCACTGACACTAGGGGACTCTGAAACAGGAGCACCAACACTGACATGAGAACAATGATACTGGAACACCGACATGGCATATGGCAGTTTTTTGGGGCCCCCGACAGAGGAATGCTAGGACACAAGGATACTGGCACTAAGATAGTAACACTAGGACATAATACCGGAACAGTGACAAAACATAATGACTAGGGGGATGCAATACTATTGAACTGCCATGTGGATGCTAACAGAGGCACACTGACACAAGGGCACTGACAAAGGGATTGTGACACTGCCAATAGCACAAGGACGATTGGACAATTGAATAGCAGCAACACTGATACAGGGGTGTTTTCATGAGTGTAGTGACAATGGAACATTGACATGGGTCACAAACATTGTCCTAGGACATTAACACAGAGACACTGACACTAGAATTCTGACACAGCAGCATCAGCAATCACACGGCGACCCCAACAGAAACGCACTGCCATTGGGACAATAACATTGGGACACAAATACTGTGACACTGACACTTGAGAACTAATGCTGTTGGTATTGGTGACAAAGATTCTGGGGCAGCAACTCTTGCATATGAATACTGACAGGGGGACAAAGACTTAGGGCTACTGACTGAGACACTGACACAAGTGCACTGAAATAGATTAATTGACACAGGAACACAAGGATATCAATACTGACAGTGCAACACTAGAACGAAGATTGGGAAATCCATCACTGCTACCGCTGCAAAGCCACAGTCACAGCAAGACACTAACATTGCAACAGCTAAACTTACATGGGGCACTGACATTTGAATGGTGACACAAGGACAAAATGATACAGACATTGAGATGTGGATAGTGGCACCAGGACACCGAAACAAATACAATGAAACTGGTAAAGAGAAAATTTAAACCTGACCACCTTAGGGTGGTATTCCCTCAAACATTTTGTCTGCTTGCCTTACAGGTTTGATGATTTCTTTTTGTTGGCCTTAGGACTCTAAGCACTTTAGCACTGCTGTCCAGTGCTAATGTGCACATACTTTCACCCTAAAACATGGTTTGATTAGTATATATCTAATTGGCATATTTATTTTACTTATAAGTCCCTTGTAGAGTGCACTGCATGTGCCCAGGAAGTGTAAATCAAATGCTAACAGTAGATCTGCACCACTGCTTGTGCCACCCACTCAAGTAGCCCTTTAAAACATGTCCCAGACCTGCCATTGCAGCCTGAATGCAGTATTCACTGCCATCAAGACTTGGCATATAAAACTCCTTGCCAAGCCTTAAACACCCCTTTTAATACATATAAGTCACCCCTTAAAGTAGGCCCCAGGTAGCCCATGGGGCAAGGTGCTATGCAATTAAAAGAAATGACACATATTTTTTAAGTTTTACATGCCCTGGTAGTGAAAAACTCTCAAATTCATGTTTCACTATTGTGAGGCCTACCTCTCTTATTGGATAACATTGGGGATCCCTTATTACATTTAGAATGTTGTAATTCCTGACTGGGAGGGAATAGACCGCTTATGTTTAGTAGCTATAGAATTGTAATGACAAATCCTCTTTAATGGTAAAGTCAGATTTATTATAACAATTTTGAAAATGCCACTTTTTGAAAATGTGCCTGCTCTTAGCCATTTGTGCCTGCAGCCTGTCTCCAACACATGTCTGGGCTGGGTGACAACTGGGCTCTGTGCATTCCCTCCAGGCAGACACACAAAGGGAGCTTAGGTGTGACTGATGGGCCATCAACATCCTGATGGTTCATTATGGCAGGATGGGTGAAAGGAGCTGACACTTACACCTGAATAGGCAGTGTCCTGCTTCAAGACAAAGGGCTTCATGGTTCCCTATAGTGAGTCTGGAGTCAGGGCAGGTAGGGAGAACCTCTGTGCACTTCAAAGCCCTTCTTTGAAGTCTCCCCCACTTCAAAGGCACCACTAGGTATAAGAACTGGAATTCTGATCCTACCAACTCTGGACCTGTGGATACTTTGCCACGAAGAAAGACTCTGGTGTAGAGGTGAAGGGGAAGCACCACTCTGCTGGTGGAGCTAACAGAGTTTTTGGAAATCTGCGCTCCGCTTAGAGCATGCAGTAAGTCCAAAAACTCTGCTAGCCCTCATAGCGGAGCTCACCAGGTGCGTGCGCATCCCAGTACAGCGCAAACCCAGACAGTCTGCGCTTGCGCTGTGCAGTCCATAATTTGGCTGCATGGTGCACCGGAGCACAGAGGGAGGCAGCCGCTACAGGGAGAGACGTCGCCATCAGGCAAGGAGAGGAGGACCCCCAAGAAGACTCAGGCAAGTCCTTGTCTCTTTTATTGTTGTTTGTGCATTCAGGCCAGGGCCGTAGGCAGTGAAAGCTCCAGTTTTAGGCCTTTTGTGCACCAGCCTGTCCTGTGTGCACTGCACAAGGGGCATGCCGGTGCACAACAGGCCTGGCAGCTTTCGCTGCCTACCGCCCTGGCCTAAATTCAGGCCAGGGCTGTAGCCAGCAAAAGAAAGCTGATGTTTCAAGCTCATGTGCCCCGGCCTGCCCCATGTGCAGTGCACACGGAACAGGCCTGTGCACAAGAGATCTGAAACAGGAGCTTTCACTGCCTGCGGCCCTCCTGAATGCGCCCGATCTTGGAAGTGCTAAGCAGGGTCGGGCCTGGCTGACCAGACCCAACCCGGCTTAGCTATTCAGACATCAGGCGCATTCAGGACTCTGTGGGTCACGGAACTCTTCCTCTGCGGAATTCCACAGAATTTGTTTTCCACTCTAAGTTAAACTCCGTGAACTCCACCCAGGCCTACTCTGGTGCCTCTACATGGACTGCTACTCTGCTGAAATGCTGCTCTTGAAAAATTGCTTTCTAGCTGTGCTGACCTACTGCCTGCTCCCTTCCTTGTCTGAGTGAGAAGGACTGCATCTAGAAGACTTGAACCCAGAACAATAGTGACTCCAAGGGCTGGCCAGCTTGCCCCCTGTTCTTTTGAAGTCTCAGGGACACAAAAGACTTCCAACTCATCACCTCCAGCAGCTAGACTTTGCTTGCTGCAAGTCATGCCCTGCCAAGTGGTGCCAATCCAGTCCTAGGCCCTTGGAAGTGGATAAAAAGTGCTGCTCCAGTTCAAAGTCCACACATTGACACAGGTGTGGTGCTTGGAACCGGCTTATCTCCATCAATGCAGACGCATCGCCACTGCTGCGAGGTTTGCGGACACCGCATCACCGTCGATATCAGTGCATCGCTGTGTGGATCATGAACACTGGATTACTGAGTGCCCAATGCATCGCCTCCATTCCTGGCGCATCACCAACTTTGTGTGGCTCAGAGCTGATGCTTCACCTACATCTGTAGGATGGACACCAGCACATCGCCTCCTTTGCTCCTCGCATCTTGCTTCCGACTTCGACATACCTCCAAACCAAGGTACTGTTTCAGCGGGCCAAGACTCATCTGTGTATACCACCCCCATTTTATCCCTGTCGCCTGACTCTTCAAATTTGACCCAGTCTAGAGCGACCAGATAGACCTGTTGGCACTGTATGCTTTTAAGTACTACAACAAGTTTATTCTTCAAAAATTCATATCTTGAGTCCTACTAATAGGCTTTTTGTACTTTTTGGATCTTATTTTAAATTCAGCTCTATTTTTTGTAAACAGTTGTGGTATCTTTTTGTGTGGTGTTCTACTGTTTTACTGTTTGAAGTTATTGCACAAATACTTTACATATTGCCTCTTAAGTTAAGCCTGCCTTCTCTGTGCCAAAGTAACAGAGGGTGAGCACAGAGTATTTATGGTGTGTATCTTACTTACCTTGACTAGGACTGTAGTGCCTGCTTGGACAGGGTGCATACCTCTGCAAACCAGAAACACAATTTCTAACAGGAACAATAGGGACATGTGGATTCCAAAACTGATACAGGGAGATTGACAAGTGGACACATATATGGGTCCGTACCAGATGTAGGTTGTGACTGGCAATGAGATTGGGAGTTGGACCTTTAGTACTAACATTCGGACATAGGGATACAGAGACATAGGATAACTGACTGACTGCAGGGAGCTGGGATCTGGTTGCAGTACCTCCCCCCACACCTTTTGCCTGTTTTTTAGATGCAACTTAGACTGAAGTGCACTGGGTTCCTGGCAACCAGGTCTGCAGTGCCAGTGTTCCTTCCCTAAAACAAGACACCTGGTCACTTGATCCTCAAGTGGCCAGACCCTTCAGCCCCCTATTAGTACCTAGTAAATGTTAACTCTGGTACCTAGGGCATGGGCACTGAATAAGGCCCCTCAGAGCTGCAGCACACCTTGTCCCACTCTGAGGGACCCAGCACCAACCTGATGCAGAATGCCATTGCAGGCTATGTGACAAAGTGCTTCCAAAATTGAAAACACGACATGGCACACAGCCTGCGTGCCATGTCCCATAAACACTGCAAGCAAAATATGTAAGTCACCCATCTTACAGCCCTAAGGCAGGGTAAATTATATTACATGTGAGGGCATATCTGCATAAGCAGATATGCCCCTGCTATGTCTTTGTCAATTCTCAGGCATAGTAAGTGTACAGGGCAGCCATCTTAAATGCATGTGCTGGACACTGGTCACTATGAGTTCCCTAGCTACACAATGGCTTCTCTGAAACCTGGGTTGTTTGGTAACATCATCTCAGAATATTAAACTTACACTGATTCCAGTGATGAATTTATTAATAAATGCACACAGAGGGAACCTTATAGGCGCCCCCTGAAAACCTAAGAGCTACTAGTGTGTTGACTGGTCCTGATCAGTTCAGCCACCACAGACGCGTTTCTGGACCTTCCGCGGTGACAGCCAAAAGTTTTTGAGACCCAGAGATAATGGCCTGCACTGGGCAGAGGTGTTACCTACTTTCCCAGGCAGGATGGACATTCCAGAGTGGGGAGCTTCAAAGGCTTTGATGCCTATGTAATGCGATCCAGGTCTTTCCAGATGGTGGAGACGACCAACCTTCCAGTCCTGACCCACGTTTTAGTGGCAGCATAGGCGGGAAAATTAGTTCAATTAGGAGGAATGGCCGCTTCATGCCAGTCACACCCCTAAGGTGGACTAGCTGGAGTGAACACTACCTTTTAAATTCCTCCATATGGTTTGTAAGGAATGTAGGTCACGAGGGTTAGGGTTATGCCCACTTCCCAATGGAAGTGGTCATAAAAAGGGTGCAGTCACCCTAAAGGTGAATAGCTCATTGTCTACCACCTGGCAATCCCTGTAACACCCCTAAATTCAGTATTTAGGTGGCACCCCTGAACCTTAGAACTCAGATTCCTGATGACCTACGAAGACTCGGACACTAAAGAATCACATCAGCAGGGAAGACTGCAGACACCAACTGACTTGGCCGCAGCCCTACCGGTCTGTCTACAGGCCTCAACTATTCTGCGCCAAAAATTAACCCGTCCTGCAGCCCAGCAACCTCCAAAGCTTTAGGAGGACTGCCTGCCTTTGACAAAGATCAAGATCTCCAGAGAACAGTTTACCTGTTCAAGAAGAGACCAACTTTAAAAGAAAAAGAACTCTGCCCTGTGGAACCTCAAAATCACCTCTGGACCCACCTCTGTACCCGACGCTCACGGTCCGAGTCCAAGTGGCCCACCTGTCCTGTGAAGGTTCCCCAGCGATCCTGAGTCCACCATAGGCTGACCCCTGGTGGACTCTGCATCGAAGCCTGCAGTCTCAATCTGAAGACTCCCACTGACTGCGACCTGCCCGGTTAGCTGTTCCCGAAGCCTCCTGGCCCGAGCCTGCAGCCTTTCTTCAAAATGAATCTCCCTCATTGATTAACATTGGGCTCCCGACACTGTATTGGCACTCTGCACCCGGCCGCCCCTGTGTTTCTGAGGGTGTAAGTTTGGTGCTGCATTGTGGCCCCCCTTGTGCTTACCTCAACCTCAGAAGATCAAACACTGACACTACTTTACTCACCTGTGAGCAGCGCATCTTCGTTCTCCCCCAGTCTCCATTGGTTAACATTGGACATCTGACCCTGAATTTGTCCTCTGCACACGGCTGCCCCTGTGCCGCTGTGGGTGCACTCTTGGTACTGATTTGAACCTTGCCTAGTGTTGACCTGAAACCCCAAAGAGTGGTTTTGTAAGTCGGGTACTTACCTACAAAATGTATTCTTGGTTTCCTTCAATAGGTTAACATTGCTGAACTGAAATTGTTTTGTTTTTTGACACTGCAAAGTATTTATGCTTAAAACTCTAATTACCTGATTACAAAAAAGACATTTTATTTTTCTAAGTTGGTCTCAGATTTATTCTTTGTGTGTGTGTCTCATTTATTGCCTCTGTGAGTACAACAAATGCTTAGCACTACCCTCCGATAAACCTAACTGCTCACTCACGCTACCACAAATAGAGCATTTGTCCCGTCTACATTTGCCTCTGCAATACCAATTGGGGATCCACTGGACTCTCTGCACAGTGTACCTCATTTTAGTGCACTATATAGAGAGCCAGCTACCAACACTGAGGTACTCACACCTTTACAAAGCCACTGACATTGAGACAAGATGACACAGGAAAACTAATGGATCGACACAGACAATAGACCAAACAGACAGGCCAGAAGACTATAGACACCTAGACCAGAGACAACAGAATAAGCCAGTCTAGGTTGTAATTGAATCTACCTAATTAATACTTTTAATTTAGGTCACAAATTGTGACTCACTCTGATTGGATACCATTACATGGATGGTGGCCTGCAATAAACGTCTGTAATTGCATTTAAGTAGAGAATCTTTTTTACCTTACGAGAAATGGACTGCTTTAAAAATTGCTAATAATACTCAACCTCTCAGCTGTGTTTGACACAATATCTCATGCAGTCTTGCTACAGCAGCTATCCAATGTTTTGAACTGGATTCACTTTTTTCTTGATGTCTCTCAAGCTCTTTTTACCACCATTCACTTCCACCCCTAAATCACTCCAGCATCTACTCCCTTAAGGCTCCTCATTAAGCCCCACACTGAATACACAGCCTGTTGACTACTGTAGTTCAATCTTTTGGCTTACAATTTGTCTCCTAAGCTGATGGGACCAAGCTTATTGTCACCATATCTGGGAACTCCATTCTGACACCAAATTAATTTAAAGTCTGCCTTATTTCTTTAGCTAAATGGATGGAAGAAAGCAGTGGCCAACTCACTTCAGCGAAGACTGAAATTCTTATTTTTGGTAAGTTCAAATCTATCTGGTCAATCACTAGGTGGCCTTCTGATCTTGGGTCCCTCTACTGCCATTGAAGTTGGCTAGAAACCACAGGGTCAAATTTAATCAGGAGCTTACCTTTGGCATCAGACCTCATCAGTCTCTGCTTACTGGTTTACACTCTTGATCTCTCTCACAAAAGCATTAGACTTGCTATTTTCCACATCAAAAGATGCTGTGCAATCTCTCATCACTTCTAGGCTTGATTATTCCAATTCTCTTAATCTGAAGGCTCAAAAATATCTGATAGGGAGACTTCACTTGGTACAAAATATGGCAGCCTATCTGATTTTGAGCATCTTCGCGACAACAGCCCATTTCCTATCAGCTCTGTAAACTCTGCTGGCTTCCTGTACATAAGAGAATCCAGTTTAAAGGGACAGAAACAGAGCCCTCCTATTTTGCATAATTTGGCTCAAGCCTACATTCCTTGTGGATTCTTTGGCCAAACTGCCAATCCCATTTTAGCAGAGCTAGACGTGGTGGCAGGCCATCTACAATTTTGGCCGCCAAGCTCTGAATCAGTCTAGCTCCAGATATTCAAGATGCTCCATCAGTGGCTCATTTCTGCAAGCACCTTAAATCCTTGCCTGTTCAGAACACTGTAGGTATTCCTTAGTTATTTCAGAATCCCAGAATGCTTTAGCCGTGGTCTCCTGTACTGGGTCCTCGGACTAAGGCAACTGTTGAAGCTGTACAGAAAAATGATGACGCTAATCCTGCAAAGCACTCAGAGGCCCATTGAACACAATGGGAGTCTCTTTTTAACGCCTGCAGTTAGCAGGTGTTAAAAAATGCTGATGAAAATGATGCAAAGAAATCTCATGGATTGTGCCATTTTGTCGGCCCCTCTAGTGCCGGAACGCGCCCTTGCAAACATTATGCCTGGTGCAGGCATAATGTGGTGCAAGGGGTTACAAAGTGGTGCAATGCATGGATTGCGCCATTTTGGAAATATGGCGTGGCGTTTTTTGCCTTCTAACACCACATTAGTGTAAAACAAATGATGCTAATGTGGAATTAGAATGGCGCTACGCCCACATAAATCTGGGCCATATTGTCATTTTAATCTCCAGGTTCCAGCTTCATGCTTCGCGGGCTCTGCACTTTATTTCTACTGTTAGCATCATAAAGATATGTCTTCTGATGTTGCATATTGATCTGTTTGCATAGCACAGTATTGTTTGAGGTGACTATCTCCCTCACATACATTTTTGAATAGTCAACTCCTCTTGCAATGTACATGGCCACTTCCAAATCCAGGTTTTCAGTAGATGAGAATCTTTCGTCTTCTGAGTCACTATATTTACATGAAGCTATTAAAATTCTTAAAGATGCAACAAAATCATCCACTGTCTCTCCAGACTGTTGCGCTTTTCCAAAATCTCTTATCCAGCCTTTTTAATACAGCAGCATATTCATCATCCTCCTTAACTTTATCGCCCTCCTCACCTGGGTGAACTTCACTTCCTGTACAAGAAAGGTTTTTGATAATGTATTTCCTTCAGGAGTCAAATTGTGAATTAATAACGCCTTTCTATTCTTAAAAGCATCACCATCTATAGCATCAAAGTAGGCTTGGGAACTTTCTTCCCATAGTCATTAAAAAGTCATCTTATTGCCATCCACATGTTTGTTTCTCTGCATGGGAAGTAAACTTCTGGTGCTTATATCACACGCTTTTCTGCAGTCATAGGGGCATATTTATGAGAAGCTTGGGCCGCCATTGCGTCACAAAAATCAATACATCGTATCTATGAGGCTCCACAAAGACACATGGCATGACTTTGAATGGCGTCATGGATATGGAGCAAGGAGCACAAATTGCTGTGTTGCCTTACTCTGCACAAGGGACGCTTTACATGGACATTGCGGTGGGTGTTTCCATGCAACGCCTATATATTTTGATGCATCCTCAAATTTACAAGAACTTGTAAACCTGGGGATGCGCCAAAACCTTACGCCTCCTTAGGGAGAGATACAGCGAAGAGAAATATCTTTATTTCACATTGTTTTTTCCTCTGCACATATACAAAGAGGAAAATGTCTCCCGGGATTCTTTTGTGAAGGAAGGTAACCGTTCCTGCACAAAAACAATCCTGCATGCAACGCAGACACCCTTGCATCATGGTGCAAGGGTACCTGCGTTGGTGCTAGGCAGCCCTCTGTGCGCCAGCGTAAGGGAAAAGGACAGGAATTAACTGTATGCTATAGATACAGCACATTCCTGCCTGTTCACTTTGACACAGGGCAGCACAGCAAGATTACTCGCTGTGCTGCTCTGTGCCCAATCCCCATAAATATGCCCCAGGATTTGTGGGAGAATATTGCACATACAGAAAGCAGGGGCAACAAAAACAACCTGGCTCCTTGTCCTCTCATGAGTGACTGTCAGCAGTGAGGGTGCCAGGGCATCATGGGCAGGTCTTCGGCAAGTGGATGTGCTGAACCATGGGTAGTGGTGGGTACTTATTCAGGTCCACACCTAGTCACTGCCTGCATCACTGTGTTTTGGTGTTTGCAGCATGTAAGACTTGATGGCATGAACCAAGGAGAATGGGGTATATAAATTGTGAAAAAGCTATGAAGAAAATGCAATGCTCCTGTATTTTCCTGAACACCTAACCTCTGAACCTTGTGGTCAGTGTTCTATTATGTCCTGCTATGCTCCTATTTTGAATTCTCCCCTGCAGGCAACTTGCATGCTCTTTGCCACGATCTATTGCGTCTAAAAAAATATAAACTGGGGCTTTTAGTCTACCCAATACTTACCATTTATTGGCATCATTATTACCTTTCTCTGTGCACTGTCGCTTAGCGACGACCTATTATGTCTTAAAGAAAAACTCTAAAACTGGGATTTTAGCCCGCCTGTTACTTACCACTCATTGGAATCATTATTACGCTTCTTTGCTGCCTTCCAACTTGGCAGCATGTGTGAGGCGTCACTTCCTTTTCTGTGTGTGGAGCATGGACCAAGTACAGATTGATTTATCTTATTTTGCATCTGTCCTGTGCTCGCGTTGTGATTGAGGTACTATTTAATCTTTTTTTGGGCACTTTTATATAGCACAAACTTGGCCCGAAGGTATTGGATCGCTTTACATACACACCAGTTGCATTCCACAAATTCACAATATATATGTATATATACATATATATATATATATATATACATATTTTTAGGCACAGGAAATTAAGTGGTTTGCCCAAAATCACAGGGTGTTTCCATATTGGTGGAAAGAGACGACTTAGTGGCTCTTCGGAAGAGGACACAAACACATCACAACAGCATCTGAGAGGAAACAACCACTCCTGCACTTTCCCTCTGCAGGAGGATATCCTATCACCTTGCTGCAATCATACCGGGTTGCGTACAGAGTAGAAGCTACTAGGACAAAGGTGTCAAGGTGCTAGATTGGAGAGTTAATGTAATATTATTAAAAAGGTTTACAAAATCCAGCCAAGTGAGGCACCCTTTAGGGAGCCGTGAAAGCGGAATAGAGGCTAACATCAGGAAGAAGGTAATGCTAGCTAGCAGTTGAGGTGCAATTTGAAACATAATTATTCATCATATTTTATTATTTTCCCCCATGACACTGCCAAACATGGAAGATTGATTCTTTGAAGATGTTGAGATGTGTGGTTAGTGATAGGCCTGTATTTAGTGAGGGAGCTCCCTTTCTTTTTTTACCCCACCCTCAGGGGTCAGAGATGCCACCAGCCTTGTCAAACACCTTGGAATGTTTGTGGAGGTCCCCTCAATGGATAGCTCGACAGGGTTACTCAACTGCCTGGCCCATCCACCGCCTTAAACGAGTAAGTGCAACAAGCAGTGGCAAAGCCTGTGAGATCTATTGGCTTTGTCAAAGTTTTTTATTAAGCATGGCTAAAAGTAAACATAACAAAAAGTGCTATAATGCTGTCAATACTGGCTGATTTATAGTGTTTTTTTTAAACTTTTAACCATGCTGCACATCAGCCATGCAACTGTATAACATGGCAAATAACACTGGCAAAGTTAAATTTCTCTAGTCTCTGGCTTTTCAATATTTTTAAGCCAAGCTGTACAGCTGTGTGGCTGTGCAGCACGGTTGAAAGTAAAAAATAAAAGTGCTTTGACGCAGCCAGTGTTGACTGTGTCATAGCAATTTTGTTTACATTTTGCACGTTAAGCCATGCTGCACTGCAGCTGCTGTACAACATAGCTAAAACTTTGATACACCCAATAGACCTCGCATAGCCAAGACCTATTAATTTTGCCAATGATAGTTAATCATGGATTTATGTGCATCTAGGCCACCAAACTCATAAGACTCATACCATGCATAAGAGAAGCATTGAGCCAGGATGTAGTTCCCTAACATTATTTCACATTTATTTCAACAATGACCCGGGCATCTGTGCACTAGCTTGCCAGCCTCCCAACTATCGTTCTGGCTCTAGTCGTCAAGCAAGAACATTGCCGAGCTATTGGAACTAATTGTTAACAGTAGAACGTGGCAAGAGCCAATAAGGCAATGCTGCAAATCCTGGTTCTGATGATTAAAAAAAATGCAAAAACATTTTAAAGAAAAACAATCACGGCAACTACAAGAAAAAAACATTATACAAATGTGCACATTTACAGTAGTTCCATTGCAGGCCCATAGCAGGAAAGTAAAGACTGGAAACCAGAGTAAAACTATTTCCAAAGAGCTCAGATGTGGAATCATTCAGTCACCTGGGAGGTCTTCTACTTCTCCTGCCTTCAGCAGCATTCCTACTGTCTTTGGTGCTGGCTTCAACCATACCGTCAGTGCTATTCACCTCTTCAGTGCTAACTTCATCCTCCATCCTTGCATCACCTGTCTAACTCTCAACACTACAAACTTTCCCCTCATTAAACACTGTACTTTTGTGAGAAAAGGCCTCTTTTTAACATGGTTAGCCCACATTTTTTGACTGATGTTTGATGTAGACTAGAAATTGTAGTGCCCAGGGCCCATGCTAACCGGGTTCCCTGTGTAGGAAAGTACCCTCTTTCTGGCATGGTTACCCCCACTTTTTGCCTGTTGTCAGTGTGTTTGACTGTGTTCACAGGATCCTGCTAACCAGGACCCCAGTGACTGTGCTCTCTACCTTTAAATTTGGTTGCTTGGACCACACACCACATTTGGCATACTGGTGCCCCCTTGTAAGTCCCTAATATATGGTACCCAGGTACCCAGGGCATTGGGACACCAGGGGTTCCACATGGGCTGCAGCATGTATTATGCACCCCACGGGGAGCCATTACAAAGTGTACCTGCAGGCCTGCCATTGCAGCCTGCGTAAAAGGGTGCATGCACCCTTTTTCACTACAGGTCACTACAGCAGGTCATTGTAAGTCACCTCTATGGTAGGTCCTCCTAGCCCAGTAGGTAGGGTGCAGGTACCTGTGTATGATTGCACCCCTGCATAAGCAGAGGTGCCCCTCAAACTCCAGCTCCATTTTCATGGACTTTGTGAGTGCGGGAATGCCATTTTATGCATGTACTTGACAATGGTCACTACCTATGTTCAGCTACATAATGGAAACTCCAAACCTGGGCATGTTTGGTATCAAACATGTCAGAATCATACCCCAATACTGCTGCCAGTATTGGTAGTATGATTCAAGGCACTCTGGAGACTCCTTAGAGGACCCCCAGCATTGCTCCTATCAGCCTTCTGGTGTTTTCCAGGCATCCCAAGTTGCTGCCACACCTCAGACAGGTTTCTGCCCTCCTGCTGCTTGATCAGCTCAAGCCCAGGAAGGCAGAAGAAAGAATTTCCTTTGGGAGAAGGGGGTAACACCTTCTCCCTTTGGAAATAGGTGTTGCATGGCTTGGGAGTGTTAGCCTCCCCAAGCCAATGGTACGATTTGAAGGGCATATTTGGTGCCCTCCTTGCATAAACTAGTCTGCACTGGTTCAGGGACCTCCCGCCCCTGCTCTGGCATAAAACGGGACAATGGAAAGGGGAGTGACCACTCCCCTGTCCATCTCCACCCCAGGGGTGGTACTCAGAGCTCCTCCAGAGGGTCACTTGATTCTGCCATCTTGAATCCAAGATGGGCAGAGGCCTCTGGGAGCATCTAAGTGGCCAGGTCAGGCAGGTGACATCAGAGCCCCCTACTGATAGGTGGTCATCTGGCTAGGTGACCAATCCCCCTTTCAAGGCTATTTAGGGTCTCCCTCTTGGGTGGGTCCTCAGATTCGGCTTGCAAGATTCCAGCAGAACACCTCTGCAACCTCTACTTTGACTTCTAGTCACTGGAACTGCGATTGGACCCTACTAGCAACAGACAATCTGCACCAACAATGGAGACTCTGTTTGCAACATTGTTTCCCCGGCTCCTCCAGCTTCTGAAACATTTCCCAGGCTGTGCATCCTTTGGTGACAGCAAGTTTTCAGCCTGCACGAGAAAAAAGAAGGAATCTCCTTTGGAGTGAAGGAGTCACTCCCCTGCATCTGCAGGCACCAAGTGAAAGACGACCGGCTGCATGGATCTCCTCTCATCCTGAGCTGTGTGGATCCTGCATCACGAAGGTGGTCTGAAGTGGTCACCTTGGTCCTCTCTACCAGCTGTCCAACTTTGGTGGAGGTAAGCCCTTGACTTCCTACGCAGAACAGTACCCCGTGCTTCATGTCTCTTGCAGCTAACAAAGCTTGTTGGCATCTCCTCCAAGGGATATTCAGGCTCCGTGTATCCCCAGCCCCCAGCACTCTTCCCTGAAATGCACAGCCTTCTGAGTGCTTCTCCTGTGGCGTGGGACCCTTCTTTAGTTGTGCTGGGCTCCTCTGCGACTCCTGGTTCCTCGTCCAGTGGGTCTCCTGTGGGGGCTGCCTTTTCTTCTGTGGACTCCCTGCCTTGCTGAGGGTCCCCCCAGGATCCCTCCGGTTGGTTGAGTCCTCCCGAACCATGCTGGTCCCTGGCATCTCCACTTTTGCTTCATCAGGACTTCTGCCTGTGCCAAGGCCTGTTGGTAGCTTTTCCACGCCACAGACAGCCTGCACTCCGGCGTGGGACGTTGACTGCATCCTCCAGGACTTCATTTCTGACCGCCTTCATCCTACCGTCGACCAACTCCTGCAACCACAGGTGGTGGTGGGTGCATGCACTCTTTTTCACTACAGGTTACTGCACCAGGTCACTATAAGTCACCCCTATGGCAGGCCCTCCTAGCCCAGAGGGCAGGGTGCAAATACCTGTGTGTGATGGCACCCCGCACTGGCAGGGACCTCCAATCCCTGCTCTGGCGCGAAACTGGACAATGGAAAGGGGAGTGACCACTCCCCTGTCCATTACCACCCCAGGGGTGGTGACCAGAGCTCCTCCAGAGGGTCCCTGCGTTCTGCCATCTTGAATCCAAGGTTGTCAGGGACCTCTGGGAGCATCTGAGTGGCCAGGTCAGGCAGGTGACGTCAGAGCGCCTTCCTGATAGTTGGTTACTTGGCTAGGTGACCAATCCCCCTTTCAGGGCTATTTAGGGCCTCTCTCTTGGGTGGGTCGTCAGATTCAGCTTGCAAGATTCCAGCAGGACTCCTGTGCAACTTTACTTCGACTTCTAACCACTGGAACTGTGACTGGACCCTCCAGGAACTGACAATATGCATTCACAAGGAAGACTCTGCTTACAACATTGTTTCCACGGCTCCTTCCAGCTTCTGCAACATTTCCCCGGCTGTGCATCCTCTGAGGGCGGCAAGTCTTCAGTCTGCATGAGAAGGAAGAAGGAATCTCCCTTGGAGTGAAGGAGTCACTCCTCTGCATCTGCAGGCACCAATTGCAACGACGACCATCTGCATGGATCTCCTCTCATCCTGAGCTGTGTGGATAGTGCATCATGGGTGGTGATCCAGAGTAGCCCTCTTGGTCCTCTCTGCCAGCTCTCCAACTTTGGTGGAGGTAAGCCCTTGCCTTCCCACGCAGCACAGTACCCCTGTGCATCGCGTCTCTTGCAGCTACCAAGGCTTGTTTGCATCTCCTCCAAGGGATCTTCAGGCTCCGTGTAGGCCCAGCACTCCTTCCTGCGATGCACAGCCCTCTGCATGCTTCTCCTGCGGCATGGGACCCTTCTTTAGTTGTGCTGGGCTCCTCTGCGACTCCTGGTTCCTCGTCAAGTGGGTCTCCTGTGGGGGCTGCCTTTTCTTCTGTGGACTCCCTGCCATGCTGAGGGTCCCCCCAGGATTCCCCCGTGGGTTGAGTCCTCCTGGACCATGCTGGTCCCCATCACCTCCATTTTTGCTTCATCACGACTTCTGCCTTTGCCAAGGCTTGTTGGTGGCTTTTCTACGTCACAGACAGACTGCAATCCTCCATCAGGCATGGGACGTCGACTGCAACCTCCAGGAACTCTTCACCGGCTCCAGGGCTGCATTTCTGACCGTCTTCGTCCTACCGTCGACCAACTCCTGCAACCACAGACGAGTGGATAGTGGCTTCTGCCACCACGGGACACTCCTGTGACTTCTGGACTTGGTCCCCTTCTTCCACAGGTTTTCCTCTTCAGGAATCCACCACTGGTTTCTTGCAGTCTTGTCTGGGTGTTGCAATATCTTCTTTTTAGTTCTTTTGAGTGGTTTGGGGAAAATCCAGTAACTTACGCCGTTCTTCCTGATTGAGGGGGGCACTGTGGTACTTACCTTTGGAGTTCCTAGGTCCCCCAGCTCCCCTCTACACATTCCGCTTACCTAGGTGGGGGTCCTGCATTCGCATTCCATTTTCTTAGTATATGGTTTGGGCTCCCCCTAGGGTCACTATTGTAAATTTGCTATTGCACTGTTTTCAATCACTTTTTATGCCTATTACTGATTACTAGCGTACATATTTGGTGTGTTTACTTACCTCCTATTGGAGTATTACCTATCTAGTGTTTTGGTACTGTGTTACTGTAATAAAGAACCTTTATTTTTGTAACACTGAGTGTTTTCTTTCACATGTGTAACTGCTGTGTGACTACAGTGGTATTGCATTAGTTTTGCATGTCTCCTAGATAGGCCTTGGCTGCTCATCTACAGCTACCTCTAGAGAGCCTGGCTTCTAGACACTACCTACACTATACTAACAGGGGATACCTGGACCTGGAATAAGGTGTAAGTACCTTAGGGATCCACCACACACCGCTTCCTACACTCTGGGCCAGAGCCCTTTCCTTAAAACTGTTGTGATGCATTGCCACAATTGGATACACCCTTAACTACCACTATAATCCCCTAGTAAATGGGTACATATGTACCCGGGGTATGGGGTACTATGGGTAGGCCCCTGGGGGTAGCAGCACTGATTGTGCCACCCTCTAGGGCCATGCATCCAGATCTGCCATTGCAGGCTGAGTGTACTGGTGCAAACCTAAAACACAAACTTGATAAGACGCACTGCCTGTGTGCCCTGTCCACCATACAGTCCACTTACTATGGGTAGGACACCCCTCTGGCAGGCCTTACAGCCTTAAGCCATGGTGCTCCATAGTATATGTGAGGGCATAGCAGAATGAGCAATATGCCCCCACCGTGTCCATGCCAAACCTGGGACATAGTGAGTGAACAGAGCAGCCATTACAATACATGTGCTGGACACTGGTCAACATGAGTTTCCCAGCTACATGATTATCAAACAACTCAGAATGATAAATACAAATGGTACCAGTATTGGATTCATCCCTAAATGTACCCAGGGGTCAACTTAGAGGTGCTCCCTGCAAAAGCTAACTACCCTGGCATGGTTGCTGAAAGTTTCTATCCAGCCTGCCATCTCCAGACACCCAATATGCAAACTTTGGGGGAGAGCCCTGTCTCTCTGGTTTGTAAAACAATGCCCTTTCTGGGTGGAGGAGCTAACACCCCCTCCCTCAGGAATGTGCACTGCCCTGGTGGTGAGCTTCAAAGGGCTTACCTCCTTTGATACTCAAGCCCCAGGCCTGCTGTTATCAGCAGATGGTCAGCCCCTTTGCAAACCCCCACTTTTGGCGGGAACAAAGGCGGGAAAGGATAGGAGGAGTGGCCCCACCAGGCATGCACCACTCCCAAGGTGTTGCCTGCGAGATGGACACTCTATTTCATTTTCCTCCATCTTAAATGGAAGTAAAATAGCCAATCAGATTTAGGGAATTGACTGTTCCCACAGGAAGAGGTCACTGTAGTGGGTGTAGCCACCCAAAGGAAAGTGCCCCATGGGGTACTACCAAGTTCCCCCTAAAACGTCCACTAAATTCAGTATTTAGTGGGCACCCCTAGACTAAGAAATCAGATTTGAAAGACACAAAGAAGATCAGCACAAAGAGGATCCAAGGCAAGAGGACTTTGGCCCTGCTGCATAAGGAAAAGGTGCAAAACCCTGCCTGCTGCACCCAGGACCCGACAATCACCACTGAGGAGCTGATGGACAACTGGACTAACCTCGAGAAACCCAGAGGACCTCCAGGCTTCACCAGTCACCCAAGACCTCTCTCCAGAGTGGAGGTACCACTCTACAACAACCAAAGAATCAGCAGGTCAGTGAGGGTCCCTTCACTGACTGGCCGCTAACTCCTGAACCCGAAGTTGCAGCCAGACCTGACGACACAACGACAACCACAAGGACAAACCCTGCAAGTGTGCCAAGTTTAGTGGCACTGCGCCCTCCAGTGGCCGTACCGTATCAATACCCTGGGTACTGGCTAGCTGACATCAGACACCAGGAAAACCAGCCCGCTCAGAGCTGAAAAAGGACCAGGAGGAAGCCCCAGTTGAGGGACTTCAGGAACACCCTGGACCTCTGACAGGAGTGCCCCTGTTGTCCTGCACGTAACCCTTAAAGAGACTTACCTCCAGATCCAAAGGGCATCTTTGCGCACAGCTCCTGGATCACCAATTCGCTCTGCACTTGGCCGCCCTGTGCTCTGCAACAAAGAACCTGCTGTGCCCTTAGGGTCCCTCACCACTTGCGAGCTCGACTCTCCAAGGGAACCCCTAGGAACCACCTCTAAACTTACCTATGCAGTGCTTTTCCAAGTGGCCCTGCATCAGCTCCAGAGACATTTCCCAGCTGCTTCAGCTGGAATCAGGAGACGCCCGAACTTCTCCAGCTGCCACAGTATACCTATACCGATGACCTTGACCAACCTGCAAAAGGAGAACTTGGTAACTCAAGTGTACAATTTTATATGTATTTTTAAAGGTGACTTTCCATTGATTCTGATGGTGCGTAATTACGCACAGAAAGACTATTTTCTTTAAACTTCAAAAATTCATATCTCCAAAAGTACTTACCCAATTTTGATAAACTTGGTCTTAAAATGTATATGAAAAAATCTGAAGTATTAATATAAATTGGTCTTGAGTTTTTCCTTCGAATGTTTGAGTTGCATGATTGATACTGTGAGTACAGCAAATGCTTTGCACTTCTCCAAGATTGGCCTAACTGCTCGACCAAGCTACCATAAAAATTAGAGCATTAGGTGATCTAGATTTTACCTCTGTAAACCAATGTGTGGTTGCCTGGACCGCCTGCACAGTGTGCCTAGTTTTGCATACTACAAAAAGGGCCAGCCTCCTACACCTTTGTCTGCTGAATCATTGCCAGAATGATCTCCATGCCTCTGCCTAACACTACCAGTCTGTACCTCGAAAGGCGTATGCAGATTCTGCCACTTCCTCTTCCTGGCTGGCCCTAACTGCAGAATGTACCCATTTTGCTCTCCTGAACACTGATATAAATCCTCTTCAAACTACTATCCAAATTTCCATCTTTGAACTCTATAGATCTCCAGCCTTCATCACACTTCCCGGCTTTGGGGTTAAGATGCCATACTCTGCCATCGCTTACTTGAACAGAGTTATGCACAGCTTTCATTACTTCCATTGGTTTGTAAAACTGACTCTCACCATTGGGCAGTTTTTATGGTTTCTTCACCCTCGCCTACTGACCAACCTTTCTGGAAACTTCTTTGGTCTTGTTCCTACAGTCATAAAACTGAAGAATTCCTTTTGTGTAGGACGAAACGCGTTGGCTGATTGCTCGTTTGTTCAAGAAAAAGCAATAATAAAAAATGAAGATTTTTAAAAGACAACGTTGTGTTACTGGACTTTACTGACTTTGCGCAGTGGTGCACTATCCATATCTTTTTGTATGTAATCCTTTCAGGATTGCCCCTGTGGTGGCAGGTGCTGTGATTTGTGCACAGGTATAGCCATAGATATTGGGCGACAATATAGTTCACAGAGTTCTAATATTTATGGTAGTTCAAGGCAGGTGCATTTGTAAGCTTTAACCTGCCACCAATTCAGTAGCAGTTCATAAAACTACTTGTGCCTTCCCAATTTGTTTCCTATCCTCCTCAACAGGCCAGTGCTTGACTTAAGTTTTGCAGGACCATTTCAGATCACTCTTTGTCCTTGGGCTTCTCCAACTCATTATTTCAAATAAGGTAAATCCAGAGGTCTCTTTGACAGTTGTCATGAACATCCACATAGTCTTGAAAACGTGCACTTTCCAATCAAAATTACTGGTCCTGGCAAACTGAATGACCCCCTGCAACACACATTAAACCTTTCAATTGTGCCATTGCCACTGGGATTGTACAGAGACGTGGTCTTGTGCTTCACACCCAGTCTCTCCAGATATGCCTTTGCCTTGTGAGAAATGAACTGTACACCACTGACACTCAGTAGCATAGCAGGCAAACCTGTATTCAAGAACATCTCAGCTTAGAAACTCAAAATGGAATCAGTATCTGTTTTCATCACCACTTTGATGACCGTCCAACAAGAAAATATGTCAATGATTGCTATCACATACTTCAGATATGTTCCAATCCACATATTTCAAAGGGTTTTCAGGCACAACCCAAGTCCACAGAATTCCAAGGTTTGTCAGGCACAACTCCTCCACACATCAGTGGTTTGAGAGATTTCAAGGACATATCCACCATCACACACAGTGCACATTCCCTCACAACTCTTTCAATAGAGAAAACAATTCCAGACCTTACAGAACAGCTTTTTCCTTGCCTGTTTGGTTTTCTCTCTACCTGCATGTCCCCGTGCCCTTGCCTCACCCCCTTTTTCCATAAAGCTAAAGGAGATACCAATCTCTTGGCTCTCGTTATAGCGGTATCTGCAATTGCCAGCTTATTTCTCACTTCCCAAAAAGGCCTCAATGTAACACTCAAATTTTCCTTCTATGCCTACTTACTGTTGACAAATTCTATACCTTTATGCTACAGAAAATCCTTCTAATACTCCTATGTCCACTCTTCTTTTTTTAGTACAAAGATATTACTGACATATACTAGTGCAATTTGATATTTGTTCCATTAATCATGCATGAATTCTTCCAAATCCATAGACATTATTCATAGAAAATCAGCAACTGAATTTGTCTTTATCAGGAACCTACTCAACTTTGTATGTTAAGTCCTGTAATTGCATAGACAATCTTGCTATCCATGTAGGTACGTTCACCAAGCTATCAACGGCTAACAAATGTATTATTTATGACTTATGGTCACTCTGCACAATAAATGGTTTTCCCACATTGAATGATCCAAAGTGCTCCAAAGCGCAAACACTTGCAAGTGGTTCTCTTTCAACGGGTGAGTAGTTTTCTTCAGTAGGTAACACAGAACGGAATGCATAGATAATAATCACTTCCTTTCCACTCATTTAAATTTTTGATAACAGAGCTCCCAGGCCCATACAAATCATTATAATATTTTCCTCCTGGAGCATTTACAGTAGCATCCTTAATCAGATCAAAGTCCATTTGACAACAAGCAGACCTTTCAAATGTGATCCTTCTTTTAAGAATTTGTCTGATATTGAAGGTTTTTTTCTGAAGATCTTTGCACATGGCATAGGATGTGGCGAGACCTAACGAAATTGTACATCAGTCATGCTTGAAAGACTACATCCTCACTTGATCTAGGTATGCTACACTCCTTCCAGCAACTTACATTTCAACAATTATGTTGGTCCCTTGTTGTCCAGGATACTTAACACCGTCTCTAACCCCTTATTATTTTAATGTTGGTATTTTGTGATGTAATCTAGCTGATCATGCCACCTCTATGTCATGGGTTCATGTGGAATGTTGGGGGTGAACTCTATTAGCTAGTGAGCAGCTGTTGGAGTTAATGGTTGTTGAAAGGGGCTTCTTCCAACCTTGTGCCTCTGGATGAATAAAGCTGAATAATTGGGCTACAAGTTTAAGTTATTATTACAGTCATATTCTCTTTTATCTTTTTACAAAGATTTGCAGATCATCCTAAAAAAAAATGTATGCCTCTTATTTTTTCAAACAGCTGGAATATCAGTCTTTGAATCTTAGCTGTTGCGGATGCTAAATCAAATGGCATGTGCTTGAATTGAAAACACAGATCCAGTGTAATAAATACTACATACTTTTTACTATTTAGGTGAAATGTAATCTGGTGATATGCTATTGAAAGGTCTAAAATCAAAAATCCCCTAAGTCCCCTTGCAAAAGCAGACAGCTCGAAAAGTCTTGGTAGGGGAAATCCATCCATTACTATGCTCTTATTAAAATGGTGATGGTCGATGCACAACCTTATTTTGCCATTCTTGCCTCACGCTATCACTAAAGGTGAAATCCACTCTGAGGCATCACATCTTTTGATAATACCGGCCTCTACATGTTTCCACGTCCTTTTGACACCTTATCTCTCAGTAGCATGGAAATATTTGTAGCCTTGTGACTTGGGGACATGCGTCTACTTTTAACAGGATCACATGTTCGAATTCTATCTCGTTCATGCAGTTTGCTACAATTATTCCCACAAATTTCTTCCTCCATGCACCTTCATCAATGATTGTGTAGGGGGAACCAGAGCTAGCAGATACTACCTACACCAATATTTCTGTGACAAATGTTTTTTTTAACAATCCCCATCGCTAATACTCAGAACAATCTTCTCCTTCAGACTTATGACATTATATACTGAGTGAGAATCAACCTCAGTGAAATTTGTAACTCCAAATCTTCAACTATTTTTCTTTGTTCCTGCTTACCTTGGCAAAATGCCCCATCACCCTAGAGGAGGTCCATTTTTATTTGGTGGCTAGGCATAATTCACTGTAGTCCAGTGACATCTGCTATCACCATGATTACACCTATGACCTCCTTCCTTTATAGTTCCCATATGTAGCTTGCTTTGGCATTTCCTTGAATTCAGGCTTACTCTTAACACTACCCACAGACTCACATTCCACAATATTAGAGTCACGCAAAATAGTTTTCACATTCCTTCCAGATATTCCAGTTTTTTCACAATAAATAAAATGTTATTCAATTCAAAGTTGCCATTCACCTCGAATCTCTCCTGCACTACAGGGTTACGTGTGTCATCATTATTTGGTCCCTGATGAGTTCCTCTTGTAATTAACCAAATTTACAGACTATAGCAAGCTTTCAAAGTGCTGATGCATGATCATCAGTGGGTTTACTATTCTTATGCTGTTTCGTCTGAAAAAATAATATGTATTGTCATGCCTTTGCAAACCTTTGTTGCAAGATACCTACCAAAGCTGGTACTTGCTTTGTTAAATACATCTCCATCCCATTCCTCCCTGTTTTGCCATCTGATTGTACACCTATATGCTGCCAGTGTAAGGGAATGCAGCAAAATTATTGTCTTTTGTTCTGCAGATATAGTATTCTCTTTTTCGGATCTCTGCCCTGAGTGCAGACCTAAAGATAGTACTTGTAAATGCCCTTTGTGAATTCCCAAAGTTGGAAACTGAGACGTTTGGTCTAAGTTTAGACCAAACCTGTAAGTTTACCTTTGTGAATTGGCCCCAGTATTACTTGTGGGCTATAGAATTTCTTCAGTAGAACTGCTTGTCAGTGTACACTTTTTGGCCATTTCAATGGGAAATATGCTGTCTGTAAATGAAAGTGCACTACCACACAATGTTTTAGTAATACATTTACACCATGTACTCCAAAATGCCCCATTGGGTACACACTACACCTTTACCACTGTCATGCTGAATGGACGGGACTCATTTGCTACACTTGTTCATTGTGAAATATTGGGGTTTTTGCAATCCCTATCACTTCAGTGATTTAACACTGATGGCAGCATCCCCTCTCTGAAAACTTTTCCAGCACAACTGAGCTTGGTTTATTTAATAGCTGAAAGACGGTTGGATATTCAACAGCAAATCCAGAGGCAGTCCGTAAGTGTTCTAAATCATATATGCAGCAATGCAAAACACATATTCCAACCATGAAGTAAAGACTCTAAACACCGTTCTATTGCAAGCAAACAACATAGATGCTTATTTCTAATGGCCTGGGAAATGGGCCAGGATTTCTCCACCACAGGTCTCAAAGACAAACTGCAGGGTGGAAAAAATTCAAACTATTGAGGGTCCAGTATGAAATGGAAATTATAGCTTGGATTTGTAATTCCAGGTCTGATTCCTCTGTCATTCTTCATTTTGCCCAAGACTTTCACCCAGAGATTTGAGCTGCTTTCTCCACTCAGTTTATCAGGATGAAATGTAAAAGTTCCACAGTATTCCTGCAGATCTCATAATTCCGATGGGGCTCATAGCTAGTGTTATCAGTCCCATCTTAATTAAAGGAGCAATCCTGTGAATGTTGGCACAATATATTCAAGACCCAAGAAGACATCATCAAACAAAGGAACATTCTGTAATGTCTATTGAGGGTAATTGTGAGGGATGCTGTACGGAGTAAAGTATAATGTTCTTTTCTCTTCTATGGCTGGCCCGCTTTAAGTAGTCCCTTGAACAAGGGCCATTGTGGATTAATAACTTCCCTTCTCCCATGCAGATCATTAACACATTGGTTGAAGAGAAAAATGTCTAACTAGTGATCTCATTTGGAATCTGATTTAGACCCTGAAGGTAGTTGTAAAGTGAGTGCAAATAGTATGTTGACTCATTTTAGCTATAGCACTGATTTTAAGCTGAGACAAGTATGGATTGTCTATTTAGCATTCTCTCATCACTCACCTTCAGCAGGTGTTAGCAATGATGTTTAACAATGAGTTAAAAACATTATAGATTTCTTGTAATGACAGCGCAAAGTGGCAAATAAAACCATTTGCACATTATTTCCCAATTTTTTGCACAGCCCTGCAAATATAAAAACTAGAAAGATCCTCTTAGCAAACTAAATATTCACTGAGGCATATAGTGCCAAATTTTAGCGCAAACGTCTAGCACAGTGGTTCCCAACCTTTTGATTTCTGTGGACTCCCAGTTTAACATTAATGTAACCCAGGGACCCCCACTGAATCATCATGGGAATCCGGGGACCCCCGCCTAAGTCATTACTGGAAGCTGGGGACCTAATTTGTCAATATTTGTTAATATTTTTTTATTTTCTAGGCTCTAGCGGACCCCCTCAGCAGGCTTTGCGGACCCCCAGGGGTCCCCGGACCACAGGTTGGGAACCAGTGGTCTAGCACGTTGTTTTTAGGTCTGTTCGGCATTGCAGCTGTCTGCATGATACATTATTATTAAACCTTTAAAATATACATAGAATGGACTTTAGCACCACCCAGAGGATTACCGTCTCATATCCTTCTATGAACAGATGCATTCCAAAGCATGAAGACATCTGAAATATATATTCAGTAATCACTGATTCAATTCTTTATGTCATACAAGCATTGTGTGAGGAAATACCTCCTCTTTTTGCATGATCACCTCCAAGGTTTTGGACAGATGCTACTGGTGTTTTGAGTCTGAAAGAGCAATGAGTCCTGCTAAGCAAGCCTCACTGCCAGTGCTCTAACTCTTTAAAAGATATATATATATATATATATATATATGTGTGCATTTAGAATTGATTCACTCACGATTGGCATAAGTTAACTTACTATTAAGCCTTCAATATATGGTACCAGAGGTACCCAGGACCTGGAAGTTAAAGTTCCCCTTGTAGGCTGCAGGACTTATTGTGCCACAACGAGTGTGACAAAGCAAAGCATGACTCCAGCTCGCCATTGGACGCTGGCGGAGCAGTTTTAAACTACTAACACAACTTTGCCATTTATAGTAATGGCAAAGCCAAGCCTTCCCTTTTAATATTTATAAGTCACCCCTAAGGCAGGGTGCATTGTATTGAAAAGATGGACATGTGTTTTAGTAAATGTGTATGTCCTCACAATAAAAAACCCAGCATTGTCATCTGTACTGTGAAAAGGCTAGTAGCCCCATTGGTGAGCACAGAGTTACATGCTGACAACTCAGCAGTGCTAAATTCTGAAGGGGACTACTAAATATGGTACTTCACAATATGAAAAGAATCTCTGCATTAAACCTGACTTATTGCCAAAGATAAATTTAATGTAACTTTTGCACAAATGGCAGCTTTAGAAAGTTCATAGCAAAGCTGATGCAAGAACCTGCAATGGTCCCAGGATGCAACAACCATAACGTAATCACCAAACTTCTTCCAATGTAATGCATTTTATTAATTTCTTATCAGTTTCTTCAATTTGTATTCATACATCATGATTCCAATATTTAAATGCATGTAAAATGCCCATCCAGGTGTTTTCTACTGCATGTCGAAATTCACAATTCTGCAAGTAACGATGTAATCAACCCAATGCATTTCAGGCATTCAGTCCTTCTTCAGGGGGTAACTAAAGTACAAAAACAACACCAATCATGACCAGCGGAGACTCAATCCCATACTACACAGCAAAAAAAACCTTTATTCAACTGACACCATCCTTTTTGTGAAGCATATCACACACATCAAAGTAACTGACTCATAGTGAAAGATACATGCAACGCGTTGGGACAGTAGAAGGACTACCCTGCTATTCCTCCGACCTAGCAAAGAAAGTATGCACCAAAGACTGGGCTGCACCTGCTGCTTCCTGGGCTAGCAAAGAGAGGACTGTGCCTGTGGTGTCCCACTTGAGGAAACGTTGTCCCCAAGCCCCAGACAGAGAAGGTTACTCCAAGAGTCCGTTGGCTGACTCCCTGTTACAGCCATAGAGCCATAAAAGCTGAGAAGCCCATTCCTTTGAGAGCCTAGCACAAAGAAGCACAATCACTGCTAGAAACCGAGCTGCACCCTAAGTGTAGGAGGCTGGCTTATAGTGGGTACCAAGTGGTACTTACACCCTGCATCAGGTCCAGTTATCCCTTATTAGAAGAATAGAGGTGTTTCTAGCAGCTTAGGCTGATAGAGGGTAGCTATGGAGAGCAGCTTAGGCTGAACTAGGAGACATGTAAAGCTCCTACTATACCACTTATATCCTATAGCACAATATCACAAGAAAACACAATACTCAGAGTTACTAAAAATAAAGGTACTTTATTTTTATGACAATATGCCAAAAGTATCTCAGTGAGTACCCTCTGTTAGAAGGTAAGTAATATACACAAATCATATGTACACAAACCCAAAACAGGTAAGTAACAGTAAGAAAAGTAGTGCAAATAATGTAGAATCACAATAGGATGCAATAGGTGAACATAGGTCTAGGGGCAACACAACTCATATACTCCAAAAGTGGAATGTGAATGACGAATGGACCCCAGACCTATGGGAGCTTGTAGAGGGTCTCTGGGACTGTAAGAAAACAGTCAGAGTGTCCAAGATACCCCACCCCAAGACCCTGAAAAGTAGGAGTAAAGTACCCCTACCACCCCAATAGGACACAATAATTGTGATGGGGGATTCTGCAAGAACCACAAACACCAGCAAAGCACTGAAGACGGATTCCTGGACCTGAGGACCTGCAAAGCAAGGGGACCAAGTCCAAGAGTCGCAATAGTGTCCCGGGGGGGCAGGAGCCCAGGAAACCCTAGATGAAGGTGCAAGAAGGCTGCCTCCGGATGGAAGAAGCCTAGGATTCTGCAACAACGAAGAGAGCTAGGAACTTCTCCTTTGGATGGAAGATGTCCCACGGCGTGCTGGAGGTTTCAGAAGTGTTTCCACGCAGAGATACCGCAAACAAGCCTTGCTAGCTGCAAGGGTTGCATAGAGGTTTTTGGATGCTGCTGGGGACCAGGAAGGACCAGGATGTCGCCCCTTGGAGGAGGAGACAGAGGGGGCGCTCAGCAACTCAGAGAGCCCCCACAGAAGCAGGCAGCACCCGCAGAAGTACCGGAGCAGGCACTTAGAAGATTTGTGAACCGGAGATGACTCAGAGTCACAAAGGAGGGTCCCACGACGTCGGAGTCCAACTCAGAGGGTTGAGCACTGCAGCACGAAGTGCTGGGGACCAAGGCTAGGCTGAGCACAAAGGAATCCTTGGAGAAGTGCACAGAAGCCGGAGCAGCTGCAAATCACGCAGTATACAGGTTTGCAGTCTAGCGTGGGGAGGAAAGGACTTACCTCCACCAAACTTGGACTGAAGGATCACTGGAATGTGGGGGTCACTTGGATATAGCTCCTGTGTTCCATGGACCACGCTCGTCAGAATGAGAGGGGACCCAGAGGACCGGTGATGCAGTCTTTTGGTGCCTGCGTTAGCAGGGGGAAGATTCCGTCGACCCACGGGAGACTTCTTCTTGGCTTCCAGTGCAGGGTGAAGGAAGACAGCCCCCAGAGCATGCACCACCAGGTAACAGTCAACCAAGCCGGCAGGATGAGGTACTACAATGTTGCTGGTAGTCGCCTTGCTACTTTGTTGCGGTTTTGCAGGCGTCCTGGAGCAGTCAGCGGTCGATCCTTGGCAGAAGTCGAAGAGGGAAGTGCAGAGGAACTCTGGTGAGCTCTTGCATTCGTTATCTGAAGAATACCCCAGAGGAGAGACCCTAAATAGCCAGAAAAAGAGGTTTGGCTACCAAGAAAGGAGGATTGGCTACCAAGAGAGGCAAGAGCCTATCAGAGGGGGTCTCTGACGTCACCTGCTGGCACTGGCCACTCAGAGCAGCCCAGTGTGGCCCCAACACCTCTGAATTCAACATGGCAGAGGTCTGGGACACACTGGAGGAGCTCTGGGCACCTCCCCTGGGAGGTACTGGTCAGAGGAGTGGTCACTCCCCTTTCCTTTGTCCAGTTTCATGCCAGAGCAGGGCTGGGGGATCCCTGAACCAGTGTAGACTGGCTTATGCAGAGATAGGAACCATCTTTGCCCATCAAAGCATTTCCAGAGGCTGGGGGAGGCTACTCCTCCCCAGCCCTTCACACCTATTTCCAAAGGGAGAGGGTGTAAACACCCTCTCAGAGGAAATCCTTTGTTCTGCCTTCCTGGGCTGGGGCTGCCCAGACCCCAGGAGGGCAGAATTCTGTCTGAGAGGTTGGCAGTAGCAGCAGCTGCAGTGGAAACCCCGGAAAGGCAGTTTGGCAGCACCTGGGTTCTGTGCTAGAGACCCGGGGGATCATGGAATTGTCACCCCAATACCAGAATGGTATTGAGGTGACAATTCCATGATCTTAGACATGTTACATGGCCATGTTCGGAGTTACCATGGTGACGCTATACATAGGGAGTGACCTCTGTATAGTGCACGCGTGTAATGGTGTCCCCGCACTCACAAAGTTCGGGGAATTTGCCCTGAACAATGTGGGGGCACCTTGGCTAGTGCCAGGGTGCCCACACACTAAGTAACTTGGCACCTAACCTTCACCAAGTGAGGGTTAGACATATAGGTGACTTATACGTTACTTATGTGCAGTGAAAAATGGCTGTGAAATAACGCGGACGTTATTTCACTCAGGCTGCAGTGGCAGGCCTGTGTAAGAATTGCCTGAGCTCCCTATGGGTGGCAAAAGAAATGCTGCAGCCCATAGGGATCTCCTGGAACCCCAATACCGTGGGTACCTAGGTACCATATACAAGGAAATTTTATGGGTGTACCAGTGTGCCAATGAGAATTGGTAAATTTAGTCAGTAGCCTGCAGTGACAAATTAAGAAAGCAGAGAGAGCATAAACACTGAGGTTCTGGTTAGCAGAGCCTCAATGATACAGTTAGGCACTACACAGGGAACACAAATAGGGCACATACTATGAGCACTGGCGTCCTGCCTGGCAGGATCCCAGTGACACAAGGGCTAAAACAAACATACATACAATGAAAATTGGGGTAACATGCCAGGCAAGATGGTACTTTCCTACACTAAGAGACTGAGTCTTGTCCCTCAAAAGTTACACTCAAGTTTGCTGAACCCAGGAGAGTCATTGGAGTGTGGCACAGAAGCTAAGGCAAGATAAAGGGAACATCTGGTTATGTTGTGTGGAGGCCAGTAGATCATTGGCAACTGGTTTTGTGCTGGACCTCACCTGGGCTTTGTGGGATGTTGACCTCTTAGGCCAAAGTCACACCTCTGTGCTCGAGGACCAAGGAGTGGCTACAGGAATACCCCTGACACTGGTTAAGCATCCTCAGCATCCATTGAGCATTTTCACCATCCTTGATCCCTTGCGTCAGTATCACTCTATTGATTCCGTTGGCGGTTCACCCATAGACCATGGAACTGGACTGGAGACTGCTTTTCTTGTGAGTTAGCTGTTCATCTGGACCTTGATGGTCCCTGTGACTGGCTCCCTGCCAGAGCTGGCTCCCATAAGAGTGCCCCTGTAGCCGTTGTTGTGGCTAACACATTCAATTCTTTATAACATACTTGGATTGTATGCAGAAAGCAAGAAAGCAGTGCTAACTGTATTTTTTAATGCAAGAGGCTTTTAAAAAAAAAAAGATTTTGTCACTTCTCATTTTCAAGCCTGACCTTCAGATGGCCACCTAATCGCTTTTTTCATTTACACACTGGCTCTCTTTTCAGATCATTATCACCACGCTAGCACCATCCCAATAATCTTAACTAACATCACTGCCATCACCACCAGCATTAACACCATAACCTTTAATGCCACCACTACAATGACTGCCACCACCTTTGCTACCACCATTCTCACCAATGCAGCCTCCAGTACCACCATCACCATCACCACCACCATTAACACCATAACCTTTAATGCCACCACTACAATGACTGCCACCACCTTTGCTACCACCATTCTCACCAATGCAGCCTCCAGCACCACCACCACCACCAAAGTCAATAGATCTGGCTCTAATAAACAAATGAAAACAAAGGCATGAACGAATTGAGTATGCATGCATTAGCTCAGCGGTTCACAGCCTGTGGTCCCGGACCCCCGGGGGTCCGCGAAGCCTCCTCATGCGGTTCGCCACTGCTTAGAAAATTAAATAATATTAGCAGATTTGGTCCCCAGCTTTTAGTAATGACTCATTGGGGGGGTCCCTGGATTCCAATAAGGATTCAGTGGGGTCCCCGGGTTCTAGTAATGATAAAGTGGGGGTCCACAGAAGTCAAAAGGGTCGGAACCACTGCATTAACTCAATAAACACTTAAAGCAAGAATGTGCTATGAAATGTTGTTACATGTAATTCGACGACTGGTGCTTCTGTGACTCTATTTTCCCACCAGAAAGTAATATTTTAGCTTTTTCTTGAAACCTCGAGCCTCCCGCTTAAGCCCATGCAGTGACACAGCATCACAAAGCACAACTGCGGATTCCTCCCATGCTCCCACACTCATCTTTCCCACTTGCAGTATTTGTAAATGATGTGCTGTGTGTTAAGATGTGCTTCGAAGCTTATCTACTTTGGCAATTTCAGCTCACGCAGATAAGCAGGACGTGCAGCTGTTGAGACAATGAGAAATGTGTCTGAGAAAGTTCGACATTTAAAGGGCTTGAGTGAATTCTTCTCGTCACATAGACTTTCCAATTTAGCAACATGGCAGTGATTTTTACGGCAATAGATTTATTCCACCTGGACAGGGAAGCGCATTCCTCATCTGTCGAGCCGTGTAACCAGAGTCTAATTGAAATCTTATGCAGAGCGGGCTCCAGTTGTAAAGCACAAAGCCTGCTTTTACAAAAGGCTGGGAAAGGGAGGCCGAGCTGAGGCGTGGCGCCCTGCCAGGCACCAGAGGTGGGGCAGCGAGGCCGGGGCTTGACAGGGAATACACCAGAAATTAGCAACAAGCATTGGCAAAGCAACGCGTCTCGCTTTGCTGACCTATATGTCTGCCAATAATTGTTTTCGATATCAAAGCTAAATGGTAAGGCGTCTCGTCATTCTGGCGGAGGACGCATGCGTGATGACGTGCGTGCATGCGTAACCATGTATGTAGTTAGCAACACATTGTTGTGGGTACCATTTGCCTTTTTCTACTATTGTTTATTGATCCAACACCCCCACTTGGTTTAGTAAATAAAGCATATTTTCTTAGCGTGGAAGCGCAAAATAAAAAAAATAAGACTACAGGAGAAGGAAGGCAATGGAGGAGTAGGTGGGGAGATCTGGTAGGGGTAGAAGGGCGAAAGCAGCTCATGAGGGAGAGAGCAGCAAGGGAGGGGGCATAAGCACATTATGAAGAGAAAACGGAGCTCCAGGGAGTTGGCGAGGAAGAGGTACACGAGTGAAAGAGATCGCAGCACACGAGGCTGAGAGCAACAAGGGGATGGGGGAAAACCATGAGGGAAAGAGTGACATACAATACAGGATGACAGGCGAGAAGCAAGCGAGAAAGAACGCAAACAACATATGAGGGATAAGCAAAACAAGTTCCGTATTTTACAGGGAGAGAAGCACCCAAGAGAGAGATAGGGGTGGAAAATGCGTTCACGTTCATAGAGTGCTTAACCGAAAAGAATACGTAGTTCCCTAAATGTAAGCAGTGGAGGATTCAAATCAGCCAATTAAAAGGATGCTAAAGAGGCTATGCTTGATGGGAGAGATGCACATAAGAAGGCCAGCCATTGAAAAAGAAGCCTACAAAATAAGACCTTATCCAAACTGTTAGACTTGGCATTCTTGGCGTGGTCTCCCCTAACTTTTTGCCTCTGCTTCCCAAGTTGTTGATGTGTGCTGGACTCTGTTTTTGCAGTTTTTTGATACTCTGGGCACCTTACCACTGCTAACCAGTGCTAAAGTGCAAGTTCTCCTATGTAAAATGTATGTGTAAATTGGCTTATCCACGATTGGCATATTTGGTTTACTAGTAAGTCCCTAGTAAAGTACACTAGAGGTGCCCAGGGCCTGTAAATCAAATGCTACTAGCGGGCCTGCAGCACTGGTTGTGCCACCCACATTAGTAGCCCTGTAACCACGGCTCAACCTGCCACTACAGTGTCTGTGTGTGCAGTGTTAAACTACCAATTTGACTTGGCAAGTGTACCCACTTTCCAGGCCTAAACCTTGCCTTTTTATATATGTAAGGCACTCTTAAGGTAGGCCCTAGGTATCCCCATGGGCAGCGTGCAGTGTATGTCAAAGGTGGGACATGTACTGATGTGTGTCACATGTCCTGACAGTGAAATACTGCTAGATTCAGTCTTCACTTTGCAAAGCCTATCCCTCTCTTACGTTAACATGGGGATTGCCTTTAAATATTATTAAAGTACAGATTCCCTTTGGGAGCAGATAGAAATTTGGAGTTTGGGGTCTCTGAACTCACAATTTAAAAATACATCTTTTAGTGAAGTTGGTTTTTAGATTGTTAGTTTGAAAATTACACTTTTAGAAAGTAGGCATTTTCTTGCTTAAACTATTCTGTGACTCTGCATGCTTGTGGATTCCCTGTCTGGGTCAGTTTGACAGTTAGGCTGTTTGCACCTCTCCTCTACACAGTGACACAAAGGGAGCTTTGATGTATCCTGCATATCCTGATGAGCCATCTATGCGGGGAGGGAGGAGTGATCACACACCTGAAAGGGCTGTGCCTGCCCTCACACAATGAAGCCTCCAACCCCCTGGTGTGTATCTGGGGCCTGGCCTGGGCAAGGCAGGATCTGGTGAACAACAGAGACTTTATTTTGAAGTAGGCATACTTCAAAGAGAGAAAGGGGTAAAAGTATTGGCCCCAAAGCCCCTGAAAATGTGATCACTTCTGGAACTAAGAGGAACCTCTACCAAGGAGAAGAGCTGAAGAGCTGAGGAGGAATGCTGCCCCTGCCTGTGACTGTGCTTTGTTGGGCTATCCTGCAGTTGCTGCTTCTGCCTGTGAAAGGGGACGAAGACTGGACTTTGTGGTATATTCCTGTTTGTGAAGAATCTCCAAGGTCTTGGACTGAGCTTGCCTCCTGTTTTGAAGTCTCAGGGCCATCAAAGACTTCCTCTGCTAAAATCTGGACTCTCTGCTGAGACTCCTGTCCTGCCAAGTGGTGTCCTCTGCAGTCCCTGGGCAAGTGAAAGGTGAAGTTGGAAGACAAGAGCTGAAAATCCACTCACAGAACACCGTGTGGGAAAGGTTTTCATGAACCATCTGCAATGCAGCTGATAAGCGACGCAACGCCGGCCTCGTGGTTAAAATTAACGCTCCACCTGCATCGCGGCTGGGAGATCGACGCATCAAGGCTGAAGAAACAATGCGAAGCACCCGCTTGCAGCTGCTGATAACGACGCAAACCCCAAAGAACGCAGTTTTCTAACACCATGCAACAGGATTTTCCATGCATCGTCCCTCGGCGTCAAAGTCAACCCGATTCCGCAGATCTGAGGTGCCCTGTCCGGAAATCGACGCATCGCTCTTCTGCGAGGGAAAAAAATGCCGTATAGCCGACCCGACTGTAAAGAAACGACGCACGGCCTCCCTTGCGAGGAAGGAATCGACGCTTCGCTGCCTTTTTGGACGCACGCTCGCCTGTGCAGCTTTATTTTTTACGCTAACCAAGTACTTTGTGCAAAATCATTATTTCCATTGCTTTCTATGGAGTAAGACTCTTAGGCCCTCATTCTGACCTTGGCGGGCGGCGGAGGCCGCCCGCCAAAGTCCCGCCGTCAGGTTACCGTTCCGCGGTCGAAAGACCGCGGCGGTAATTCTGACTTTCCCGCTGGGCTGGCGGGCGGTCGCCTTCAGACCGCCAGCCAGCCCAGCGGGAAAGAGGCTTCCACGATGAAGCCGGCTCGGAATCGAGCCGGCGGAGTGGAAGCTGTGCGACGGGTGCAGTTGCACCCGTCGCGTATTTCACTGTCTGCGCAGCAGACAGTGAAATACATGTAGGGGCCCTCTTACGGGGGCCCCTGCAATGCCCATGCCAGTGGCATGGGCACTGCAGGGGCCCCCAGGGGCCCCGCGACCCCCCCTACCGCCATCCGGATCCCGGCGGTCCGACCGCCGGGATCTGGATGGCGGTAGGGGGGGTCGGAATCCCCGCGGCGGTGCAGCAAGCTGCGCCGCCGCGGAGGATTCAATGGGGCGGCGGTACACTGGCGGGACCCCGCCAGTGGTGCCGGTCCGACCGCGGCTTTACCGCCGCGGTCGGAATCCCCATTGGAGCACCGCCGGCCTGTCGGCGGTGCTCCCGCGGTCCTCCGCCCTGGCGGTCAAAGACCGCCAGGGTCAGAATGACCACCTTATTCTTTTAAAAATTCCTATTTTCACTTGTGTATGTTGGATTTTTGTCATTTTAGTCTTGTTTGATTTAGATAAATATTGCCTATTTTTCTAAACTGGTGTGGTGTCCATTTTGTAGTGTTTTCACTGTATTACTGTGTGTGTTGGTACAAATACTTTACACCTTGCTTCTGTGTAAAGCCTGCCTGCTCGTGCCAGGCTACCAAGTGGGTGAGTGGGCATTAACTGAGTGTGATTCTCCTTTATCCTGACCAGAGTGAGAGTCCTTGCTTGGACAGGGGCAACCTGATCAAGCAACAACCCCATTTCTAACACAAACGGAAAAACATTGCCAGGCCCCAACAAAGTTCATAATACAAGTAAATATTTTAGGATATAAGTTTATATCGCCAAGCTTCAAACAATAAATCAATATGAAATACTCATTTGCCATAGGTGGAAAGTGCATAAACTGAAGTTTTTAGGCTACACTTTTAAGTTAAAACGGTGGATGTGCTTCTTATAGAGCGGCACGCCTTTGTCTTTGGAGTATTATACTGTTCACTAATATCCATGTGTGCTTTCCCTTTAAGCAGGCCAAGATTCATAAACAAAACACCTGTGTGCTCTGTGCAGGGAGAAGGGCTGCGCCATAATGAAGCGCTAGATTCCTGCTGGTTTGTAATGCTTATTGACCCATGTGAACTGCTATGGTTAGGGTCAGGTCCTGTTCATATTAACTAACAGCCCCCACTCCACCCACATGCAACAGCTGATTTCATTTTGATCTCAGATCAGGGTGTAGATTTGAAGCCGTAGATGTCACGTACGGCACCCGGCACTGCATGAGAAGATATTTGTTCTCAGCCTCCATTGCGCCTTCTGCTGTGCAAGTTTTCGGCCTGATCAGTCGTCCTGTATAGGAGAATAGGCACAAGGTTCATGCTGAACAGTGTGGGCCTGATTTAGAACTTGGCCGACAGATTACTCTGTCACAACAGTGATGGATATACCATCCACTGAAATCTAAATCCCATATGATAGAATGGGATTTCGATTTTGGCAGATGGGATATCGGTCACTGTTGTGACGGAGTAACCCACCCGCCAAGTTCTTAATCAGGCCCTATGTTGAGTACATCCGTTAGAGCTGACAGCTTTGGGGTGACCTTCCCCCCAAACGTTTTGCCTACTTGCCTCACATTTTTGCTTATTAGTATATACCTAGTTGGCATTTTTTTACTATAAGTCCCTAGTAAAATGCACTCCATGTGCCCCGGGCCTGTAAATTAAATGCTCCTAGTACGCCTGCAACACTACTTGTGCCACACATTTAAATAGCCCTTTAAATCATGTCCCTGACCTGCTATTGCAGCCTGAATGCAGTATTACACTGCCATTTCGACTTGGCATTTAAAACCCCTTGCCAAGCCTTAAACTCCACTTTAATAACACATTGGTCACCCCTAAGGCAGGCCCTAAGTACGCCATAGGGCCGGGCGCTTCGTAATTAAAAGGCAGGGCATATACATTTAAGTTTTACATGTCCTGGTAGTGAAAAACTCCAAAACTCTCAAATTCGTTTTTTCACTACTGCGACATCTACCCCTCTCATAGGGTAACACTGGGGATTCCTTATTATAGTTAATTAGTTGTCATTCCTGACTGAGAAGGAGTGGACCTGTCACGTTCAGTTTACCTACGGAATTGTAATGAACAATCTTCTTTATTGGTAAGGTCGGATTTATTATTACAATTTTCAAAATGTTACTTTTAAAAAGTTGTAATTTTCCTGCTCTTTGGCACATGTGCCCGCAGCTTGTCTACAATACACATCTGGGGTGAAGTGGCAGCTAGACTCGTGCATTCCCTTTAGACAGCAACACACAAAGGGTGACTGATGGGCCATCAACATCCAGATGGGCCATCCTGGGCATGATGGGAGGGTTGGGTTGACACACCTGACTAGGCAGTGTCATGTCCCCACAAAAAAGGTTAGATACACTCCTCTAGTGAGTCTGGAGCCAGGACAGGAAGGAAGGACCTCTGTGCACTACACAGCCCTCCTTTGCAGTCTCCCCCACTTCAAAGGCATAACTAGGTATAAGAACTGGACTTCTGACCCTACCAACTCAGTACACTTCTGGACCTGTGGATATTTTCCTAGGAAGAAGGACTGCTGTGCTGTACAAGGACTGCTACTCTGCTGGACTGGTGCTCTGGAAGAACTGCTTTCTTGCTGTGCTGACCTGCCGCCTACTGCCCTCCTTGCCTGAGTGAGAAGGACTGGACCCACAACTCTTGAACCCAGAAACAGTGACTTTAAGGGCTTGCTGGCTTGCCTTCTGTTCTTCTGAAGTCTCAGGGACACAAAAGACTTCCAACACATCACCTCCAGCACCTGCACTTTGCTTGCTGCAAGTCTTGCACTGCCAAGTGGAGCCAATCATTTGTGGGCCCTTGGACGTGGATATAAAGTGCTGCTCTAGTCCAAAATCCACGCATCGACGCATTGCCGCTCGGACCTGGCACATCTCCATTGGTGGGACAAGAAGGCCACAGCACACAGAATGTAATGTCCAACAGTATAGCAAGAATACGTATTCTTGGTGTCGTATTGCAGGTAACAGGAAATATGAAGTTGAAGAGAGTCTCAAGTCTTTTTTGCAGATGATGTCTTTATTTGTAGGTGTTTAGAGATGATTGTGTCATCATGGAGATACAGCCAACACGTGTTTCGTCACACAGGTGACTTCATCAAGGCTGCAAAACAGTAATGAAAGCAAAGTTGGGCATATATGTGTGTGTGGAATCTAGTGTGTGCTAGTCAGGTGACCGCGTGGGGAAGATTCCAAATCCAGAAACCAGTGACCAGTAGTAAGAACTCGTGTGAGTGAGCATAGAGTGAACATGGCATACAAGATAGGTGTAAAGTGATCGGGACCCAAACTGTAAAACATGAAAATACCCAGTAAAGTACTGTGGTCATGTGGATTATATTGCGAACACCAATATCAGAAAGATTGTATCTAGAGTGCTGTGTAGCTAGAAACCGCGTTGTCTAACACCTGGTATATAGAGAAAGTAAAGTGAAATGGGATGGGTGGGAGAGTAGTGCAGGACTGAGAGAGGCCAGGGAGAGAAAGTGAGTAGCAAACATAGAAACATAAGAGAGAGGACGAACTAGAGAAACATTTTTTTTGTAAGACTAAAGTAGACTGTGGAGAGAGAAGTAGGTCAATTAGTACATACCTATTAGAAAGTAGTAAATCTGCAAGTAGTATGGCTGCCCGAGCAGCTGCAGGTGCGTGCGGTAAAAGAGTAAGTGTAGTAAAGCCGGTATACAGGGCCCTGATAAGCCCGTAGGCGTAACCTATGAAGGTATTATATAAAATGGGGTAAGATAAGTGTGTTAGAAATGGACGAGGAGAGCAGAAAACAGTTCACATGTGATGGGGCAAACCCCAGTCACGGGTGGTGTGGTGAAGTTAATGTGATAACTGCCAGAGCTAAGTATTACTGTGAGGTGCTGTTAAAGCAGTGAATTCGAGGCAAGTCTAAGGTGCGAAGGAATCGAAGCGTATGGCAATTTCATAATATATGCGTGGCTTCTAAAGGTAGCGTTCAACAAGGTTAGAACCAAAAACCGCATGAGCGTGGGGCAGTTTGTAGGAAAGTGCCGTAAGTAAGATATATGGGAAAATGATATGGACAATCATAAAACAGCGCGGTCGGAGAGCAAGTGTAGCAAACCCATGCGGGTCGTGTAATGAGCGCTGGTTATGAGGTGCTGTAACAAAAGTAAATCCGAAGTAAGTCTAAAAATGAAAAGAGTCGAGGCGCATCGCAGTTTCAAAATATGTGCGTGGTTATTAAAGGTAGCGTGCATCGAGGTGAGACCCAAAAATCGCACGAACGTAGGGCAGTAGAATGAAAGTGGTGACAGCTGAAAAAGCGAGGTGGCAAAACCGGCAAAGTAGAAGCTAAAGCGTGAGTAGAATAGACGAGTCAGTGACATACCTGGAGACAGGAGCAGCGACGGGCTTCCTGTGATCTCGAGAGCGTATAGTGGTCTGTGGAGACCTGCGCTCTCTCGTTGAAATAGAGGGTGGGAGTGTGACAGAAATAGAAGAGGGACTTGAAAAAGTAGCTAAGACGGCGGCCATCTTGAGTGTACAAAGGAAAGAGCGGTATAGCAAAAAACTGGTAAATAAGAACAAAAACTAATAGAGTGCTAGTGAGGAAGCGGCCATATTTGAATTGATGCTAGGCAGAGGGTAAGTGCCTAGAGTACAAGTAAGGAAGATAAGCTAGGGTAAGAAGATAAGAAGGGAGAGAACAGAAGAGAAAAGAGGAAAAGAGGAGGAGAATGTAACAAAAACACACACAAAGGAACCTAATCCAGTTATTGAGCAGTGGAGAGTGTGAGAATGAAACCATGGATGAGTGTGAAATGGGGTGAGCATTGAGGTATCGTGAATACTTAGCTAAGGGACAACAATTGTATGATTTGTCCAAAGAATGTGATGATACACCGCTGTGTCATGGACACCAGTAGACAATAACTGAAACATGTGAGCCAAGGCCATGAAATACAGTACTTGGGTGCAATAGTCTGAACGTTATATAGATGTATAGGTACATTAGTGGGATACACAGTAAGCCACAACATTGTGAGAATCAGGATAAAATGTTGTGTACATTGTTGAGCTCGGGCATAGTTATGTACATGAATATTCAACAAAAAGGATGTAACATGGGAAATACAGACATAAGACAAAGGAATAATACAATCATGTAAGAAAAAAATGTAGTTCACTATCCGTGTTCAGGCCTAGTTCAACTGCGCGGAGTTTTATAATCCATTTGGACTCACATCTACGCAGGTCCCTGGTTCTGTCTCCACATCTCGGTGAGTTAGAGACCTGAGTGATGCCATGGAATCTAATGTCCAAGAGGTCTTTTTCCCCGTGTAAGGTGTTGAAATAAACAGCAAGAGGATAATTAGTGTTGACATTTCTGATGGCTCTGACATGTTCCTGAATACGTTCTTTCATTGGGCGTATGGAACTTCCAACGTAAATCAGACCACATACACAAATCAGGCAATAGACAGTATACTTTGTGTTGCAATTCATGAAGGTCTTGATGTGGTGCGTGGTCACGGTATTGTAAGAGAAGGAAGTAGTTTTGTTAAGGGCTAGTTGGCAGGATACGCAGCAGCCACATTTGTAAAAACCATTCGGTCTCTCTGGCATCCACCCTGAAGGTCGTGACTGAGGGGAGGGACAGAGAAAACTGGGACACAGAGTGTTCCTAAGGGTCCGACCTCTGCTGTGTACAATAGAGGTTGACCCGCCCAGTGAGTCTTTGAGACAAGTGTCCAACATTAACAGGTGCCAGTGTTTCTTGAGAATACGTAGCACAGCGCTGCTTGCAGGGCTGTATTGTGTAATGAAAGAGACCGGTCTCCTGCCAGAGGGACCCTTGGCAACAGGTTTTTTGGAGCTTTTGATCAATAAGTCGTGTTGGTCTTTATTCAGGATGCGTTTGCTAGCTATCGAGATGAGTTTGTTGGTATAACCCCTAGCTCGGAAGCGATGAGTCAGGTTCTTAAGTTCCTGTTTGAAAACCTGAGTATCAGTGCAGTTGCGTCGAATCCTGACCATTTCTCCGTATGGGATGGTCCTAATCTGAGAGAAGGGGTGAGTGCTGCGCGCATGCAGAACAGAATTGCAGGCAGTAGGTTTCCTGTAAAGTCTCGACATGATCTTGTTGTTAGTGATATACAAAAGTAAGTCCAGGAACTCAATTCGATTAGTGTCCACCTTGTGAGTGAGGTAGTGTTGAGGTATTCGATAAGTATATTGAGATCCGAGATATTGCCAGTCCAAATAGCAAGAATATCATCAATATACCTCCCCAATACAAGATATGTTCGGTGAGATGTGCCGGGCAGTTGGACCATAAGTGTATTTTCTCAAATTGGCCCATATAAAGATTGGCATATGAAGGAGAGAACTTAGCTCCCATAGCTACACCCTGACACTGTCGAAACCACCTGCCGTCATGTAGGAATACATTGTTCTCCAGTACTAGTGTGTGAGGTCAAGGAGCATCTGTGTGTGTTCATACAGTGTGGCATCACGGGCACTGAGCGTGAGTTGGAGCATTTCAAGACCCCTTTCCAGGGGAATGGACGTGTAGAGAGAGCTCACGTCGAGACAGAGAAACACACTGCCTTCCGTCCACTCGATGTCTTCAAGTTGACACAACAAATCGCGGGTGTCCTGTATGTATGACGGTAGGTTATGTACCAAGGGTTGGAGAAACGAGTCAATGTACTCAGAAATATGTTCTGTAGGAGAACCAATCCCTGAGATAATGGGTCTGCCAGGAGGAAAACCCCCTGGTTTGTGGACTTTGGGTAGAATATATATGCAGGGAGCCCGGGGTGCCTCAGTGTACAAATATCTGTATTCTAAGTCGGTCAGGAGACACTGATTTTTCCAAAACGTCAATTTCTTTCTAATCAAACTAGTGATGTTAGGAAGGGGATTATTCGGTAGTACAGAGTAGGCCTGGGTGTCATTGAGTTGTCTGTCAATTTCTGTAATATAGTCACCCTTGTTCATGATGACAACGTTGCCTCCTTTGTCAGCCTCCCTAATGACTATGGGGGTCATTCTGACCCCCGCCGGCGGCGGAAGCCGCCCGCCTGGCGGGAACCGCCAGAAGACCGTACCGCGGTCAAAAGACCGCGGCGGTCATTCTGACTTTCCCACTGGGCTGGCGGGCGACCGCCAAAAGGCCGCCCGCCCGCCCAGCGGGAAAGCACCAGCAACGAGGAAGCCGGCTCCAAATGGAGCCGGCGGAGTTGCTGGTGTGCGACGGGTGCAGTTGCACCCGTCGCGATTTTCAGTGTCTGCTAGGCAGACACTGAAAATCAATGTGGGGCCCTGTTAGGGGGCCCCTGCAGTGCCCATGCCATTGGCATGGGCACTGCAGGGGCCCCCAGGGGCCCCACGACACCCGTTCCCACCAGCCTGGTTCTGGCGGTGAAAACCGCCAGAACCAGGCTGGCGGGAAGGGGGTCGGAATCCCCATGGCGGCGCTGCTTGCAGCGCCGCCGTGGAGGATTCACAGGGGCAGGGGAAAACCGGCGGGAAAACCGGCGGGAAACCGCCGGTTTCCCTTTTCTGACCGCGGCTTTACCGCCGCGGTCAGAATTGCCCTTGATGCACTGCCAGCCTGTTGGCGGTGCATCCTCCAACCCCGGCCCTGGCGGTCCATGACTGCCAGGGTCGGAATGACCCCCTATGTCTGGATATGTAGAGAGTTTGTGCAACGCTAGGAGTTCATTAGGGTTGAGGTTTTTGGTAGGTCTACGGGTACAGGCGCTAGTCTTGTCCTCTAAGTCGTAAAGTGCTGTCCTGACAGCTTTGTAGAAGACGTCGATGTGGTTGTCTGGAGGCAAGGTGGGGACACATCTCCATTGGTGCAGATGCATCACTGCTGCTGCGAGGATCGAGGACACTGCACTGCGGTCAACACCAGCGCGTCACTGCTGCTGCGAGGATCGAGGACACTGCACTGCTGTCAACTCCAGCGCGTCACTGCTGCTGCGGGGATCAGGAACACTGGATTACCAACTGCACGATGCATTGCCTCCCTTCCTGATGGATCTCTGACTTTGTGCAGCTTGAAGCCATCGCATCGCTTACATCTTCAGGATCAATGCCAGTGCATCACCTCCTTTGCTCCTCACATCTTGTTCTCTACGTCAACGCAACTTCGAACTAAGGTACTATTTCAGCTGGCCATGGCTGGTCCCTGTATTCGACCCGTGTACTGTGATCTGCTGCACTCCAATCCAAAACAATCTGCCCCACTGCAATCCAAAACAATCTGCCCCACTCTAATACAAAACAATCTGTCCCACTCCTGTCCACCTCACTCCAATGTGCCCCACTTTAATACAAAATAATCTACCCCACTCCAGTCCTCCCCCCTCCCATCTGCCTCACTTCAATCCAAAGCAATCTGTCCCACTCAAATCCGCCCCCCTCCAATCTGCCCCACTCCAATCCAAAACAAACTGTCCCACTCCAATCCGGCCCACTCCAGTCTGCCCCACTCCAATCCAACACAATCTCTCCCACTCCAATCTGCCCCACTCCAATCCAAAACAATCTGCCCCTCTGCAATCCAAAACAATCTGCCCCACTCCAATACAAAACAATCTGCCCACTCCAGTCCACCTCACTCTAATGTGCCCCACGTTCAGCCAAAACAATCTGCCCCACTCCAGTCCTCCCCACTCCCACCTGCCTCACTTCAATCCAAAGCAGTCTGTCCCACTCGAATCCGCCGCCCTCCAATCTGCCCAACTCCAATACAAAACAAACTGTCCCACTCCAATGCGGCCCACTCCAGTCTGCCCCACTCCAATCCAACACAATCTCTCCCACTCCAATCTGCCCCACGTCAATCCAAAACAACCTGCACCACTTCAATCCATTTCAGTCTGCCCCACTCCAATCTGCCCCACTTTAACCCAAAACAATTTGCCCCACTCCAATCCCAAACAGCCCCTGCAATCCCAATCAATCTGCCCCACTCAGTCCAATCCACCTCACCTCACCCCAATCCACCACAATCCACCCCATACCAATCCAATCCATTTACACCAATACAATCCACCCCAATCCAATCCAATAAATTTCACCTCACTCCAGTCCAATCCACCCCACTCCAGTCTAATCCACCCCACTCTAGTCCAATCCAATCTTATCCACCCCACTCTAGTCGAGTCCACCCCACTCCAGTCCAATCCAGCCCGCTCCAGTCTAACCCACCACAACCTACTCCAGTCCAACCCACCCATCCCACTCCAATCCAACCCACCCACTCCAAACTAACATACTTTACTCCAATCCACTCCAATCCACCTCACTCAAATCCAATACACCCCACTCCAGTCCAATCCACCCCACTCCAGTTCAACCCCCCACTCCAATCCATCCCACCCCACTCTAGTCCAACCCACCCTACTCCAGTGAAACCCATCCCACTCACTCCACTACAATCAAGTCCACTGCTACCCAATCAACCTCACTCCAATCCAGCCCAATCCTTCCCACTCCTATACAATCCACTTTAATCCACCCCAACCCAGTCTACATTAATCCACCCTACTCCAGTCCAATCCACCCCCCTCCAAACCACCTCAATCTACCCCACCTCAATCAAGTACAGCTATCTCCAATCAACCCACCCCACACCAATCCAATCCACCCTACCCCACTCCACCCCAATCCACCCCATCCAATCCACACTCACTACAATCCACCCCACCCTAATCCAGCCCACTCAACCTATTCCAACTGACTCAATCCAATTCACTTCACTCCAATCCAGTCAACTCTACCCCATCTCAGTCTTATACATGGCAATCCGATCCACCCCACTCCAGTTCCACCCCATGCCAATCCAATTCAATGGAATCCACTTCACCTCAGTGCAATCCACCCCAATCCAACCCAACTCAGCCCAATCCAACCCACCCCACCTTAATCAAATCCACACCCTTCAGTCCACCCACTACACCCCACTCGACCCACCCCATTTTGATCCACTCCACCCCATCCAATCTGCCCCAATCCACTCCACTCCAATTCAGCACTCTTCAACCCACCCCAGTTTTGTCTACCCCACTCCAATCCAATCCATCCACCCCACCACACTTCAATCTAACCCACTTCAATGCAATCCACCCCACTCCAATCCACCCAATCCAACACACCCCACCCCAATCTAATCCACCTCTCCCAATCCAATCCATCCCACTGCACTCCATCACATCCCAATCCAATACACCCCACCACATTTCAATCCACCCCATCCCACTCCAATCTACACTCACTCCAATCCTCCATACTCTCCTCCAATCTACCCACTCTACTCTAATCCAGCCCACCCCATCACAGTTCGGTCCACCCCACCCCACGCCAATCCATCCAGCCAGCCCCAATCCAATCCAATCCACCCCACCCGATCCACTCTAATCCAATCCACCACTTTCTACTACAGTTCGTTCTAATCCACCCCACTCCAATCCAATCTAACCCACCCAAATCCAATCCAACCCCTTAAGCCCCCATTTCAGTTCACTCCACCCAATCCAACCCAATTCAATCCAACCCACTCCACTCCACTCCAAACCATCCCACTCTATCCCAATCCACTCCTCTCTAGTTCAGTCCACCACACCCCAATCCAATCCATCCAGCCTACTCCACTCCATTCCACCCCACTCCAATCCACTCCACTCCATTACAATCCACCACACTACAGTCAATCCCACCCAATCCCAGTTCAGTCCACTCCACTCCAATCCAATCCATCCACCCCGCCACACTTCAATCCAACCCACCTCAATGCAATCACCCCACTCCAATCCACCCCAATTCAATTTTACACACCCCAATCCTATCCATCCCACAGTACCCTACCACACCCAAATTAAATCTACCCCACCACATTTCAGTCCACCCCATCCCACTTCAATCCACCCACTCTACTTCAATCCAACCCAGCCCATTTCAGTTCAGACAGTGCTACCCAACCCAATCCATCCACCCCACTCCAATCTAATCCACTCCAATCCACCCCACTCCACTCCAATCCAATCCATCCCACTTGAATCGAATCCAACCCACCCCACTCCAGTCCAATCTAATCCACCTCATTCCAATCCAGTCCACCCCACCCCAATCCAGTCCACTGCACCACAGCCCTATCACTCCAATCCAAACACATTTCCCAATCCAATCTAATCCACTCCACACACCTCACCCCATTTAAATCCACCCCACTCCAACCCACTCCACTCTATCCACCCATATTCTAGTCCAATCCAATCCACCACACTACCTTAATCCACTCAAACTCACTACCTCAATCCACTCTAACCCTCTTGACCCTATTCCACCCCCCTGTACTCCACTCTACGGCACTCTCTGCCACTGAACCACTGAACTCTACTCCCCTCTGTTCAACTCTATGACACTCTACTCCTCCACTCTAAGACATGCCAACAAATCCACTCTACAACACTCTTCTTTCCCTCTCCACTCTGACCCACCATACCACTAACTTTTAGCCCTGCTGAAGTGCAGCGACACTGGTTTACAACATGGCAAAACACACTGCCAAAGCCAACAGCTCTTGTATATGCGAGACCTATTGGCTTTTCCAATCCGTGTTACACTTGTTAACACTGTCTGCGCATAGGTTGCACCTCATTAGCACCGGTTTAACACTCAAAAATAGCCATAAGCAACAGAAATTTGACCGGTCAACCTTCACAAAGGGCCTTCTATTGCACAACAACATGTGTTGCTGGTTTTTTTGGGGTAAAATCTTCAGATTACGCAGCAGATGATGGATTATGTGGCAAATGTGGGAGATTCATAATCATGCGAAAAATACTCTGGCAGCACAATCGCATAATTCCAGCAGCCCTATCTATAGGATACAACTTGCCAAAGGTCGTGTTTCTGTGTTTAAATACATTAATGCATAAAATGTGAATGCTAAACAGATGATTTGCAGGATATCCACTAAGATTTTTAAAGAGATGTACACATGTCTTTGCAACCAAAACCTGTTGCTGACATCTATGGTTCTGTATTAGCTTTTTCTGCTCTTTAAACATTTGGGAAATTCTGATGCAAAACAAGGTGACATACAGCATCATTTACAATTTGGAGGCAAGGGAGAGCCACAGTAAATCTGATGCCCACCTAATCCATGGTCCTGAACTTCAGAGGTGAGGAGCTAAAGGGCTCCTGATAGCAGAGCATCAGCTGGGTCAGTCGTAGGAAACCTCTCATCAAAGGACGAGCCAACATAGGGCCACCCGCAACAACGCAACTGATTTTTTTCAGGCCCAAATACCCTCTTATTAACTCATTGCTGACGTTTGCGCGCTTTATCCTGTACAGTGCTATCATAGTATCCAGTCATGTTCGCGCTTTGTAACACTCTTAATAAATAAACAAATGTAGGCTGACCTTCCAAAGTATGTTTTTTCCTATACAGGCCCACAATAGTTACAGAATACTTTGTAGAGATGGAGAGTAGACATCAGACACATTATTACCTTTGGTCATTTATGAATGTTTGATCTGGTAGGTTTTAGCAGTAGGACATTTTGTTGTAAATTCCCAAGAGATGCAACAGTAATACTGTCTCTTTCTTCGGCGATTTCTGCCAAAGTGTAAATGTTGCAACTTTAAAAATGTGTCCAGTAGCACTGGCATTCTGTAAGAATCTAAGGGCCATATGTACGAACACATTTTCCCATAGACACAGAATGGGTAAAACGGTTTGCTACATCTGGCCCTAAATGAGGAAAGTTACTTGCCTACTGGAAAATGCATACCTGTGGTCTAGAATTCTTCATATAGCTATGATAACACTGTTATCACTCGGTATTAGTTTCGGGTGACCACAGTTCCACTTTTTAAAAACATATACATTATATCCTTGGCCTCATCTCACTCCTCACTAACTTGAAAGAAGTATGTATCATGAAAGACAAGAGGTCAGTGCCCTACAGCCCTCCTGGCTTGGGTTAGGGATCAACAAATCCAGAGGAAGGAGCCTATCCCATATAGTGTAAGGTCTATTTGGTATTCTTGAGTCAACAATCCTTGATCCTGGGTAGCCTGCATAATGTTGGTTACTGTCCCTGGGATCAGTTTTTTTAGTTCTCACGGGATCAGGGCTGAGCCCACTTCAGAGTGGTGTCTGTTCTGCCCCTGGCCTGTCCATGTTGACGCCTGGGCAGAGTGGGTGGTGCCAGTGCTCTGGGACACCCTCCTACTTCCTCACTCAACCCAAGGCACATTAGCAATTGTACTTCCCTGTTTATCTGGCACCTGACTCTTCAGAGATTGGATGGGAGGGAGAAGGAGAACATAGCTGAGGTTACCTGGCAGCAGGGACAACAAATATCACTAATAGAAAGGCTTGACATCATGATAACAATTTGTAATTGCTGTGATGGTATTTTGATTGTGGTCTATGGCATATTTGAAGAAGAGCAGTCAAACGTATGGCAGGCTTGGTCCCATTCCAAAATGTGCAGTCCAGCTGGAACTTCTTGTCCTAATTCAAGCTAAAGGGATTAAAGCCACATCTCAAAAAGGTTCCCCAAGAAGGACTAATTGAATATAGGGATACTTGTGTTCCTTCTTATGTCCTTCAGAAGGTGCACAGCAGGCTAGTTTAAGTTTGATTCACATTTTCGAGGTATGATGAAAACAAATTTACATGTGACCACTTTTCCCTGTAATCGCACACAGAAGCTAAAAATAAATACAAACCACAGTGGTTATGATCAATTGAAGCACCTCGACCCATCGCTTTTCATTTATAGAATTTGGCAACAGAAACATCATACATAGCAGCAGGCTCTTTGGCTCAGGCACCTGTAAATGTAGTTATTGATCAGAGGGACTTTAGTCAACACTAAATCCTGCTCTAAACGTCTGGTATTTATTCAGTTCGTACAGAAAAAAGGAAACATATGTCTAAATGTTCAGATGCAGACACCTTGTCTTCTAACGAGAGGCCAACATTATACATCCCAGGACGGGTGAAATTTCCTCGAGAGAAACAGATTTTCCAAGAATCAGGAGGCAAGCTGTTCCCTTTTCAGACATCAGAAAAAGCCCATGGTGAGCAACCAGTCTGGGACTCTGGCATTCTCTAGATCCAAGAAAGTGACAGCTACAACCTTCTCTCACTTTCTCAAGTAGATTTAGGGTATGAAAGTTACAATGCAATGGGGTAAACTCTTAGTCCAGGGGTAAGGATATCCCAGTGGGGCACCTGCCAGCCTTGTTGACCTACCTGAGCACAAACTGTATCTACCACCCATGGAATCCCAGCCGAGCATGAATAGGGAACGTCTGCTTGGAATCTCAAGATGCATCAAGCCATTGCAGACATGATTCTCCTTAATTACCATAACTTGGAAAATACATTGGTGGATGGGTTATGACTCACCCTTACTCTCTGGAGAAAGTAAATAGAATTTCCTGAGGCCATGTCTATTGGCCTACATTGGTGGGTTTTGCAGATTTTCCTGTGGCCATAGAGAAAAAAGACCTACTCTGTTTTCCTTGTTGGCAGAACATTGGTGAATATAAACATAAAAAGAAATGGTTCTCTAAGAACTTTTGTTACTCATCCTTTGATTCACTCAGTGGAATGTGAGAAACAATCAAGCCATAAATGCATGTGACAGGTTTTACAAAGTCAGACTTTGATATTTCCAATCTCATTTACATATTACCGCATTTCTGCCTTAGTCCTTTAGTGCATCAAACACAAAAGCAAATTGTGCATACAAAACATTTACATTAATTGAATAATAAAAACCAAGTTTGATGCAGAAGATAAAACATTTCTTAAAAGAGCATGAAAAGGGGGGAACCCATCTTCAGTTTGGAGGAAGAGGGTGTGGAAAGATCATCCAATGTGTACAGTGATGCTAGGGGCAAGTGCAAGCAAATGACCCAGTGAATGAGTCACCTCAAACAGAAGCAAGGATGAAAAGATGGGGAAGTGGGAGGGAAGGAGGAAGTTCTCTGCATCTAAGATAAAAACAGCTGCATGTCAATCACTGAGGTTATGAAGCTCTAAGGTGATTTGCAACATTCTTAACATGTATGGCAGGGGGTACTGTATAATATATGGTCACACCATCACCTTTCCCCCAAACCACCTAAAACCTTGGTGTGTAGTTCTTTCATATAAAAAGCAAGCATGTTTGCAAATATTAAGAATACAAATAAAAACCTTTAGCAAAAAATTAAAGACATCAAAAACCTGTTAGATATTTGTTGCAAACAGATATTAGACAAAGTTCAATACAAGTTGGTTAAAACAATAAAAAAGCTCCAGAAGCTCAGAAAGTGTAAAATCATGCATAAATATTATAGCTTTTCTTTATCTAAGGAGTGCAAAAAATAAACACTCTTTCTTCTTGCCATTATAATCTATTACAATAGAGCAGAAGAAGGAAAAGCAATGTTGTTGTTTTTGCATTTGTCGCCCTAAGTGGGAAGGGTATGCCCAGACGTGGGTCCCGTGCTTCCCATGCCACTGGATTCAAGCTAGCCTGGCTGATGAGGGGTGAAACCCCGAAACCGGTCCCAGGATGCTTGTTTCCAGTCCAGGGAAGACCTGGCCTAGCAGTTCGGGCTGGACTGTTCCCATGGGGAACAGGGTCAAGACTGATTTGCATATGGCTGGGTCCAAACTGGAATGGCATGGGCAGCAAAAAAACGATGGATTAAACCCAGATCTGTGACTGGGGGTGAATGTTTGACAATGTTCAGCATTCCGTCCATCACTTGTTGTTTTTGCATTTGTCGCCCTAAGTGGGAAGGGTATGCCCAGACGTGGGTCCCGTGCTTCCCATGCCACTGGATTCAAGCTAGCCTGGCTGATGAGGGGTGAAACCCCGAAACCGGTCCCAGGATGCTTGTTTCCAGTCCAGGGAAGACCTGGCCTAGCAGTTCGGGCTGGACTGTTCCCATGGGGAACAGGGTCAAGACTGATTTGCATATGGCTAGGTCCAAACTGGAATGGCATGGGCAGCAAAAAAACGATGGATTAAACCCAGATCTGTGACTGGGGGTGAATGTTTGACAGTGTTCAGCATTCCGTCCATCACTTGTTGTTTTTGCATTTGTCGCCCTAAGTGGGAAGGGTATGCCCAGACGTGGGTCCGTGCTTCCCATGCCACTGGGTTCAAGCTAGCCTGGCTGATGAGGGGTGAAACCCCGAAACCGGTCCCAGGATGCTTGTTTCCAGTCCAGGGAAGACCTGGCCTAGCAGTTCGGGCTGGACTGTTCCCATGGGGAACAGGGTCAAGACTGATTTGCATATGGCTGGGTCCAAACTGGAATGGCATGGGCAGCAAAAAAACGATGGATTAAACCCAGATCTGTGACTGGGGGTGAATGTTTGACAATGTTCAGCATTCCGTCCATCACTTGTTGTTTTTGCGAAGGAAAAGCAATGTTCTGATTTTGTTGCTTTAAACAGCTGTTTTAATAATGCTCAGTGATCTGACATGCCTTTCAACTTGGCTGCTGGCTCTAGCAGCAGACATTGAGACGTCAGAATTTGACTGTAATAACCTTATAATAGTCGAATTCTGACGTCTTTTCTGTATCATCGGCGACTTGGTGCATCACAAGTCGCCGATTATAATGAAATTACTGACCTCCAATTATACAGGGATTACAGAATCCCGTGCATTAAAAGCAGATATCAGCACTCGAGTAATTCATTTGATTTGATATAATGCTTCAAATTTGGCTGCTCGACAGAAAGATGATGTTAACATAATGACAAAAAACAATAGTTACAGCAACGTGGCTGATGACAATGTTCTAAATAAAACGGAAAAACTAGCATATGTGTTTCCATTTGGTGGATTGAAAAAATAGAGAGCAATAAAAATTTCCTAAGCACACTAATCTGTAAACAAGTAGATTAGTACATTGTTCTTTTCTTCCTATGCAAGCGAGGAAAGTACATTGTCTTCGACTAATATTTGTCACCTTTGCTATGTGACCAACCTAATGACTACAGTTGCGCCGAAAGTTGTCGACACCAAATAAAAGGTGAGGCATGTTCCTGGAGTTTTTAGTCTTGTGAGAGACAACTTGGCAAACAAAAAGTGGTCCCTAGCCCTTACACAGTTTTATGTGGGATGTTCTGTTCTCCTTTGCTTTTCATGCTAAACTGGTGGTCACATGTAGGAACCGCTTTTTTCTAGATTTGGTTTTGGAGTATAGTGTGCAATTAGGCCCCATCAGTAAATGTGCTGAAAGCAAATATACTCAGTTATCCAGTAAGACAGTAGGATTTTTATAGGCTGTACCATAGACAAATTTTACTATCAACCTCCATGTGTCTCGGGGCCAGATGTACGTATGTTTGGCTTTGCGGATACCAAATAGCGAATATTTTCCTATTCACTATTTGGTAATTGCAAACACTCATGTACAAAAGTGTGCGTTACACTTTCTGCAATGCCCAGTGGATCGTAAATAGATCTACCTTATTAAAATTCATGAAGTAGGTCTTGCTTTGAGATCCATTGGGAATCGTTAAAATCACCCGGGTGGTGGCCTGCTGGGGTCAGCAGACCACCATGTCTGCGATTGCTTTTTTAACAAAGCAATATATTTTTTTTTTATTCCGCCCATTTTCCTAAAAGGAAAATAGGATGCATTTCAAAAACAAAAAAGAAAAGTTTTCTTTTAATTTTTCAAGAGTAGACAGTGGTCTGTGGGACCACTGCCTGCTCTTAAAAATATTTTTACAGCCATTCTCAAAGCAGAAGGGGCAAATGAGTTACCACTGTTGGAGTGCAAAATTTAGTAAAGCTTTTAGTGACCCAAACATCAGCTAAGCAGACAATTTCTTTTTGACAGGCTACAGCCTAATGTAAATGCTGCACTGACACTCACAGAAATGTACTTATGTTTTCCTTCAAATTATGGGGGACAATGTGCCTACCTTTTCGAGTTATATGAAAACTAACTGAAAGATATGCTAACCTATGTTTTAGGCTATAGTTTAAACATGTGTATTGAAATACATTTGCTTATTGAACATTTAAAGTGTGATTATTAATTTAGAGTTAACTATTAAATGATAGGCAATTATATGTATCTGTCACATTTAATGATGCATATTAAGAATGACAAGTGCTTATTATTTTGAATGTATAAATTTTAATTAATGTGCACTAGTTGATTTGAAGTTTAATAATTTTACGTCATGTAATTCACTTAAGTATTCTTCACACTGTAACGCAATTGAATCGTATGCTAACTTAACTAGGCCTGCAAAAAGCTTTTTCTCTGTGGTTCTGTTAAGATGATGGAAATTATTTTTTAACGGGAGCTTTCTTTTTAGGATCCATTCTCATGAGAAACTTGCAAGTAGCAGTAGGAGTTCTGTTAAAATTCATAGAGGCTCTTAGTTTTGTGTCTTTGAAAGTATATTTCTCTGGAACCTGGACTGTCGAATGTTTCAAACTGCTAATGTTCACACAGGACTGTGGCGATCGAATTGTGAAGTCATGGGAACCAGTGGAAAGTTACCATTGATATAAAATTTGTTTCAAACTGATTGGATTCACATGGAAAGAGGGGATGATTTCATGTTAAACCTGGTTAAGGAACCTCTTGTAACAAATTTGTATTTTTATTGATTCTGATTGGATGATGTTTCCTTTGCCTGATGTCAGACCTCTAAATAGACCAACCAGAGCTTAGAATGAGTGTTAAAATATTGACACTTCAGGAACTGAAGGCAGATTCCGTCCCATCACTGCCCAGCCGTCCCTGTTCCCCTTGCTGCATGCAGACATACTTTCTGGACTCTGCACAATTTCTAATGAGGACTTTGCTGCTGTCTTTCTGCTCTGCTGATGAAGAACTCTCGAACGCTGCACCTTGGAGAGGTATACCCCTCTCACTGAAATGCTAATGCCCCTGACCATGTCCTTTTTTTTTCTAGCATGGAATTTTTTTTTCTGACACTTTTTTTTATTTCTCTAGCTAGCATGCTGTATCACAAGTTATATCTTTTTCAAATTATTTTTTCCTCTTTTGCATTTTGCCCACATGTGTTTGCCCACACATGCATTTCTTAATTTGTTTAGGTGTAGGGTCAACCTGTGCCCAGCGTAAATTTTGTAAATCTGCTTAATGAACAGGATAGCCAAATGAAGACTGATTTGAGATATGCCTCTGTATATCAAATGCTGATGCTATTGACTTGCATGATTATACTGGAATGGCCAATTGTGTTGATGCTTATCTTATTAAATTTGCTTAGACGATTCGGCAAACCTATGGTAATTATTTACTTATATAATTTGTTTCTTCGCACTGTCTTAATGACGCTGGCTTTGTGGTTATGAAATAAAACTTTGAACGTTATTCCTGATTGGAGTTTTTCTTCCATGGCCACATTGGTTATAGTGTTTAAACTGTTTGTGGTGTTGTTATAGTGTTGTATATGGTTCACCACACTCTTCACAGGGTCCAAAGATCCCTCGACCTCTGATGAGCATGTCCAACTTCTGCCCAGGACTAAAACACGCTCGCAGCACCTAATTGAAGTAAGCGGTAAAATGCAAATGTCTTGCCACCGCATTTCGCACATACCAGAGCGATTCGGTAATCGGAAGGGGTGACCTAAACACGCCCCTTCCTAATACCGAATCGCAAACCCTATTCGGGATTCGGTGATAGGTCACTGAATCACAAATAGGGCCTTTGTGCATTTCAAGATGCTTTTTTCTGCCACAAACGGCCCGATTCTGTGAATCAGACTATTTGTGATCCAAAAAAAGGTCTAATGATGACAATCTGGCCAGGTGGAGGTCTTCAGCCCTCTGGAGGACTGTGAGCTTTAGTTGAGTACCCATGTCCGGGCACAGATATTTTTAATTCCAGATAGATGGGGCCCAGGTTAACCGGAAGTGTTTTAGTCTGACCGCACAAGACTAATCCCAATAACTAAGAGTAACCAATAACACTAGACTAATCACTAATCTTTAGCTCTGGGGCAGCGCGCTGTTCCGCATAAAGTGCTTTGACGCCTCATCAGGAGTAGTAAGCGCTATGTAAATACAATTACAATTACAATAGACAATCAAAGCGTCTCTGATTTAATCAATGAAGTGGGAATTCGAAAGAAATAATTTATAGAGTGGCACCTGGTTGAAAACCGTGCGGTGTGAATGTGATATGTATCAATATAAGGTCACCTTCAAACTCCCACTCAGTGGAAAGGTTCAATAAGAAATACCTTTACCATACATTTTAAAATAACACAAGAGGGCAATATTTAAATACAAATATTATATGCGTTTTTTACAAGGATGATGCGCGGAAGACTGAGATAATTCGTTCCTTAACTTCTATTCCATATGTTCAACTTCACCGAATAAATATTTACATGCATGTCTTCAATAGCACCATTGAAAATTTTTATTAGTCATCTATTCTGGATTTTATTTGGCAGCTATTTGTCAGGGGTGAAAGAACTTCAAACTTTCAAACCATCTTGCAGAAGTATCCTCTGACACGTGAGCTGATAAATCCTGCAAATATGTTTTTTCCAGCTCACAAGCTTTTTTTTAAGTATTCCCTCCTATGCTGGAGAAGAAGTATTTGTCACACTGGTCTGCACCAGGGGCATTATTAATTCAGATAACCGAACCTAACTGCATGAAAGGCACATTTTCCGGGAAATGTTACACGGTGAAGGAAATTATAAGGGGGGGGGGAGTTTTACCAGGAATATACACTTAATAGAATCTTTGGGACATAAATATAGTCTGATTTTCAGTTCCACTGGGAGGTTAAAGCCTAGCTCCATCATATCATAAGATGGGTCAGCATTCTTCAACCCTATTTATGAGCCCGAGGGGTCACCTTGAGGAGTCGTCACCGGGTAGGGTATTGTTAACTAGTTGTGCACCGTTGAATTATATTCTGTGTGCACTTTTTGTTAGGTTTCTTCATGGGTGGTTGGTTTATTGATTGAACGTCTGAGTCTGCATGAGTTGCCTGTGTTGGGTCTCTGTCATAGAATATGGTGGTGCTTGGCCTTGCCTGGCTGGCCCTATTGTGGCGTTATGTTAGTTAGTGTGAGATATGATTTAATTTGTCACATGTAAAGAGGGTAGATGTGTTGTGACTCGGGGTAGACGTAACTCTCGTATTTTGCTGTAATATAATTATGCAAAATTATAGGAAAATTATGCAAGATTATGCAGAGTTACTTGAAGAGCATAAACCAGCATTTAGCAGGCAAAATGCACCCCTGCATCTAAAATGGACCTGAGGATGCATTTTCCATTTTGAAAATACTGTTAAAAGCATTACAACATATCTATAATATCTTCATTTATTTGTAATTAGGTAAAGCAATGTGTGGAGTATTTCTGAGGAGTTTGGAGAAGACCGGGTTAAGAACATAAAAAAATAAGTATATGTTTTCGCTGGAGTGTGTTAGAAAATGGTGTTTTTGTTTTTATAAAGGTCAAACAAAAGGAATGTTGTTCTGACAGTGGAGATTTTCCAAGGTCCCAAAGTAATTCATGGAAGGTAAACACCTATGACCTCATTACGAGGCTGGCGGTCGTAGGACCACCAGCCCCGCGTGGTGGTTAGACCGCCGTGGCTGTGGCGGTCAGACCGCCACATTGCAAGATAGGCTGGCAGGGCTGCCTACAGACCGCCGTCCCTGCCAGGATCAAAGATCCCGATGGGCTCACGGCGGTCTTGGTTGTAGTCAGCCACGGCGGCGCTGAACTCAGTGCAGCCGTGCTGATTACAACCTTGTTCTCCGCCAACTTCTTCATGGTGCCAGCCTTTTCTGCGCAGACAGTGCACATTTCAAGGGTGCTGGTGCATCCTGAGTGCAGCAGCATTGCTGCCAGCTCTATTATGAACCAGGAGCAATGCTGCTCCACCTTTCCAAGTGGGCTGACGGGCGGGAACCTTGGTTCCTGCCCGTCAGCCCAGTGGCAAGGTCGTAATAGGCCCAGTGAGAAGACCTCTATGTTTGTGGCGGTCTTCTCACCTTGGGGCTGGCAGCCCGACAGACGGCCTGTCAGACTCACAATGAGGCCCCTACTCTGATGGGTTCCATGTCACCAGAGAAAATCTAAAGCAGAGGTGTTCTTCGTATGTCCATGTCAGATTTTCACAATAGTCTCAAAAAACGTATTTGCATTCAATGAAACTCAGTGGAACTAATTTACATAGCGTTATTGGGCATCAATTCTTCTCTTTGGGTCTCCACTGAACTTTCCTGATCAAGGGCCTTAAGCGGGAGATGAACGAACATTATCCCCTCCTTCACATATCTTGTCCCCTTATTTACAGTATGAAGACAATGAGGGGCTCATTACGAGTTTGGCGGTCGAATGATCCGACTGCCAACCTCGCGGGGATAAGGCAGCCGGCAACCTGGCTGCCTCACCCCACGCCTAATTACGATGTTCTCACTGGCCTGACCGGCGCAAATATCATATTACGACGTTCCCGCCAGTCAGCCCTACCGGAACAGTGCTACGGTATTGGTCTCGGCTTCCTTAAGGGAGCCGAGGTCAAAACTGTAGCACTACAGCACCCTCAGAATGCGCACTGCCTGCAGAGCAGACAGTGCGCATTCCAAGGGTACTGCACGGGGTGTCCTGCACTGTGTTTCTGCCAACCTTTCCATGGCGGGGTCCCCTCCATGGAAAGGCTAGCGGAAACAGGAGTTGTGATTAGCACAGTGACGCTGAGTTCAGCGCTGCCGTGGCTGACCACGAGTCCGACCACAGTCAGCCCATTGGGAACCATGTTACCGGCTGTGATGGCGGTCGCCTTGCGGTCCGACTGCCACATTACGACCATGGCGGTCGGACTACCTAGAGTGCGGCGGTCCAACTGCCGCCGCGTATTTGCAGTCCTTGGACGGCCAGATCGTAATAATGTCCTGAACCTCCAACAATCATCCTTCCATGGGGTCCTACCTCTCTTTCCACTCTGGCCCTAAGGCCCAGCCCCATTTTTGTGTAATGAAGACCATGACACTCATAATTTCCTGTTTCTTTTTCGTCATCCCTTTAGGGCATCTCTCTTCTTTTACACAATACACTGTCCTGTGTATTTTAGATATTTCTCTAAAGCATAACACGGGACCCTCTTGGAACCTGCCTGTGGATGAGGCAGTGCATTTCTCACCATGTTGGGGATAGCACAGCATTCTCTGCACAAGAGAGCATAAGCCTGCAGCAGAGGGAAAGATTGCTCTCGGTTGTGTGGTGCATTGGCCCCTTTTGAAGAGTCCCTCTGGGATTAGAGTGGCTGAAGTCGGATCTTGACATTTCCTCTCAGGTGATGCATTGGCTCATGGAAGGTAAAAGAAGCGATGCTCCTATTAAATTTAGTTCCTGCAATAGTGCCTTGGCCTTCTTTGAACAGCAGTAGGGATGCTGCCAGTTTTCAAGAGTCAGACAATGCTAAGGTAAGTCCTCCCTTAATAAAGGATGTGCAGAGGGGCAAACAAAGAAAGGGTTAGGGCCCATTTTTTATATCATAAGGTGTGACTAAGTATTATTTGGTTAGAGATATCTCTGGTTTTGCCTGTCTTTCTGTTTTGGAATATTACTTTTCTCCAACCTAGGTGAAGGATGGAAAATATATAATTTCAAGGAAAACAGAAGATTATTACAGAACAGAATTATCTATATGGCAGAAACACTTTTTCTTGTTCTACACACAATACCTAATATTTGATCAAATCGAATAAAGAAAAAGAGAGTAAAAAAATGTCAGCCCAGTTCAGACTAGTGATACAGTTAAAGCATTTGAATGTTTTTATAAAAATAGAACATTTCATAAAGAACAATCTACAGTAAGTGCTTCCTTTGGTGGCTCAGGTGACCTGTTTAACATAAATAGACTTACAGAATGCTTCCTTGCATGTACCAATCAATAAAGACTATAAGAATTGTCTGAGATTTGTGACAGATGTAGTACATTGATAAATCCAAAACCTTCTGTTTGGGATGAAACCATCCCTTAAGGTGTTCACCAAGGTTCTGGCTCTTACAAAAGAGTGTACAATAATATTACTGTGTCAAAAATATTGTCTGACATAGAATTTCTAAAAAAAAAATATTGTGATGAAAAGAACATCATGGTACAGAATATTGTAGGTAAGAATATTGTGTTTTTTAGGGTTTCATATAATTTCTAGAACTATGTTTGTAAATAAAATTGATGTATTATTTTTAATGTTTTATGATTTGCTATGTTCTAAGTTATTAATATTGTATTGATATCTGTACATTTCTCAGTAGCTGTTTGTTTTTATAATTTATTAATGAGTTGGGTTTTTAGAGAATTAGGGTAGGAAGAAATTTCAATGTAGACTATAATTTTTATACATGTGTTCACAATTCGTTAAATGTAATTGGTTAGTTTGATTAGTAGTGATGTAAAATATTTAATGGCTACCTTATTTAATGGACATCTTGTGAAATTATTTAAATGTTTTGAATTTGTTATTCTCACTATTAGTTATGTACCTTTTTAATCTAATAATTAATGAAACATTTTTGGAAAATTGTGAATTATATTCTATTTTAACTGGATACTTATGTAAATTATTTAAGCGATTACATTAATTGATTTCCTTTGTTTTAATGTGTTATGTTTTTGTTTTCAAAACATTTACTGTTATATTGAAAGAGTTTATTCAGTTGTGATTTAGTGACTTTTTTTGTGTCATTTCACATTTGTTTGTTGACTGTGGGACTGTGAGTAGGGTATGATTGTTGTAACTAGATATTACATATTTTCCCAACACTTTCATTACTTCATACTATGGCTTAATTTGGGGTGGGAATATTAAATCTGACCCATCTGCAGTCCAAAGCATTCCCAACTGAAGCTTAGGTCACACTGGGAATAGTAAATCTGGCCCCACTAAAGTGCAACGCTTTCCTATCTATTGTTTTAGAGTAGGAATGGTAAGATTGACCCCTCCAATCTCCAACCAATACTTTCACCAATGTTGCTCAGATTGGAGTGTGAGTAATAAATCTGTCCCCTCTAAAGTCCAAAGCTTTCCCTAATGCTACTTAGGTTGGAGTGAGGACAGTAAATCTAACCTTCCAAACACCAACACTTTCCCTACTGTTGGTTTTGACGGAGTGGAAATAGTAAATCTGACCCCATCAAAAGTCTAACAGTTTCCCTCTGTTGGGTAGGTTTGAGTGTATATGGTAAATGTCATCCTTCCAAAATACAAAGTTAGGTAGTACATCTTATTCCTCCAAATGTAACATTTTTTACTTTTTGTTGTTTCATTTTTAATTAAGAGTTTAATTGTATGATATGTATTTCACATTTTTATGTTTATTATTGTAGAATTTACAATATGTTCCTTTTTCTGTAGATATATTCATTGTTTTTAATAGTACATCTTTTGTGTTAGTGTTTAAGCATTTTGGTTATGATTTTTAATTTCATTTTGGTGTTTCATTATTTAAGTTTTTAGGTTTTTTAAATTTTTTATTTTACAGTATATTTTATTGTAATTTATGTTTTCTTTTTACCTGGTACTTTTTTGAGTAATAAGACTTTTACAAATGTGCTTTTAAAATGTACTGTTTATGATGTGACAATTATATTACATAATTGTATTTTTTCAATGTATATATTATTATAAATAATTATTGTATATATTTTGGGTCTTATTATGAGTTCTGCGGACGGTTTAGGTCGTCTGTCGAACTTTCGACAGGCAGGTTTCCATCATAGCAGCTACCTCCCTGCAGAGCCCATTAAGAGTTTCCCCCTAGGTCAGTGGGCAAAAACATCCTACAGCATTGTCTCCGGCTCGTAGTTGAGCCGGTGCCAATGCTGTAGGATGCAGGGTGCACCCCCACCCTCGCAATGTTCATTGTCTGCGAAGCAGACAGTGAACATTGCGTCGGTGTTGGCCAGGAGGTCCCCTGCACTGCCCATGCCAAGTACATGGGCAGTGCAGGGGCCACTTGGGACCCCAAGCATCTGTTCTCTGCCAGCCTTTTCATGGCAGTTCTACAGCCATGAAAAGGCTGGCGGAGAATGAGATCGTAATCCCTAGGGCAGCGCAGCTTGCAGCGCTGCCCTGGCAGATTAGAACCGCTGGAACCGCCAGACTGCCGGGATCTCCGATCCTGGTGGAGCTGGTGGCCCCACCGCGACATGACCGCCATGGTCCTAATATGGCGCTTGGACTGCTGCATTGGCGGCAGTCCGACCGCCATCCATGAGTCTGGCGGTCAAGTGACTGCCAGACTCGTAATGAGGCCCTTTGTGTTTTATTAATATTTAGTTATTAGATATTAGTTATTATTACTATTTACTATACTTTTTAATTGATTTTTATAATTTATAGATATTTCTGGTGTTGTTATTAGGTCATTGAAGTGATAATAGTAATTCTTCATGAGCAGAGAATTCAGGTTTATGCATAATTTGAAATCCTAGTAATTGTGTGCCAATCCCTGAGCAGGGTTATTCCCTCATCACAGAAGCTCAGGCAAGGGCCGTGGGTGTTTTGGGAAGTGTGTAGATTGTTTGGTCATTTAGAAGTGGACCTCTTTGCAGATAGCTACATTACGCTCATGTCATGATCCCTTAGCAATAGGTGTACTTTCAATAATGAGTCAATGACCCATGTCACTTGTTTATGCCTTTCCTCATTCTTCTATTGCCTTGCTTGGTTGCCATGCTCTAAAGAGAGGAGACAGAGGTCATTTAGGTTTGCTGTATTGGCCAAGGTGACAGTAGTTGTTGTTTCTAAGCAAAATGTTGATAGCCAACATTTGCTTCGGCCTCTGGATGCTTATCCTCTGATCCACCAGACCATATCTCTCATTTCGCTACAACAGCTGAGGTTGGTGGTTTGGAGAGTGAGAGGGAAGGGCTTAGGAAGTTAAAAGTTTCTCTTTCAGTTTCTACATCTATTCAAGCTTTGAGAAGAGAATCCACAAGTAAAGTTTATAATCCTCACTAGGCTAAACTTAGTAATTGGTGCTAAAGAATTAGTTAGCTCCCATTCATTGTGCACCAAAACATTCTTCAGTTTCTTCAGGACTGCTTTGACAAGGGTTGGTCATTAGCAACCTTATAGTTAAAGTGGGCTGCAATCAAAGCTTTCAAATCCCTTTGGAATTGTTTTATTTATTGTAGGTTAGGTGTCTGGATTAGTTGAGAGGTTTGGTGTTTTAAGACAGTAGTGAAGAAGTTATATCCTGCATGGTATTTGCAAGTGGTGTTGTCAACACTGTTGGAACCTTTGGATGAGGTCTCTGAGAAATGTTTGATGTTTAAAGTTTTTTTGGTTGCTGTGACTACTGCAAGATGTTTTGGAGAGTTCACCACCTTATTATGTAATCGTCCCTATTTGAAAACATTTGCAGACAGAAAATATTTGAGCTTTAGTTCAAAGATTAACACAATCTGTCACAGAAATCAAGATATTGTTTTGCCTGTGCCATTCACTGATCCAGTTTCAGAGGAAGATCTTGGTTTAAACAGATTAGATGTTGTCAGGGCTGTGAAAATGTATTTGCACAGAACATCAGATTTGAGAAATTGTGAATTCTAAATAGGCTTAGTGAGATCTTGCCGTCAAGACGCAGCTCAGAGCTGAACTAAGTCCAGCACCAAATATAGGTAACCACTGGTACTTCAACACCTTTCAATAGAAAATAATTAAGATAAGGACTTAAAACAAAACTCAACAGGGGTACTATGACATCTGATGTATCTTGTGGCAATCTCTTTAGAAACACTCTCTGACGTTTCTGATAACTCTATAAGAGCCTAGAGCTGAAAGCTATAAATAACCTTTATAATTGATGTACAGAATAACCTGAACTGTGATACAAGTTCTTATTTCAATAAATACCTTCTGCGAGTTAGAAATCAAGTCTCTGACCTGAATGATTCTCAATAGACATAATTCATTAGCTGTAACATAATGAATACTCAATTGATATTATGCTTTCACTCCTGGCAACATACATCCACTTGTCCTCCATGGCCAATACTTTAATACCATACATTATTCAAGTCTAAACAATACAGAGTATTTCCTAGGTTCTCCCATTTGTCCATAATACCAGAAAGGCTGCCTCCAGGTTATAGAATTTGTAATCCTTGAAAGGATGAAGATGATGCTATAAAGTAAATCCAAGGGCCTGATTTAGATCTTGACGCTATTACTGCCAAACCGCACTGAAAGCGGGCCTGAAAAGACCGTCTAGTGGACGGTGTGTCACCGGCCATATTTAGATGGATTGCGACTGAGCAGAAGACCGCCACAATGGAGTCCACTATGTCGCATAAGCTGCATCCTGCAGCCGAGGAGGCAGACTCCAATGCTGACGTATCGGCCCTCTGTTGCCGTCTTGATGGCGAGATCTCACTAAGCCTATTTAGACCACATAGTTGTACTTGCGGTGTTTCATCGCCGGGCCCATAATGGCAGGAGTCTGTTGCAGGACCGTGTCAGTATAGTACAACGGCTGCGGCCATTGGTTGGATGCTTGTAGCCCGCACCTGTTGTATATTGTACAATTGTGAACACCTGGAAAACACACTATAAAACACGCTCCATTTCAGACCATGATCCTTTGCCAATCCACTGTAAAAGACAATTCAGGCAGCAAACATTTCAAGACAGGTTTTTTTTTTTTTACTCTCCCTCTATGTTTTTTGTTTAATTTGACTTTATTTCATTACTCTTATTTTTTAGTGCACTAGAAATTTGTTTTGTAAAAAATCACAATGGCAGGTAGGACAAATCCCTGTTTCACAGAGGGAAAGCTGACTGTAATGGTGGATGAAATCATTAGATTAGAGCCACAATTGTTTGGAGCACAAGTCAAAAATACTACAGTTTCCCAGAAATGACAAATGTGGTCCAGAATAGCTGACAGAGTGAATGCTGTAGCAAGCAATATGCTCACCCAGGAGGATATTAAGAAGAGGTGGAACGACCTGCGGGGGAGAGTCTGTTCCCTTGCCTCCAAGCATCACCTGGAGTCCCAGAGGACTGGTGGTGGTTCTCCCAACCCCCAATTACAACTCTTTCCCTTGGAAGAGAAGGTCTTGCAGATCCTACATCCTGAAGGCTTGACTAGAATCCCTGGTGGAGTGGAGTCTGATAAGTTGCACTTATCAATGTCTCAACAATCACAAATGGAGTCCTGCCCTTAAGTCCGGCATTTAGAATAGCTCAACACCCCTAGCAAAATAGATATAACTTAACTTGACTACACAAACTATCTTATTTCATATCAGTTATTAGCATCATGGTGTACCTCTCTCATTAACAATGTACTGCATATGTATTCAGATTGCGTGGTGTCCCCCATGGATCAGTCTTTGTCATTGCTCAGTCCATTGCTTACTTTCAATGTACGGGAGAGTACGCCAGGGTAGGTTACCCTGCGCATAACCGGCACTCAAAAATAGTGACCGCTTTAGGCATGCTACTTCCCAAGGGGCCCCCCGTATGACGAGGGATGGGCGACCTTTCTGTTCCTTATTTTTGACAGACAGTTAACTTTAATGTAAGTGATTGCATTATTTGTTTTTGATTCCAATTATCTAACTCCCTTTAACTTATTAAGAGTCAGGAGAAGTTGTGTTAATTGTTGGTCCTGAAGAAGCGTCATAGGATCTGTGTAGACCATCGTACGCGAAACATGTTGACCATATTGTAGGGGATTGGCGATAATTTCCCATCTCCAACTCTAGGTAGAAAGTGGTTGGGCATGAACTCTCATTTTCCACTTTCCTTGTGTTTTTAATCTTGGTCTCAGCCCTGCTTTTTCGATACATTAAATAATACTGAATTTATTGGGGCTGAGAACTAATTTTAATATATTTCTCTCCTGCCAGGAATAGTGCCTGACCTTGACAATTTCTAGTGAGTGTTTATCACTACGGCAGCCACTTAAAAAAGATCTCCGGCAAAGAGCCCCCTAACGGGGAGCCCGTCAGACATTGCAGCGCCGGTCTGACGAGGAGCAACCCGATGATGAAGCATGACATCCTATTAGGATGTGTGAGGGCTCTTGCTCCTGAACACTAAAGTTCCCTAGCCATTTCCTTCCCTGGAACAGTGTACACATTAATTGTATTATTAGTCATTTGGGAGACCGTACACTGGACCATCAACCTCCCAGTCCCTCTTATTGTTGTTACTTTCAATGTATGCTGTTGTTCTCCTAATAATAGGCCCAAAACTCCATCCACTTACACAGGAAGATATAGGGGGTCACTACGACCTCGGCGGTCTTTTCGCAAGACCGCCGAGGTACCACCGTGCTGAAGACCGCCAGTGGTGGCGGTCTTCCGCACCGCGTATTATGACCACTGGCAGGCAGCCGTCCTTTTTCATACGGAAAGCCGCCAGCAGCCATACTGGTGGACGGCGGGAAAGTGGAGGTTGCCCAACCTCCACCGCCACGTCAACAGAACACCGCCCACTAAATCACGTCCCATGAGTCGGTGTGGCGGTGTTCTGGTGACAGTGTTCTGGTGGCGGAGCTGCCCCCATGGATCCGGTCCCCTCCCGGAGGATCAACGGACAAGGTAAGTTGATTGTCCGTTAGGGAAGGGGGTGGGGGGTGTTATGTGTTGTGTGCGTGCATGGGGGTGTGCATGTGAGAGTGTAGAGGGAGTGAGTGAGTGAGTGTATGTGTGCGGGGGTGCTGTGTGTATGGGAAATGTGTGCGGGTCGGACGATGTGCATGTCTGTTTGTACGTGTGCGGGTATGTGTTGTCAGGGTGTATGTGTGCGTGTAGGGGTGTGTATATGTGCATGTTGGGGGTGTGTGCGTGTAGGGGTGTGTATATGTGCATGTTCGGGGTCGGGGTGGGGAGGGGGGTTGTGCCACCTTTGTTTTTGTATCTGCTCTGCAAACCAGTAGTACAATGTAATGTTGCTCCACCATACTTTACTTCCTTGTGAGTACGTATTTCAACAACTTGTGCGTTTGACAGTCACCATGTCAAGATATGCTTTAAACTGTCAATTGAAGTGTTGTTGTGTATCTCAAGCATGTTACACCTTCTCATACCTACATTAGAGTGATGTAGATGCTGAATAGAAGTAGTGTCCTCACACAATTTACATTGCACTGTCCATATGATGACAAATGACAGTTACAATTTTAAGTTGATCCCCCATTGCTTCTAATGTCTTGTATCCTGTTAGACCTTGGAATGGTCCAGAACTGTAACCTGCTCACCACTGTGTTGATTGTAATGTCTGCTACATGTAATGTACAATGCTAAAATAACACCTTTGCACTTCAGTATATCTCTACAGTTTCAGCACTGGAGCTGGCATCTGTGTAAATCAGCCTGCATGTGTAAAGCAATGAAAGTACCACAAAAGCCTAATCAGTCTAACACTCTGTTTCTACTATTTTAGGTTGCCCATTTGTAGATAAAGACACATCAAATGCACAAACTCTATATTAATCACATATTCTCTGCATCCTTCTCAAGTCCAACACCCCAGGCCAGAGTAACACCAACTGACAGCCAAGACACCTCCGTTCCATACCAGGAGCAAGCCTTCAGTGAGGACACCACTCCTGCAAGTCTGGATATTCAGGAGCCAGCTGGTCCATCTGGTCTGTCTTTCTAGACAGCTGCAGTGAGTCGCACTTGGCTCACACCTACACCACCCACCCCAGCTGTAACAACACCTCAGCATGAGGACACCTCAACTTCCTGTGTACGAAGACAACAGCTACCTCCACTGAACACAAATTGAGGATTTAGCCAATGTGAAGGAAGAACAGTATGCTTGTACTGGACATACACGTGTCGTTTGAGCAAGTCAAGTGACACATATTGTTTTGATGCCACAATCACACAGGAAGCAGGTCAGATACAATCTCCTGAAACTCCATTCTATCAGAGTGCAAGTTGTCTCTGTACAAGAAATGTCCATCCCAAGTGGGTGTCTGTCCCAGAAACAACACATGTTCACTTTGTACTTTCAGACAGCAACATATCACTGCAAATGTCACAACTTTGAAATGCCTAAATGAAGAAGACATGGTAAATAACCCTGAAACAGAATAACTAGGTGTTAGAAATGGGGTCTTTGGTTGACAGTCAGGTTACCCCCTGTTCAAGCAAGGACCCTCACTCTAGTCAGGGTAAAAGAGAATCAGCCTCAGCTAACCCCTGCTTACCCCCTTGGTAGCTTGGCAGAGCGGTAGGCTTAACTTCAGAGTGCGAGGTGTAAAGTATTTGTACCAACACACACAGTAACTTATTCAAAACACTACATAAATGACACAACACAGGTTTAGAAAAATAGAAAATATTTATCTAAACAAAACAAGACCAAAATGACAAAAATCCACAATACAAAAGTCAAGTTATCAATTAAAAAGCAAAATGTAGTTTAAAACACACACTAACACTGTTAGTGTGAAAATGTACCTTGGGTGCATTAAAAATAACCCCGCACGGGGTGAGTGTGCATCAAAAAGGGCTTGCAATACGTCGATTTCACTCACGAGCGAGACCTTGCGTCCGTTCTCCTTTCGTCGGGTCAGGCGCGTAATTTCTTCTTTCTGCAGAAGAGCGATGCGTCGATCCGGTCAGCACTCTCGTGTCCGTGCATTGTTTTTACACGCCCAGCGGTTCTTGCGTCGGAAATCCAGCCGCACAATGATCCGAAAACCATGCAGAGCGGGTTGCGATCTCACCAGCCTCCACCAGCGATGGTGCGAGTCGTTTGTCCAGCTCCATACGTAGATTCTTCGGTCACGTTGCAGGCAAGCGTTGATTTTCAGCCGCGTAGCCAGAGACGTGTTGATTTCCCAGACGCAGATCGGACTCATGTTGATCTTTTCCCCACACGGCGTTCTGTGCGTGGATTTCTTCCCCATAGGCTGCCAGCTTCTCCTTTCAGGGTCCCAGGAACTGGATGGGCACCACAGGTCAGAGTAGAAGTCTCTCCAGAGACTCCAGGTGCTGGCAGAGAGAAGTCTTTGCTGTCCCTGAGACTTCAAACAACAGGAGGCAAGCTCTAAATCAAGCCCTTGGAGATGTTCACAAGATGGAAGGCAGTCCAGTCTTTGCCCTCTTACTCTGGCTGAAGCAGCAAGTGCAGGTTAGCTCCACAAAGCACAGTCACAGGCAGGGCAGCTCTTCTTCCTCAGCTCTTCAGCTCTTCTCCAAGCAGAGGTTCCTCTTGGTTTCCAGTAAAGTCTGTGGTTTTGGGTGCCATTCTTATATCCAATTTCTCCTTTGAAGTAGGCCTACTTCAAAGCAAAGTCTCTCTTGAATGTGAAATCCTGCCTTTCCCAGGCCAGGCCCCAGACACTCACCAGGGGGTTGGAGACTCCATTGTGTGAAGGAAGGCACAGCCCTTTCAGGTGTGAGTGACCACTCGTCCTCTCCCTTTTATCACAGATGGCTCATCAGGAAATGCAGACTACACCCCAGCTCCCTTTGTGTCACTGTCTAGTGTGAGGTGCAACCAGCCCAACTGTCAAACTGACCCAGACAGGGAATCCACAAAAAGGCAGAGTCACAGAAATGGTATATGCAAGAAAATGCTCACTTTCTAAAAGTGGCATTTTCAAACACACAATCTTAAAATCAACTTTACTAAAAGATGTATTTTTAAATGGAGCACTTGCACTTTAGCACTGGTTAGCAGTGGTAAAGTGCCCAGAGTAACCAAAACAGCAAAATCAGAGTCCAGCACACATCAATAACCTCAGGATCAGAGGCAAAACATTTAGGGAGACCACGCCAAGGATGAAAAGTCTAACACAAGGGATGGTCAGTTATTTCACTTATGAAATCTGACTCAAATTACAAGTTAGGAGGACACACATACTTAGCACAAACAAAGTTAAACTATGTCAATAATCACTGTAGTCAATGTATGGAAACTCTGACCCACTAACATCTTTGCCTTGGACTTTCCTGCACTTACCATTCCTACCAAATTACTATTGCAGACTGATATGTTCCTTATGTCACAGGTTGTTCTGACATTGGAGGTTACAATTTGTAAACATAAACTTACACTCAGGTGAAGAAGTGGTCAATCACATCTTGACCTAGGTAGGTCAACTCCTTCTTCTTCCCCACTGTCATCTTCATTGGGCATTTCAACATCCTCACCCAGCGGCTCTTCATGGTCTTACTCCTCTGCGATAATAGGGATGTTCCGTTGCAGGGTGATGTTTTGAAGCATGCAGCAGGCAAGCGTGCTTTGGCACACCTTATCAGGTGGGTAGTGGAAGACTCCCCAAGTCTTCTCCAGGCACCTAAAACTGAACTTCAGGAGCCTAAAAGCCCACTGCAGTGGCCTCTGTGTTCTTCCAAGTGCCTCACTGAAGCTGACGTCCCCTGGCATTGTTGGATTCCTCAGCGGTGACAACAACCATGGTCGGTTAGGATACACTGAGGCCCTCATTATGATTTCGACGATCCATGGACCACCACGGTGGAGGTGACGCTGCCACCTCTGCGGCCCGGCAGAGCAGTCGCCATATCATGAGCATGGGGAAAGAACCAACAGAACACAGCCACGTCACCATTCAAACCGCTACTGCAGATGGACTGCTGTGGCAGGCATATCCAGGCCGGCGGTGAGGCTGTTTCCCACCACCCTATTACGAGGCTGCACACCGGCAGTATTTCCGCCACAAAAAGCTTGACAGAAACAATTCACCCAAAGGGAACACTCACCTTCAGGAACACAGGCACGTCTTCAGTCGCCATGGCACGCGAATTGCAAGTCTTCCCAATGTTCCTGCTGGCCATTGAACTCCAGGACCAGCGACGGCGTTGAAGACACCAACCGTGAGTACACCCGCCTAGCACACACCAGAGGGCAGGATATTAGTACACACACAGCGTGGCAAGCCACGCCCACACACACAAACAAACACCTGTACCAACACACACACACACACTCACACACTCCCGATCACATATACACCACACATACATGTTGAAGGAAAGCCAGGACAAAGTAGTTACTGTCTACACCAACAGTGCAGTGCTGTATAAATATATATACATTTTAAAACAACAGAAGCAACAAATTAAACAATGTACAATGGGGTCCAAGGCCCAGTCTATCAAGTTAATTGTGCTCCTTGTACACTGAGCACAGAACGAGGGCCCAACTGGACTCCTGACTGAAAACTGCTGGCCTCCACTGGGCAGGGGCGAAAGTAGGGCATTCAGGCACCTCAGGGGTGAGGGGTGTGGGGTGGGGGTGATGGTTGGGTTTGGACGGGGGGTCCTTAGTTTTGGGTTTGGAGGGGGATCCTTAGATTTAGATTTGGAGGGGTCCTTAGGCTTGGAGGTGGGGTTTGGCTTTGACTTGGATTTGGTTGGAGTGAGCTTGGGTCTTGCCTTGGGAGGGGGTGACAGTTGATTGTTGGGGGTGGAAGCCGTAGGCGGGGCAACGACCAGGGGAGGACTGGGAGGTGGAAGGCAGGGGTGTGGGGAGGGTAATAGGGCGCTTGGGGGGGCAGGGACAAGGTCACTGGTGGGGAGCAGGGAAAATTCCCTTAGGAAATGATTCTTAGGGGTACAGGGACGGTCATGGGAGTAAGGAATGGGAGTGGAGGTAGAGGGAGTGGTTGAGAGGCGAGTGAGTGGAGGTGATATGGGCGGTGGTGCGTGTTTGGATGCGATGTGTGCGCTGCGTGACTGTTGGGTGGGTGACTGTTGGCGTTTAGATGTAGTGGGAGGATGGGGTGGACATGTAGGGAGATGGCAGGGGGATGTGTGAATGTGTGTTGTGGTGGTGTCTGCAGGTAGGGTGGGTGTGTTGCATGTGGGGGTGTTGACAGTGGTGCTGAGTGCGCATGTGGTGTATGGGGTGCATGTGTGCGGGTCTGATGTGGTGACAGTGGCAGTGAGGGGACTTGTGGCAGGAGCTGGGACTGATGATGTGGTGACTGCAGGTATGAGTGGTGTAGTGCCAGTGAGGGGGGAGGTGGTGGGGAAGTCAGTGTAGGGAGTGGATGTTGACATTTGTGCATCTGAATGTTGTGTGTGTGCATGGCGGTGGTGGCGTTTTTAGTGCTTATGTCTGTCCTTGCATACCCTGTCTGTTGATGTGGATGCACGTGGGTCAGGAATTGTGCCACGGATGGGTGAGGGGTAACCGATGTGGGACTGGGAACAGGCAGTTGGTGGGGGGATGGAAGAAGCAGGGACACTGGCTGCCATCAATGAGGAGGCCAGACCCTGAAACAATCTCTGCAGGCCAGTCAGGGCACCATGAATGCCTTCCAGGAACGCATTGGACAGCTGCATCTGCGATGCCAGTCCCCAAATGGCATTCACAATGGTTGACTGTCCCATAGAGATGGACCTTAGGAGGTCAATAGCCTCCGTTGAGGGCAGCAGGGCTGACTGGGGGGGGCAGAGGTGCCTGTGGCGAAGGAGTTGCCCACCCTCCTGCGTGAGCGGGCACAAACAAATGGGTGGGGAGCTACAGGGAGGGTGGTGTAGGAAAGGGGTGTGGAGGACAAGGATGTAACTGGAGTGGTCCCAGATGGTTCTGCCACCGCCAGGGAGCTGCCGTCAGTGGAGGAAAATGATGATGGCGTGGTCGATCCTGGCTCCCCTGTGGCACTCCACTCACCCTCCATCCCACTGGTTCCCTCGGGTCCGCTGGAGTCAGCCTCCAGGGTCCCATGAGCTGCTGCTTTCCCACCCGCCTGTGCCCCTTCTCCTTCGCTAGATGATGCTGATGCACACAAAGACAGAGGAGGAGAGGGAGGGAAGGAGGGTGGGCGGGAGAGAGACAGGATGCAATGGGTCAATGCCAGCACAACAGTCACACAGTGTAACAACATCATCATCTGCTGCCATCCCATGCCACGCCATGGCCTTACCTATACATGCTACAACAGAAGGACATCATGGGGAAAACTACAGCAATGCTGATCTGTACTGATGAAGGTGCTACAATTGTACACATCTACTTGGCGTGATTCACACTAGCCACAGATGTCCTGACAATGCCCTGACACCTCAAGTGAACTGATGACGTTGGCAGGAGCTGCCTACCAGAACACGAATGTGGGTGACCACACACATTACACATTGGATGTACTTGCCCTCATAAGTCACCAACTGATTGGAATGGTCCCACATCTGCGATACAAATCTTGGCAGGGTGAATGTGTCCCATACGGGTAAAGGCATCTACCTAGTACCTATGCTACAGCTCCCCACTAGTCCACAAACCAAAAACACCTAAGCAACACATAAAAGAGGTGAGAGTGTATACTTACCCCCTTGTGGCAGCTGAGCTGCCCTCATATACCGATCCACCTCAGGGTAGGCCACTGCCAGAATGTGGGCCATTAGGGGGGTCAGGGTCTGATGGCCACCCCTCCCTCGTTCGGAGGACGTCCCCAGCTGGGCCTCCACGGTCTTCCGGGCCCAGCATCTCAGGTCCTCCCACCTCTTTATGCAGTGGATTCTCTGCTAGGCATGGACTCCCAGGGTCCGCACTTGCTTGGCGATGGCCCACCAAATTCCTTTCTTCTGATGGGCGCTGACCTGCATGGGTGAAACAGAAAAAAGGACAAAGTCATATAGAGTGGCATCACAGGGACAGCAGTGGACAGAACACATCTAACACATCTCATGGCAACACACACATGTCTACACACCAATGACTGTCAGACTCCTCACCCATCTCCATGCATCCACTCTATCTGCAATGTCCCAATGCCTTATATCTACATACACATCGCTATCAGACAGGACGGTGACATCAAACTCACCTGCTGCTCTGGTGCCCCATACAAATGTCCATACCAGGGTAGGACCCAATCTACAAGCTTCTCCAGCTTGTCCTGGGTGAAGGCTGGGGCCCTATTCCCTGCAGGTCATAGCATCTTGGCTACCAGAGTCAGAACACAGCAGCACGTGCAGTAGAGGTCTTGTGTGCAGTAGTGTCAAGAGTCAAGTGAGCATTGCCACATGAAATGGCGGTCATGGCCACCGTGGAAATCACCGTCACTGCCAGCGGCCATCACCATTGGCTCCAGTCTCCCATAGACAACGATGTTATCCAATGAGGAGTTGCATAGCGGTTGCGACCGCCTACCGCCATGACGACGAACGATGGCGGGATTAGGTCACTTCCATCTGTCCTATGCATGCAGTAAAGGCGGCTGCCATTTTACGTGTATGTTGTGAATAGGGGCTGAATGTTAGCTGCGTCATAGGTGTAAATTGTTACTTAGTCAAAGCTTTACTTTTTCCACACAGTCAATGCAGCTTTTTCTGACTTCTCTCCCTCCTATTCCCAGATACAGTGCAATGTTGAGGATGAGGCATGCTCCGGTGTACCTGCCCCTAGTCGACCTTGCCACCCTGGAGGAGCGACACGTCATTCAGACATATTTCCTGAACCGTCAGACCATCATGGAATTAGTGACCCAGTTGGAGCCTGTATAAACCCATATTTATACTTTTTAAGATCTGCAGTTGCGCCGCTTTTTGATGAAAAAGCGGCGCAAATTTACAAAATACAATTGTATTTTGTAAGTTTGCGCCGCTTTTGTATAACAAAATAGCACAAATGCGACGCTAAAAAAAGTATAAATATGGGCCTAAGACTCTTCTTGTTTATGTTGTATTTTTTTGCCGTTTTGGTCTTGTTTTGTTTCAATAAATATTATCTATTTTTCTAAACCTGTGTTGTGTCATTTTGTAGTGTTTTCACTGCATTTTTATGTGTGTTGGTACAAATACTTTACACATTTCTTCTGAAGTTAAGCCTGCCTGCTCGTGCCAAGCTACCAAAGGGCTGAGCGGGGGTTAATTGATGGTGATTCTCCTTTACCCTGACTAGAGTGAGGGTCCTTGTTTGGACAGGGTGTAACCTGACTGCCAACCAGAGATCCCATTTCTAACATTTACCATTGTTTCCTGTGCTGCCTTTTCAACTGCAATATGTGTGCTACACATTGTGGTGTCAACAGTATTGCTGCCCCTCCTAGGTGTACACATTGGGAGGCAGTAAAACATTACTGTTTTGACTATGGTACATGCCTTGTGTTTAGCTTTGCCTGCTGTGATTGAGGGACCACTGGGGAGGGTTGTCATTGTAACGTGGGTCTCACATGGCCATCCTGACACTTGCCAATTCACCCTTGGGACATGTGGTGCATGTGTGTTGTATGGACAATTGTAACTCCTATAGTAAAAGTTGTTCCTGTCTTGTTCTACTTGCAGGGCATTTGTGTGGTGCCCTCTGATTCCTGCATCACGTGTTACCTCCCTTGACACATGTGGCCAGCCCCTGACTGCTGCACGCAAAGTATGTGTAAGTCACAGACGGGGGAGCAAACTGCTCCCCCGTCTGTGACTTACACATACTTTGGTAGAACAGTGGGTTGATAGTTAAACATGCAATGACACATTAGATGTTACTTCTTGCAATAAAGCACATAGACAGTAGCTGTGCTTAGTAGTGTTTATTTGTGACTGGCATGTGTAAGGGGTGATTAGTGGGGGCCATAGTGGGTGAAATCATCAGGGTAATTGGGCCAGATGTGGGAAGTCCAGGTCCAGTTTAGGGGGCCATAGGAGAACAGAGAGATGACAGTGGACAGTCAACAGGGTGTCTCAGTGGAACACAAGGGAGAATGTTCAGGAGAGAGTAACTTCCTGGTGGCGGTCTTGGTCTTGGCATCAGTTCCTGCAGTATGTCTGCTTGAACATCCTCGCTTGCTTAGGGGTCCCTCAGCTGCAGGAGGATGGATGCTGGTGGTCTGTGGGTCCTCTGGCAGGGCCTCCGTTCCACTAGCTGCCGCTGAAGTGGAGTGCTCAGTTGGGATGTGGCCAGTGGAAGGGGCCTGCTGGTGGGTGGAGGACTCACGCAGGATGCTGATAAATTCCTTCAGCACCCCTGCAATGGAGGTCATAGTGGCATTGAGGGTCTCTCATTGCTGCATGGCCTCCTGGTTTTATTCCCCCTGCGGCCTATGGTTATCCTGCACGGTCACAAGGATCTGGCCCATCGTGTCATGTGTTTGGTTGTTTGCAGCCAGGACTTGGGAGAGGGCCACCTAGGCAGTCGGTTGTTGTGGCTGCCCCATTCCCTGTACCACAGGTCCCCTCACACTACCCCTGACCTCCTGTGCCTGTGCCCCTTGCACAGTGTCCCCACACCCAGTAGTAGCAGGATCTTCATTGTCTTGGGTGTGTGCCCTTGACTCTGGCCCCTGTAATGTGGGGCACACTTCTGATTGACCTGTACCTGGGGCACTGGTTTGGGGAAGAAGGGCTGGCTGTGGTGTAGTTGCCACATGGGAGAGGGAGTTTGGTGTGTCCAGGGTGGGGCTACTGAGTGTGGACTGTCCAGTCGTCCCAGATGGGCCAGGCAAGACATCACTGTGCAGACTTCCACTGGGACCTTTATCCTGGGAGGGCTGTCTGACGCTGGCATCCGCTGGGGGTTGGCACTGGCAGTGGGACCTGTGGATGGAAAGGGAGAGAGTTACATTTTGGAGATGTACTTGTTGCCCACATGGTGTGATGCATGGTGTAGCCTGACTTGCTCCTTAGTAATGGCAATAACAGCTGCAGTGATGCAGATATTGTTTGGGGGATGCAGATTGTGCCATTGTTTCCATGAGCCATAGAGGGTTGTGGATAGAGGATGACATTGCTGTCATTCCCATGTGTTGGAACGCAGTCGAGGCTACCAGTTGGCGTGGCATGTGGATTGGTTGTCCATGCAGGGGTTCCACTGTGAAGTGTGACTGTCATCCTCTCATGTGTAGGGAGTGTTGCATTGTGGGAGTTGTGGTGCTTGGCATTGTGCTTGGTATCCGTGCATATAGGGCTGACTGTGTGGGGATGGTGGCAGTGGGGTGGTGTGGCATGCGGGTAAGGGGCGTGTGGTAGCTGGGGGTACAGAGGTGTGGGATGGGATTGATTGGGGAGGATTGGGTGGTGGGGATGCATGCTAGGCAGGAGTGGCTGATGGCTGGGGGGGGTTGTTGACATACCTGAATTGAGCCCTCTGATGATTTCAGTCAGGCCCTCAGGATGCATGATGTCTATGACCTTCTCCTCCCAGGATGTCAGCTCAAGGGTTTGGAGGTGGGGAACACCACCAGTCTTATTCAGGGGGATCTGCTGCCTGGGTGCCATGGAACGCACCTTCCCCTGGAGGTCGTTCCACCTCTTCCTGATGTCCTCCCTTGTGCATGGATGTGTGCCCACTGAGTTGACCGTGTTAACAATCCTCTGCCACAACTCCATTTTCCTTGCCATCGATGTTTGCTCGACCTGGGCTCCAAAAAGCTGTGGCTCTTCCTGTCAGTGGAAGTTGAAAGCGTACTAGGTGTTACCCTCCACGGTCCATGCTATAGGCCACCATGTGTGACAGCTACAGACGAAAGCCAATGGTTGTGTTCTTCTCCGACACAGAGCACATCCACTGTGTACTTGTTCACGGCATATTGAAAAAAAGCTCATTTGATTCCTAAGACTGCAGCCACAAGAACTCCTCAGTTTTTGCTGCTGTGACCGATCTCTGGGATCCAGAATGCCGGGCACAGCAGGTGACAGGGCCCTTGCCTTCAGCACAGAGGAGCTGGAGATCCTTGCCATGGAGGTCCTGCCCCTCTACAGCCAACTCTATGGGAGACCAGAGGAAAAGGTACATGTCTGACTGGGGAATGTCTGACTGAGTAACGTCTTCCTTTTTGACCCACAGGCTATTTTGTCCCTTTTTGTTAATGGGGGAAGTGTTGTCATTGGAGTTAACAGTATGATTCAGCTGGGACAGAATGTTTTTGCCACTGTCTGAAATGTCTGTGCATGGGAGTGTCAAGTCACCTGAAATGAGAAGCTGTAATATGTGTCCACGTAACTCACAATTCCTGTTACATCAGACAAACTGCAGGCCACTGACTACCAGTAGACAGTGTACCAGAACTATGAGTGACAACATACAGCCACTGTTAAAATGATAGTGATGTGTTGAAAATAAAGTGAGGGTCTGGAGTTGTTGAATGCTGCACTGTCAAGTGAGAATCCAGCCCATATAGTGTAATAGACTGCTCTGTATGGGTTCAATATGTCATGGAGCCACATATGGGAAAAGTTATTCCCTCTGCTGCAAGTTCAGATGACACTGGCTCCCAATCATCCATCCCAGTATGTCCCATTCCAACACACACTAGTTCATACATCCCCCAAATCCCTTTTCTCACTGATACATAACTGCCCATTTATACTGTCCTCAGTCCCTGTCTGTGATGCAGACCATGGGTTCAGACTCTTGGGAGTTTAGGCATGCAGCCAATGTAGTGTGTGCGGTTATGTGCATGGATTGAATGGGTTGTTTAGCCTTTAGTAGCTCACAATGATTGTGAGTAATCAGTGGTGGCTCTCACAACAGGACAGGTTTCATAGCCCTGGCCTAGATGATGTTGTAGGACTGATTTCTAATGTGAAGAGCTAGAATGGTTCAGGGTGCTCCTAAGATTCCTGTAACTCAGTATTTCCAAGCTACCTCTAATTTATTTTAGGAAAAAATTGAGTTACTGTTTGGTGAATGCAAGTATGTAACACCAAATACTTATGCCATAGCAGTACTGCCAAACAAAATCACTCAAAATTTCTCTAGTCTTTCTTTTCCGTCATCCATACAGGTCAACGTCCCTCAGAAGCGTGAAATATGGAAGGCTGTTGCAAAGAAGATGGGGACCCTGGGGGTCCACAAGTGGCGCAGCCTGCACTGTCAGAAGAGGTGAGTGGACCTGTTGTGGCAACTCGAAAGTCTGCTGAAGGCCAAGTCGGGAAGTCCTCCCAGCGATCCAGGCGATTGCGTTGCACACTGACCCCCCTAATGGCCCGCATCATTGTGGTGGCTTACCCAGAGCTTGATAGGCAGTTGAGAGCCTAACAGCAGCATAAAGGGGGTGAGTCATTACCTGTAGATATTGGTGTTGTCTAAACTTTTTCATTTCCAGTAATGTTGTATGCCATCAACATAAAGGTCGACACAAAGCCCCTGGAGGTGTAAGTTAGTCAGACAGTGTTTGATGCTGTGTGTGGTGTATTTGTTGTGCAGGACTTTACAATAGATTCCTCATCACAAGGCAATTATTGTTGTGAGCAGACCCATGGCTGCATGCAAACAAATGGTGTACCCGCATTTTCTCAATGTCATGAGTGACAGTTGCACCAAACATGCCCCCATATCATGATGGAGTCAGGTGGGATGCTCCATCACAAGTGTGAGTAGGTAATGTAGGCCCCATTACTAGAGACTATGATAAACTGTTCAATTATGATGCAGTTACTACATCAGACTTTACATTGGTAATTTTGTATCATGACAATATGAGAATGTGCAACTGCACTAAATGGACTGGATTTCCGTGTACAGTAGCATAATTCATAACCTGAAACATGTTTGAAACCAGTTTGTCCAGCAAACTTCTAGTCAGTTCATGTGGACCTGGGGCCTTCATCCTTTGCAAATGTGCATGTAAGCCTGTCTGTGTCAGACAGTTGCAACAGACAGGAATGTGTCCACATTGGTGAAAGAGTTACACATCCCCCAAACAACATTTTAGTGTCCATGGTTCTGTCCAGAGGAGAAATAAAGGATGGAGAGCAGTGTGATACTTAAAGGGACATTTTCAGATGGAATGTTAACTCACATAGATGTTGTGGTGTCCTATCTTGAGAATTCAATTTCAAGCCCAACACCTGGCCCTTAGTACTAGTTATAAAACATTTTGAAATTACAGAAGGAGCCAAATAAATAGCTAATTCTATTGATCCATGTAAATTGCCAAACTGGATATGACAAAATAGTTGCTTTATTGGAAAAGTGAATCCAGATATTGTTCACGTGTGACACAAAGGTCTTTTCATTATGGTAGAATCCAAATTTGCAGATGTTGCCTCTAATGAAGTGGGTGCTACTGCACAAATAATACTATTTAGTGAAACTTTCAATAAATGAATGTCCAAATAGGTAACTGCATTCTCCTTTATTCCCAATGTTCAGACCTTCTTGTGGAAGGTCTTTCCGTCATATGTTTTTCTAGGATCATTAGGAGCAGGGGCTGCCATATCAATTGCTATTTTCTAGACAGTTGGCCCTATTTTCATGCCAACAAAAAGCTAGCATGGTTAAACAAAAAAAAGCAACCTTCTTACCTCTTGATCACAGACCCTTCAGAGAATATTATTAAAGAGGACAAGGCAAGGCAGCTCACAACATTCATAAGGCTATTTCTATTCACATAAGGAATCACACTGTTTCTTTTCTCCACAATTAGTGCACATAGAAACTGACCTTTGGTCTCTGAACACAGTGTGGTTAATCAATAAAGACATTTTATATCTTCTTTTGAAGGAATAGTATTCTTGTCATCCAGATGGATTTTAAAACAACATCCTACACAATAACAAGAACTTGAGACCACTAATAAATTACAGAATTTTCAATTGAATTGTTTTTTTCCAACCAGTCCGAGACAGAAACAACTTACCCCTTGAGGGATTGTCAGCCACAACTGGATTCAATGCCCAGGCTGCACCCCAAGGGAGTATATTACTCTGATTCAATCTTTTTTTTTAATTTGTCGAGAGTGCAGACAAAAGAAGAAAAAAGCAAGATATAAAAACATAATACATGATAGTGCTTAAGTCAAACGAGCCTAAATAATAACCTTTGCTTCAGATAATTTAAATAGAGCGTTAACAATGAATGATCCAATAGATGTTGTAACATAATGAGCATTCCCTAGTCTGACATCATATAATCTGACAAACTCCCCCATATCCAATAACATTTCAGGTTGGATCCTCTGAACTTAGCTATCTGACTTTCTACTTCACATGCTTCCATCACTTCTTTCCACCACTCCTCATACTTTGGGGGATAAGGATTTCCAGTGCCTTGCAATGAAAAGTCTAGCGGTAGCCAAAATGTAAAAAACTCAATCGGTAACACCTATACCCAGCAGAATCCTTTTTAACGTAAGTATCCCTGCATGAGGTTGAGCCTTAGAAATCTCGTTGGACCAAAGACCAAAATGGTATTAGTTTTGGACATGTGGCAAACATATGTATGTTACCATCTGCTTCCAAAGTGCAGCGTGGACAGCTAAATGATCTATTATACCATTTGCAGAATTTAGAGGGGCTAAAATCAAAATCAAACATAGTGCTATAGATCTGACCTCCAAATCTAGTAGTAGTAACAGTTTTCCAATACTGCATGAGAATTTTAGAAAGTTCTTGTGACAAGACCCTCTCCTTTAATCCAGCTGTCCATTTAACAGCCCAAATCCCCAAATCATTAAAAGAGTTTTGGGTAAGGCAACTATATTTTTCTGAATTACTACATGGCTCCTTACCAAAGACCAGTCGTGCCATATCGGATTGAATCATCGGGGTAGTAATATTGCTACTCTCACACAATAAGGCAGTCTGAATCGCAGATATTTTAAAAAGTTGCTGCGGTGTATGTTACATTCTGCCTGTAAATCTGTAAATGATTGAAGCCCTGAGTCATCAAACAGATCATCTAGCCCTTCAAGTCCGGATTATCCAACAGCAGTGTATAGACATGGAAAAGTGGAATTTACAAAAACCTCCTTATGTTGGCCCAGATTTTTCCAAGAGCTATCTTGGTTTTACAGTCTAACTTTCTTGAAAAATGTACAGCCCTTAAATTTAGTGCTTCTTTTGCGAGAATTTTTCTTGTGGAGAATAATATGGAGTCAGTTATCCGAGTAGGAATCGTAGAGCATACAGATGAGATCAGCCATACTAGCCCAATAATAGAGGGGCCAATCAGGAAGTGCCCACCCACCTTCAACTATTGGGAGTTTTTGCATTTTTAGAGATCTCCGCTCTTTCTTTTTTTGCCATATAAACCTTGTAACTATAGAATCCAGCATTTTGAAATATCTATAAGGAACATACAGAGGAAGTGAGCGTAAAAGGTATAAAGTTTTAGGGAGAATATTCATTTTAATTAGGTTAATCCGCCCAATAAAGGAAATGGGTAAGTGCATCCAATTATCTAGTAATAGTCACAAAAGCCCTAATTGTGCAGCGTAGTTATATTCGTAGCATAGCTTTATGGTAGGAGCCAGAATAATGCCCAAATACCTTGCTCGGGTCCTCACCCTTTGATCACCGCTCATTGCACTTCCTACAAGGATCAATTGTGTTTGTGAGCGTTTATATTATAGCCTGAGCCCTGGCCAAAATCTAAAGCAGCCTGTTCAATGCTCTTAATTGTTAGCTCAGAGGTGTGAGAAAATATTAACGCATCATCTGTATACACGGCCAGCGAGGAAGGCAGTGGCACATAGGGATTGCTGGGGATATTTCTACTTAGAAGCCTGATATAAGGCTCCATATATACTGCATACAGGGCGGGTGAAAGTGGGCATCCTTGTCGAGTGCCACCTGTTGTACACTGATCTGAGCTTTGGGAAACTTATAAATGGCTTTAATAATTTTAACAAATCTAGGGCTAAAGTTAAACTGAACAATCGCTTCCCTGAGAAACTTCCAGGATACACGGTCAAAGGCTTTCTCAGCATCAAGTAAGATGGTATTAAATGGTTCCTAAAAACTTTCAGCATGGTCTATTAATGTGGTGATTAAGTTTGAATGGGCAGTTGTGCCTTTCCCTGGCTTTTAAATCACCATGTGAACTCAATTGGTCGGAAGCTTGGTCAATATTTTAGAGTCTGCATTAATAATTGAAATTGGTTGATATGAACTACACTCTATTGGATCTTTATCCTTCAAGAATATTATAATGATGGCTTCATTCCAGGAAGTAGGGACTTCGCCTATGCTCTGAATTTCTTTTAACACCTCTTCCAAAAGTGGGATGATTATAGATGCAAGAATTGTGTATGTTTCTGATGGAATAAGATCCGGCCATGGTGCTTTTCCTGTAGGCAAACTAGAAGTGACCCTTCAGAGTTTGTTTGCGGTAATCTCCGCATCCAGTGCCTCATCCTCACTCCTTGCTAATTTAGGAAGACCTCTGGGGTCTAAATAATCCTTAATATTTGTGTGACTACACTGCATCTCAACCTGATTGTTAGACTTGCCATCCTTGGCATGGTCTCCCCTAACTTTTAGCCTCTGTTTCCCTGGTTGTTGATGTGTGCTGGACTCTGTTTTTGTTACTCTGGGCACTTTACCACTGCTATCCAGTGCTAAAGTGCAAGTGCTCCTATGTAAAATGTACGTTTAATGGGATTTCCATGATTGGCATATTTGATTTACTGGTAAGTCCCTATTACAGTGCACTAGTAAAGCCCTGTAAATCAAATGCTACTAGTGGGCCTGTAGCACTGGTTGTGCCACCCACATTAGTAGCCCTGTAACCATGGCTCAGACCTGCCACTGCAGTGTCTGTATGTGCAGATTTTAACTGCCAATTCGACTTGGCAAGTGTACCCACTTGCCAGGCCTAAACCTTCCCATTTCTTACATGTAAGACACCCCTGAGGTAGTCCCTAGGTATCCCATGGGCAGGGTGCAGTGTATGTTTAAGGTAGGGCATATACTAATGTGTTTTATATGTCCTGACAGTGAAATAATGCCAAATTCGGTTTTCACTGTTGCAAGGCCTATTTCTCTCATAGGTTAACATGGGGGCTGCCTTTAAAAATGATTATAGCGTAGATTCCCTTTGGGAACAGATAGACATGTGGAGTTTGGGGTCTCTGAGCTCACAATTTAAAAATACATATTTTAGTAAAGTTGGTTTTGAGATTGTGTGTTTGAAAATGACAATTTTAGAAAGTGGGTATTTTCTTGCTTAAACCGTTCTGTGACTCTGCCTGTTTGTGCATTCCCTGTCTGGGTCAGTTTGACAACTGGGCTGGTTGCACCTCACACTAGACAGTGACACAAAGGGAGCTGGGGTGTAGCCTGCATAGCCTGATGAGCCATCTGTGCTAGGAGGGAGGGGAGGAATGGTCATTTACACCCGAAAGGGCTGTGCCTGCACTCACACAATGCAGTCTCCAACCCCCTGGTGTGTGTCTGGGGCCTGGCCTGGGCAAGGCAGGATTTCACAAACAAGAAAGACTTTCCTTTGAAGTAGGCCTACTTCAAAGGCCAAAAGGGGTACAAGAAGGGCACCCAAAACCACAGACTTTAGAACACTTCTGGACATCAAGAGTAACCTCTGCCTGGAGAAGAGCTGAAGAGCTGAGGAGAAGTGCTGCCCTGCCTGTGACTGTGCTTTGTGGAGCTATCCTGCAGTTGCTGCTTCTGCCCGTGCAAGGGGACAAAGACTGGACTTTTGTTGTGCATTTCTGCTTGTGAAGAAATCTTCAAGGGCTTGTCCTGAGCTTGCCTCCTGTTGTTGAAATCTCAGGGCCATCAAAGACTTCTCCTGCCAGTACCTGGACTCTCTGCTGAGACTCCTGCCCTGGGGCCTTAGAAGGTGAAGCTGGCAGACCAAGACTGAAAATCCAGGCACAGACCGTTGTGCAGGGAAAATATCGATGCACCTTCCGAGACACGGCTATTAAACGACGCACCACCGGCTTTGCAGCAGAAATCGACGCTCCACCGGCATCTCGGCTGGAAGATCGACGCACGCAGCTGGAGAAATTATGTGCAACACCCGCTGACGGAGGGTGATAACGTCACAACCTACATAGCACGTTTTTGCTGATACCGTGCGGCAGGATTTTTGACGCAAACCTTGCTGGGCACAGAAAAGCTACGCATAGCCTTCCCGGACCCAAGTGCTTGCCCAGATCGACACATCGCTCTCCTGCAGAGAGGAAAAACGACGCACGCCGACCCCACCGGAGGAGGAGAACGACGCACGGTCTCGCTTGCGGTTGAGAAACCGAGGCACCGCTAGCTTTTTTCGACACACACTCGTCCGTGCGTGTTATGTGGACGCTTCCCAGGTACTTTGCAATGCTAACACTGTTTTTACTGTTTTCTCAAGGATTTAAGACTCTTTTGCTTTTAAAATTAATAACTTGACTTGTGTATGTTGGATTTTTATTGTTTTGGTCTTGTTTTGTCTAGATAAATATTACCTATTTTTTTAAACCTGTGTTGTGTCATTTTGTAGTGTTTTCACTGAGTTACTGTGTGTGTTGGTACAAATACTTTACACCTAGGCTCTGAAGTTAAGTCCGCCTGCTCGTGCCAAGCTACCAAGTGGGTAAGCAAGGGTTAGTTGAGGGTTTCTCCTTTACCCTGACTAGAGTGAGGGCCCTTGCTTGGACAGGGGGAACCTGACTGCCAACCAAAGACCCCATTTCTAACACTGATACAGCCCTGAATAGTATGCCATAAACGTGGAAAGAATGTCACAGTGTTGGGTGTAATCTCTTCCTGTGGCATCTTTCATGTATGTGATAGCGGTTCTTGGTGTGTCAGTGTGACCAGTCAGGCCAATAGTTTGCCTAATTTCTCCCTAATCTCGCAGTTCTGAACTTGTAGTTGAAAGGCTTTCCTGTTTATACAAGTCATTTGCAGGGCAGAGATACACCCTTGTAAAGCCAACATTTTTAGATATGTAGCTTGAGCTGCTCTGAGGTGGGACACAATTTGTGTCACATGTAGTCAAGCTAAGCTTTTTAATTAATGCCTAAGGGAATGCTCCTCTTCATTATCTGCCCGTGAGATCCTGGCAACAAATTATTGTGAGACTCCCCTGATATGAGCTTTAAGCATATCCCAGATCACAAAGGGGTGTGCTGAGCCTTGATTAGGTACAAGGAATTCCTGCGTGCAAATAAAAAGATATTCAACATAGTTGGCCCAATCTAGCACATTCTTAGGGAAGTAAGAGCGATGCGCATTGATAATAACAAACCAATTGCCTTCCCATGTAAATTCAAAGGCCGAGTGATCAGAATTAAGTAAATGCAGAATCTCAGATTTGCAAATTGAAGTCATAGAGATGCTACTCAGGCAGAAATCTATATGAGAGTACTGTCTATGGGGCCTAGAGATAAAGTTATATTTCTGAGCACCGGGATTTTTCTCCCTCCAAATATCATGCAAATTCAAATTATGCATCATATCAATTATTCTATTTCTAGTACTGATCATGCAAGCTGTATAGGCAGTATTAGTATTATCAAGCGCCGGATTCAGGGTGCAGTTAAAATCCCCAAGTATAATAATTGGTAAATTCATATCACTAAATTCTAGCATCATGTTAGCAAAAAATTACAGATTTGGATTATTCGGAGCATAGACGTTTACCAGCAGGAAAAGGCTTTTACTTTGCTAATCAGTCATTTCTGCCCTTACCCACTGCCCCTCAATATCTGCTTTTGATCTTATAACCCTGAGCGATTTATTAAAAATTATAAGAAAGACCCTCCTCTGGCCTGAGCAAATGTATCACTGACTGCATAATATAGTCTCGGAACAGTATACCCCTGGCAGCATTTGGATATAGAATAACTATCAGCCTCTTTTTTAGAGAGATGCGTCTCTTAGAGAGCAAAGATGTCTGGTCTCATAGTGTGAGTGTGTCTGGCCTTATTTGGTCCTTTATGATTAGTTGATAAGAGGACGCGTTAGAGGTTTCGATGGATGTTTTGATTACGCTTAGAGTGATTCTACCATAAAGCATGACTTCACCACTAATACAACATCCTCATCAATAAACAACATCATCTTTCATTAGGAGTCAGTAATCTTTCTGCACAATGACCTATTTGGTCATGAATAACCACACCGTTTGGTAAAGTTAGAATGTTTATTTCCCTAGATTAACAATGCTAATGTCACATAAATCAATCTCAAAACGAAATGATAAACATATACAAACAATACAGCTTGACCAAAGTGTCTAAAGAATCTCAATTTGACTAACGCATTTATAATCAAACACTCGAGAGTTACACTACAGATCAATAACAGTAATAACTGGAAAACAGATTTAGTACACATCTAGACTCAAACATGTGAACAGGATCAATTCTTTGTTAATAACATTTATCAGTGCAGTGGGACATCTCTACTAACCTACCAATTAGTATAGCATGTTTGGGCTTCATGCAAAACAATTTAGTTGAAGTTAATTTGGAAAAACATCTACCTATGGCTCTATCAAAATAGCGGTTGGTACCGATAAAGGAAATATAAAGACAGCATAAATGAAATAACATTTTGTTATACCTCTCCTCAGTGAGTCAGCAAGGGGTGATTTCTTTTGTCAGGTGGACATCCGTCTGGTCAGAATTAGCAAAGGGACAATGCAAAGGAATTGCTCAGCCACAGTTGGGCTCTACTTAACTGAACCGATTTAGGAACATTAAACTAAAGGGTCTACATTAACATGAATTAATAAAGTATATGGAACCACAATGTTCCACATAAAGGACTATAACAGGAACGGGAAAGATAGATGAGACATCAACACCTCAAGGAAATAAAAGGGACTGCTACTCCTAAGTGCAAGTAGGCTAAATTAAACTCACATAAAGCATCTTCCCAAGCCGTCATTGGTCAGAAAATCGCACATTTACAGTAAGCCCAATAGAAATTAAGATCTATCTCTAAAACATAGCAAGACTGTCTTTCACAGGTCGATGATTGGCTCTTCTTCTTCGGTTCCTATCGTCAGATCCGTCAGGTAACAGTTTTGTTTCAATCCATGTTCTAGTCAGTGCTGTCATTGTCCAGTCCTGGGAACATCTTCTTCTCAAGCGTCATACCTACAATGTATCCTTTTCTAGTGTAAGACATTCACTCATGAGAAAGTTTAAGCCATCTACAAATCGCTTAGTCAACTCTGTGTGAACAATATTTTCTCAACTTTTACAGAACATGTACATTTAGTTAATTATTGTCATGCAACTTAACATGAGGTTTTATAAACTCGGCCCATAACCTTGCTAATCATATGGCCTAAGGCTATTAAAGCAAATACATAGCATGAAATCATTAATGTGGTGCATTAGTACATTTCTTCTACCTGAACAAATAAATTCAATAATAATATTCATTTACTTAAAACACTACGTAATGACGGCCACTCATGTGGGCACATTTTCCATGACACATTAATTTTCTCTATTATCTAAATTCATGTAAATTCTTAACAGTTAACCAACACAGATTTATTAGCAATTAATTCAGCTTTCACAATAGAACAAGCCTCCGACAATATCTTGGTTTTCTTCCTCCCACCTTTTAGACCATTTATGTTCCAGAATATGATATTAATGATTTTATTTAATTAACATTTTGTACCTCCTAGGTGGATTGCATATCAGATGACATACATACGTGCTCTTTTTAATATAACTTAAAAAACATATACCGCTAAAAGCAGCCCCTCTGCCATAGCGGCATGTCTGGACTCTACCTTCACCCTTCCTCCCATCCCCAACCCTTGAAACCTCCTTCCACCCCAGCCTCCTCTTGGGTGCCCGTCATACCCCTAACTCGGCAAGGCTAGGAGGCAGAACCCCTCCACACCCTTGTTTTGTCGCCAAGGACATCCAGGCAATATTAAGGTACCACCTCCTACCACCAAAAATTATTCCCACCCAACGTGATTATAAAGCCTTCTACCACCCATTCTCAGCATACTTCACATGTATTTAAAATGGGCATCAAACATCCCATTATAGCCCTTCATGGAAGAATGCCCTCAGAATCCATTAAGTGTTTAGCCCGTTCTGGTTCTGAAAATGTTACGAAAGAGCTGTGATTCTATCTACCAGGGACACCCAAAATACATTTAGTTAATCTGGGACTGTCATATTCATCTATTCACATCGCTTCAACTCAGTCTTTATTCAGCCCCATGGTGCTTCTCAAAATTGCTGAGACCAGTGGTTGCTGACCACAGAACCTAAAGTGTTTATTTATTATGACATTATGTTGATGGCACATGATCAAAATTGTCTCTTATCCCATCTACTGATGTTTATTCTACTTCTACAATATTTATGTTTTTTATAACTCCAGAGAAGTCTGTATCCCACCTCAAAGAGGACTCTTTGGAGTTTTAGGGCCAGATGTATGAAGAAACCACTTTGCGATTCTCTAATAGCGATTTTTAAGAAATCGCTATTTCTGATTCGCAAAATGGTATGTATCATATTTGCGATTCGGTAATAGCGATTTTTTAAAAGTTGCAAATGCTATTACTGAATCGCAAATAGCGATTCTGAGCCCATTCGCACCTATGGGCCTGTAGGCCCATATTTGTGAATTTTTTGCATTTCCCAAATTGCGAATTCCTAACTGGAATTCACAATTTAGGAAATGCAAAACCCCAGGGTGCTGGGGGCCTAAGGCCACCTCTGCTGCACCCCACAAAATATTTCAGGACATGTAAGGCGCACACATGCCAAAGGGGCATGTGTGCGTTACATGTCAATTTTAAAAATGCATTTTTAATGCATTTTTTAAATTTGCATATGGTTACCACCAGTTATACTTGGTGGTAATTGCGATTCCTTAATGCCCAATTCTCATTAAGGAAAAGCTTGAAACATGTGCTAAAGAAATCGCAAAAAAGGATTCCTTATTTGCGTTTTCTTATTTAGAGAATCGCAATTTGCGATTCTCTAAACGGGCTCGCAATTGTAAGGAATCGCTATTTCAGCGATTCCTTAAAATTCATAGCGAATGCCTTTCATACATAATGAAAGGCATTTTTGCATTCGCAAACGGCCATTTGCACTGTTTGTGAATGCAAAAACGCTTGATACATCTGGCCCTTTGTCTCCTGCACTCGCCACTTAGTAAAGCAGAATGTTTCTGTCATGAACAAGGGGCTAGGCCATTTCATTACCATTTCACAAATGTATCTGAGGCATCTGGAGAAGCCAGTCATCTGTTTGTCTTTATTCATACAGATAGTCTTTCTAGGTCCTCTGAACTATCAAGCTGTACGGAAACTCAAATTGAGCCATTTTAGGACGGGACTCATGTACTCATGCCCAGATCTGGGTCCTGTGCACACTGTGCCATTGAAATCAAGCTATACCCAGCCGAAGAGCCTATAACATGGGCATAAACAGTTCCTGGGTTGCTTGTGTTTCAGTTTAGGGAGGACCTGGCTTGGCAGTTCGGGCTATCTGAAGCAGGGTGAAGACCCAGTTGCATTTAGCTGGGTCCACTCTGAGGTGGCAGGGTGTGCAAAATAACAATGGATTGGGATGCAGCCCAAGCAATTACCAGTGGCTGAGATTTATTCAAGCATTCCATCCATCACTTTTTGTATAATTCTGCTTCTAATTTCATTCAAAATACCATTGCCCGATCTTATTTCCAACTTTAGGGAGAGGAGGTAAATTGATCATGAAAATGATTGGAGTAGATACTACTTCTTTTGGGCCTCCTATATACAATTTGTTTATTCTTCCTCATGTTTCCATTTATTCATTCACTTTCCTAACAGGAATCAAATGAAGAAAGAGGCTGGAAAAAGAAAGAGGCTGGAATAAGGCTCAGGAGAAAATGTATTCCATACTAATTATACCAGCTGTGCCTTGTTGTTAGTAGTCCACAGCCCAGATCTTGCTGGGTCTTGGAGTTTCTTTGTAATGGTTATATTTTCCAATTTACTTGCCACTTTTTTTAGGTCTGGGTTAGAGGCATAGTTGTCGCCAGACTTTATGTGATCATCTGAAAAAAGAGTTTTAGGAAACACTACTAAGAGAAGGGATTTGGCTCCGCCCAAGTACTAATTACCTTGAGTACAGCATTTGTTTGAGATGAACTTGTGTTAGTCCACATACAAAGTAGTTCCACTTCCTTCTCTGTGCCACTAGGCTGTGTGTCATATTTTGCTCTGGCATCTATCTGCAAGGACAGGGTCGTGTTGCTTATTACAATACAGACTAGTTATTTTGTTTCATTTTAAGGCAATAATGTTGTTTGTTAGATGAAGTCATGTTAGTTACAATAAAAGCCATTCATGAGCCATTTCTTTAAAAGGGAGAAAAGCACATTTTATCTAGGTTTGTTGGTGTGCCTGACTTTTCTTGTCAGAAAAACAAATCAAGTTAAACCTGAAGCAAGAAAAAGCTTCCCAAGACTATGGGATACCCTCTCATGTGTTCTCTGAAAACAAAGCAAAAACGACAGGACCCAGGCTCTGCACCCCGTCCCATCACCAATTTCAACGCCACACACACTTCCAGGTGGGGGAGTGGGTTATGGGGGATAGGGAGGGACTGAGAGAGAGAGAGATAGAGAGAGATAGTGAGAGAGAAAGAGAGTGTGGGTGTGTCTCTGCTGCCAGGCCTATGAGACACTGTGAGTGCCTCCACCATCACCAGAACCACCACCTAAACCACCATCACCAGTACCACTGCAACCAGTACCACTACTACCACCAGTACCACGACCACCACCAGTACCACGATCAGCACCACCACAAATAACTCCACCGCCAGTACCACCACAAGTACCAGTAACATAACCACCACCTCACCACCTGTACCACCAGGACCAGTGCCAGAAGTACCAGTAAAACCACCATGCCTGGCATCTGAATGTAAGTGTAGTGCAAGCAGTGCAAGACTACAATTCCCAGTTTTTAGAGCTACCACCACCTCTACACCAGACCCAGTGCAAAAGTTAATATACCATCCCTAGACGCAAGCTCACTATCCCGCCGCCACACAGATTTCCAGAGCCAAGGATGAAGGAGGTGGGTAGGAGCTGAGAGACAGGGTTGGTTTCAAATGCCAAATAATACACCATGCTAATGCTGTATTATGCTGCAACTATCAGATGTGTAGTTATTTTTACTGCAGCTGGTGCAGTGCTAATGGGGTCACAAAGTAAAGGGCACATTGCACCTCTGTAATGGCTGTCTTTTATGGCACTCCCATTTTCCTTGCCCAAATTATGGCTTTCTGCATGCTTGATACACCAGTGGCGGTAACTAAAAATCTGCTAATAGCCCCAGGGCAGCACCCTTGGTAATATTGTTTAAATAAAATATAGAATGTTTACTTAGATGTGCTACAATATGTGAAAGTCTAAGACAGGTATGCAATTTTTCACCCATTATATTATCATTTTATAACATACCCTATGCTCCCCAGCCCAGCATATATGTAGATGTTAGCTTTGGCATAGTTATATTGAATTTTATGACATGTTTCGCCACCAATTGCCTGTCAATGCATACCTACCACATGATGTTCTTGACAGTGACAGTGCACAAGAGTCTCACTCCCTTGCATGGGCGTCAATTCACTAAAATGGCAGGGGTAGCAGAAGTGACATCACATGCCCTTTGATTTCTACTTTCACTCACACACACATATTTACACATACATAAAAATTCAGACTTGCCCTCAAGCAAGCACATAACATGCACTTAAAAGTATTTTTTACTTACCTCAGCTGCCATGGAAGGGCATATTCCAGCTAATTGTACTCCACTTCTATTACAGTGAATAATAATATATTATACGATTCACTATTAGTGTAATAAAACATTGACAATAAATAAAGAGTGGAGCCCTAACTGACCTCCATAAGGACGAGCTGACCCTGTGTTCCTGGCACTGAATGTGCACCTGTGAGGCCAGGTGTCCAAAGGCAGTGCCAAGGGTGACCCTTGTTGACCCCTAAATGACATCCATGCCCCCTTGTGTCATGTGGGATTTCTGACATGACCTCATTACCGAGTTATGAATGCTCAAGTTATTTTGCTCTGGTTGTTTTAGTTTATTTAATTCACATCAGGATAATTCAAGTAATGAAGGGGTGAGTGGATTATATTGGCATACTGCTCATAAGTGTTCACTGAGGGAGCCTGCTTCTCCATCCCATGGAAGGTATTCATAATCAGGAGGTATGCACTTCCGGGGCACAATGTGATTATTTTTGGTTGTTTGAGACTGGCCTAGCTATTTTCACTTAGGGAATATGCACACTACATGTCTTGTAAATACATAACTGCTGGTTCCTTTTTCTGAGTTTCATTGGTTCTGTATATGTAGTGTGCTCAATTGCATGACACTCGCAAACATTCTGCTTAAAGGTAACTTCTAGGTAAGATGGAAGGATGCTGAAAGTGTTGTTTGAAAATGTGAGAAATTGGGTTGTTGACTAAGTGGGGGTGGGAGCTTCTCAAGCAACAGCCACAACTCTTGTCAGGGTGAACCACAAAAGTCACTAAATTAACCTGTGCTTAACCCACTGGTAGCTTAACACAAAAGCTGTGAAGCTTAAAGGAGGCAATGTGTAAAGATTGTATGCAGCACTTCAAACAGTAATAAGACTGATGTTTAATAAATTATTTGATGCCAAAATTAAAAAAATTGAATTAGTAAAACCAAATGTAGAAGTTGGCCCTCTGCAGGGTCATCCCAAAATGTTTTGCCTTCACCCTCTTGTTTCCTGAAACAGTTTTTGTTGGCTTTTAGGACTCTGTTCACTTTACCACTGCTAATCAGTGCTAAAGTGGTTGTGCTCATTCTCCTTTAAACATGGTGACGTTGCCTTACGCCCAACTGGCACCTTTAGTTTGCCTACAAGTCTCTAATAGGGTGGTACTATAGGTACCCAGGTCCTCTATATTAAATTCTACCAGCGGGCCAGCAGCACTCATTATGCCACCCACTTACATAGCCCTTTAAACATGCCATTGCAGCCTGTATGTGTGGTTTAAACTGCCACGTCAACCTGGCAAAATAAAGCTTTAGCCAGGCCTAAACCATCCTTTTTACTATGTATTAGCCACCCATAGGGTAAACAGCCTATAGGACAGGGCGCAATGTACTTAAAACATTAGACATGTACTTTTAATTTTTACAAGTCCTGGCAGTTAAAAATCCTTAAAATAGTTCTTCACTACTGCAAGGGCCTACCTTTCACATAGGATAACATTAGGTTACTTTATTACAATTTATATGTGACAACTTTCAATTGGGAGCAGGTAGAAATGTCGAGTTATAGTGTCTAAAGAATTGTAATTTAACCCCCTCTGCAAAGGAAAAGTAGAATTTGGAGTCACAATTATGAAAATTTTACTTTTAGAAACTTGTCATTTTCTTGTCCCAATGATTTGGCGCCTACAGCCGGTATCGTGGTCACACAAATAAGTGTAGCTGGCAGTTGGTCTTTGTGTATAGCTCCCAGACGGTGAGACAAAGGAGGAATAGGTGGTGGCAGGATGGGCACTCTGTGACTTGATGGGGGAGGGGCTGTCGTCTACTATACTTGCACAGCACAAAGATTGTCTCAGTACACTCACAAAGGGACAAGCTGGGGCCAGATTAGGGACGAAAGAAATTCCAAACACCTTTGTGGGTGGAGCCCTCTAGAGCGTTCTCTTCCTTCAAGGCTGGCACCACGGAATACTACTGAACCCTCAGATCCAACTATTCAGTACACTTTAGGACTGGTGGAAGACTCAGAGAGACTGTTCTACTACTCTGCTGCTCTGCTTCCCTGGTTCCATGCTGCCTGAGTGAGAAGGACTGGATCTGCATCATCAACCCAGGACCACCAGAGTAACTCCAAGGGCTAGTTGGATGGCCTCCTGACCATAGACTCAGGGACAGAAAATACTCCAACCATCCTGAACCATGCACCTGGATGCTGCCTGCTGTGAGTCCTACCCCCCAAGTGGTGCCACCCCAGTCCTGGGCCTTTAGAAGTGGACCTGAAGGTGCTCTGGTAACCCAGCTATGGTCCTTTGGGTAGAACCGACACAGCACAATGCATGTTCCCGCAGTTCGAATAGGAACCATCACTGCGTAGTGCATCCCCGATGAGGTAACACACAGCTCTTCAGAACCGCCACTGCATGATACTTCGTGGACACTGGACCTCACATCGGCACTCTGCAACTCCCCAGAACCACTGCTGCTTAATGGAGGACCTCACATGGCAGCCCCGCAGCATCCCAGAATTGCTGCTGCACGACATATCCTCGTCTCAGAACCTCACATCACATTCCACAGCTCATCAGAACCGCAGCTGCACAACACATTCTCAACACCGGGTCTTGCAATGCTCTGCAGCCAGGATTTTAAGGTACATTGTTCAGTGGTCCTAACTTGGTCCCTGTATCCTTACCACACTCTATCACGGTTAGCCTGAATTTGTAACTTTGTCCTGGTCCAGCGCAACTAGACAGCTTCAATTGGCGCTTTGTGCTTGTAAGCACTATTTTTTACTAAATCTTCAAAGTTGCATATCTACAGGTCTACTAATTGGATTTTTGTTATTTTGTTGTTCTGTTGTATTAAATTTTACTTTATTTTGCTACATTGGTGTGGGATTTTTCTTGTGCTGTATTTTCACTTTATCACAGTCTAAGTGCTGCATAAATACTTTACACATTGCCTCTAAGTGAAGTCTGACTGGCTTTGTGCCAAGCTACCAGAGGGTTGAGCACAGGTTAATTTGGGATTTGCTTGTATTTTGCCATGACAAGAATTGTGGTTGCAGCTTGAGTAGGGTTTCACCCCCTTCAACCTGTAACCCAATTTCTCACATCAGAGTTATGGATTTTTAATTTGTTAAGTGAAATCAAGTGCGTAAAAGGCATCTAGCCGTGAAAGACCTGGGCAAAGTTGAAAGTTATGGCCGACCGCAATAGAGTAGAGTTCAGATACAAGAGGTGGATTGAGCTTGGTCTCCATTTACCTTCGGGCTTAGAAGAAATGATTAGACAAAATGTCTTGAGAAGGTAAAGTTCAGTGGGGCAATGTACCCAGTGGTGTCCACGGAGGTGTCATCATTGGGGAGCTGTTGAACGAAGTTGCAGTGAAGATTTCTACGTTTAGACTTAGGGCCTGATTTAGATCATGGCGGAGGAAATACTGTCCGCATAATTACGATCTCCATAGGATATCATAGGATCATAATAAGGTGGATGAGAAATCCGTGGTGTTTATGACTATTACCCTCCGCCAACACCTAAATCAGGCCCTTGGTCTCTTTTTTGGAAGCCGATAATCTCCAGCAGGACAAGGCTGCAGGCTGCAGGCTGTAGGTGATGAGGCCTCCACACAAGGCCAGATGCTCTTCCGAAGAGGAGCTGTTAAATAGGATTCACTGCTGCAGAGAAGAAGGTAGTGAGAGCCACTGCGAAGTCAGGCTGACCGGAGATGCACCTTGGGTGGATCAGCGAGCAGATAGGTCCTGATCCTCTCTCGATTCTCAGAGCACTTTTCCAAGTTTTGGATTTGGACTATGGGGCACCCTCAATATTACTTTCAAGAGTCCAAGTTTGGAGGGGTACCTCTTGGAGGGTCAGGACTCACTCAGGCTGGGGTCGGGTACTGACGAGCTGGAAGATGTTTTTAGTGTTTAGTATTAAAGTAGTAACTACAGATATCTTTATGGAGATATCTGTTTTGGATTTTGCTGGTTCCATCTCTGGTTTGAGATTCATAGTGACTGCATTATTTGTTTTTATGAAATAAAATGCTGCGTAGACTTCATTCTGACTATGTTGCTACGTTGAAATAATCGTGACTTTCAAGGTCACTCTTTGTGGACGTATTCAGTGGATGTAATTCTTCTCAAATGATAACACTTAGCAGCAGAATGTTGAATGTGCGTTTTATTCGTGTATTGACCCATCATGCTTTCCCATAGTATTTTAATTTACTTTACTCTTTTTGTACAGCTCTCACACCACCACAAGATTGCTTCTAAGCACTGTAAGAGAGGATGCAGATGCAGGAGCCTTTGAAACTGACAAGTGGAGAGACAAAGTAGACTCTGGTCATCGTCTGTCTGGAGCAAAAGGTCTTGAGGTATTTTTGTATTTTCCTTACGTCTGACTCTATGGGACGGGAAAGCAGGAATGTGTCCCAAAGGATTGGTGCTCTCCAGACAGCGTGTCGCAAGTAGCAAGAGACATTTGTTGGATGCTGACCTTGGGTGATATTGTCCAGAAATATAATGTAGCACTTAAATTTTTCCACAGGATCATTTTGAGTTTGAGTTTAAAAATGAGGAGGCATGTGGAAAGCATTCTAATTTTATGAAAGAACTCCTATTTTCCTCCCTAAACTTTACAAATGTTCGCAAGAACTGGTAAAGCTTTAAAGTGCTGACGCATGGAATCACTTCCATGCACAAACGCAGCCTGCCACCTGTAACACATTTTAGCCAGACCTAGGGCCAGATTTAAGAAAAGTGCCGCTGCACCCAGTTCAGCGCCACTTTCCTTGCGCCCCTTAGTGCCCACTAACGCCACCATGTGTGCGCCATATCTAAGACACGGTGCACCATGGCCGTAGTTAGGGAACTAGGGTCAAAATTTTTGACGTTAGTTCGGAGCTTTGCAGGACTAGCGTCAAAAATGCGACGCTGCTCGTGCAGAGCCCATTGAGGCCCATTGAAAACAATGGTGCGCCTGCTTTTCACGCCTGCTCTGAGTTAAAAGTGCCGGAAAAAATAACGCAAAGAAATCTCTTAGATTCTTTTCGCCATTTCCCCCCCTCCCCCCCTAACAGGGGAAATACCCCCTTTACATACATTATGCTTGGTGCAGGCATAATGTAGCACAAAGGGTTACAAAGTCGCGCAATGCATGCATTGCACCATTTTGTAAATTGGGCGCAGCGATTTTGGCCTCGTTGGGCCACATTAGCATTAAAAGCTCTTTAATCTGCCCCCTAGTGCTTTGACAACGCTTGTCTATTAGAGCAATAACGTGACATATAATACGCGTTTGGTTATTTTAAACAAAATCTGAAGGATTTCCCTTCACTAACTCTTGGAACATCCACCTCATAATTTGAGTGTTTCTTTCTGCTACTTACTTTACGTTTAAATGGCTGCATTTTTTTAGGATTCTTATTACATTTCGAGCTTTGCTTTCCTGGTCAAATCACAGCGGTAGGCAAAACAAAAATTTAAAAAAAACACACAATAAGAAAAAATTCTGACATAGGATTGTCATTATATGTGTAGAACACAGAATCATTCATTCACCGAGGGCACCCAATCCAACCATGTGTTCAGGACAGTGACAGAGTTTCCTTAGTGAAAACTCGTGGAATCTCTTTGGAAGGATGAAATACCGTGAGGTTTCTGCGGTCGGTAAAAGGACGCCCGAGAGCCAGAGTGTGGGATGGGATCTGTGGACAGCAAAGGCCCTGGGCCCGATGAAACCTCGAGGAATTTAACGCGCAGACCGTCTGCTGAGCGCAGTTTTATTTGTGACCAGAGGCTTTTCACAGTTTGTGTTTCTTCACGTCCTGCCCGAAAGTTAACGATCTCGCAGCTCATTTATTTTGGAAGTCAGCGCGAGTGTCCGTGAAATGGCAGAGTACAAACCAAGAGCCCCGTGAGATTCCCGCGCACTCCCTGCTAAGGAGCTGGCATCCCAGACATCTGATTAACCTCATCACTTACAGATGATTACAAAATCACTTTTATTACGGACCCCTTTCCAGACACAGAACTCACAACTACATGCGATTTTTGTGGCCAAAAATAATACTTTTTTTTTTAATCAAGCGGTTGATATAAAATACCTCATTTGAGTGCTGTGGTGAAATCCGGCGCAAAACAGCCCAGGAAATGTGGGGGCGTATTTATGTGGATAGTCAGGGACTGCAGGAAATCACCTTGCTGCCCTGCAATGCGTGACAGAGAAAGGGCAAGAATGCGCTGTATTTTCTCCTGCGCGGGTGCCCTTTTGGCTGCCTAGTGCCAACGCAGGAACCCTTGCACCACAGTTGAAGGGTGCCTGTATTGCATGGGTTGTTTTTGTGCAGGCAGGTCCTCCCTCCTGCACAAAACAATCCGTTTTTGTGCACGAAGGGGTACATTTCTGCACAAAAACAACCCTGAGAGGCGTTTTGCTCTTTCCACAACACCTCCCTAGCGCAGAGTAATATAACGCAGCGATTTGCATTACGTTACATTACTCAAGATTTAGGTAGCCTTGTGTGGCTTCATAAATCTCAATTTTCAGTTGCGCCTCTCTTGTATCATGTTGCGTGGTCAAGAGAGACAGAAAGGGGGTCATAAATGTGGCCCATAGTTTCCATTCAAAATCAGGACAAATTGTTCCCCACAGTCTCGCTTTTGCTCTGAGAAATGGAGATTAACACGCAAGACTGATCTTTGCAGCATGGATGTCGATTTACCAGGGGTAGCAGAAATAACATCATATATTTGTTGACCTTAGTCATGTCACAGGAAGTGACATCATATGACCTCTGATCCTGAACCTCACCAGGATGTGATGTCATGTGACCTTAATCCTGATGACATCACAATAATTAACCTTGTTAAAGATCCACAACAATTGTTTGGTTTGTAGAATAATGCAACATTAAGAACTATCTATTTTGGATATCATCTATGTGAAGGTGCGGACATAATATGTCAAGGGAACTGTGACCTAAATTGTAGTAAGCAAGCGAAGTGAGCCTGACATCTTCTAGGGGAATTCGGAGGGTGCGGGTTTCTCTCCCCTGAGGATATTTTTAAAAATATGAGCTCCAATAGTAAATTTGAACACACACATTTCACAGAAATTTGCTAAAAAGACGTAGGCACTGAAAAGACACTTATTAAATATTCAAGTCCCTTATTGGTGTGCCAAACAAATGAAACCCTACATTCCTCATTAATTTGCACAAGGTAGGTCGCAAATTAAGAGCCTCTTATGTGGATAGGGTAGATAGAAAACAATATGGCAGGTTTCTGTTTCTCTCAGAGTCAGTCTGTGGTTAAGAAAACATAAAAATTTGTATTTTGATTCAAATCATTTTATTCGATTTCCTTCTGGGAAAATTCTGCCATCCAAAATACATACTTGCGTGACCACTAGCTTGCCTCTTGCCACCCCGGCACTGGAGGCGGTGCGCAAAAGAGATGGATGTAAGTGAACCTGCAGCTAAGTAGCTGGCCTAACTCACCATAACCTAATTGCCTAAATCACACATCAGAGTTGCCGCTAGGAGAACTTTGTGTGCCTTAACCTTAAACATCATTTTTAGTACCCATTAACATGTAATGGTAAAATCAAGGATACAAACTAGACAAACACAGAACCAGGACATGCGTACAGCCTTTGAATCAAATTGGAAACTCTCACATAAAGGTCCTCAAACTGGTGCATTGCTCCCAATGCACCAGTTTGCTTGCTCCACCGTGCGCACCCTAAAGACACCATGGTAGTACTCTACTTACAATATAGTGCACCATGGCGCTTGTTAGCACAGCTGCATCAGAATTTCTGATGCAGTTGTGCTTTGCTGGACTAGTGTAAAAAAATTGATGTCTGAATTTAGTTTGAGGGAGTTGGTCCTCACCCAGCTGGCGTTTTCGGTAATGGTGTTTTGGAAGTTTCTTGGTGTGGCGGAGGTGTCGTCAGTGAGGGATAGGATGAGCTGGGTGTCATCGGCATAGGAGATGATGTTAAAGCCGTGGGTGCATGCAAGCTATGTCGGCCAGTGGATTCATGTAGGTGTTGAAGAGGGTGGGAATAAGGGAGGAGCCCTGCAGAATGCTGCAGATGATGTCTTTGGTTGCGTAGACAAAGGGGGGGAAGGAGGATTTTCTACGATTGGCCAGAGAGGAGGGAGGTGATCCATCAGAGTGCATTATCTTGGATGCCAATGCTGTGGAGACTGGTGATAAGGGTGTAGTGGGAGAGAAGGCCACAGATAGGTCAAATAGGATGAGGGCTCCTAGGTCGAGGAGGTGTCTGATATCATTGGTTGCTGTGATCAGGGCGGTCTCGGTACTGTGGTTGGGCTGTAAGCTGGATTGAGATGGGTCAAACAGGCCGTTGTCTTCAGGGAAGTCTGTGAGCTGGCGATTGATGGTCTTTTCTAAGACTTTGGTGGGCAAAGGAAGGAGCAAGATAGGGCAGTAGTTCTTGAGCTTGTTAGGGTCAGCTGAGGGTTTCTTCAAGAGGGGCTTGACCTCAGCGTGCTTCCAGGTGCCGGTGGCTGTGGAGATGGAGGAGTTGAGGATTTCTGTGAGGGAGGCTCTGGTTACCTCTCTTCCTAGGTTGTAGAAGCGGTGAGGTCATGGATCCATAGGTGATCCAGAGTGGATGGAGGTCATGATGGCGATAATGTCCTCAGTGGAGAGATGTTTCCATTTGGAGATCCGGTGGGGAGGTGTGGGTTGGGGTGCAGAAGTGGTTGAGGTCAGTGGGTGGGGGTTGAAGTTGCTGTAGATGTCGGTGATTTTTTGGTGAAAGAAGTCAGAGAGCGTGTCGCAGAGGGTTTCGGAGAGGTGGACAGTGTTCTCTGTGGCGGATGGGAAGGAGAATTCTCTGACGTTACTGAATAATTGTATGACATGGTTGGTGCTGGTCTTGATGCAGCTTTCAGCACTTCTTTTTTGGTCTCCCTGATACAGTGGTGGTAACTGTTGAGGGAGGTCCTGAAGGAGTCTTGGTTGGCGGGGGTCTTGTTGCTGCACCAGTGTTGTTCTAGTTTTCTTCAGTGGCGTTTGAGGCTTAGGAGTTCTGGGGTGAACCACCAGGCTTGCCTTGTGGGTTTTCAATTGGTGGTGCACTTTAGGGGACTATGGTTTTGGCTCCTAAAGAGATCCAGTTGATGAAGTTTTGGATGCTGTGCTCGAGTGTGTCTGCAGTGAAGGGTCTTGCTTCTTTAAGGGCAGAGATCCTGATTGTTTTTGTGATTCTGCCCCCGTTGTGCTGGTGGAGGGTCAGTGGCCTCGTCAGGGCTTTCAATCATCCCTCAGTGTTGAAGTGGAGAATGTAGTGGTCAGTCCATGTTACCTCGGTAGTGTGAGAGAACTTGGGGCCATATGTACGAACACATTTTTCCATAGACACAGAATGGGCAAAACCCTTTGCTACATCTGGCTCTTGGTTCTGTCGCTGTTGGAGAAGGTGGGGTCCAGTGTGTGTCCTGCGCTGTGTGTGGGGGCGTTGATAAGGAGAAGGGAGGCAGAGTTAGAACTGTTCAGGTCCTCTAGGTGGAATTTGAGGTTCCCCAGGAAGATGTAGTGGTTGGAGTCGATAGCCAGAGGGGCAATTAATTCCGGGAGGGAGTTGCAAAAGCTGTGGCAGGGGCCCGGCGATCTGTCTGTGAGAGTTCCTCTGATGGTGGTATTGGTGTTGACTTTGATCTGGAAGTTGAGGTGACCCTTGATCAGGGTTGGGTCATCGTCCAAGGCGGAGCAGTGGAGGAAGTGCTTGTGGATGGTGACAATGCCTCCACCATGCCTGTTAGGGTGCGGTGGATCATCTTGTATCCAGGGGGCATCGCGGTGGGATGTCCGGTGCCGATGAGGAAGGGAGCCATATTTTGGTGATGAACATTATGTTGGGTGCGAGGTCGTGATGGTGTTCCAGATTTCTATGGTGTGCTTGCAGAGGGAGCGGGCGCTTAGTAGTCTGCAGTGAAGTTGAAGTTTGTTGGAGGCCGTTCGCTGGGTGGAGCTTACATTGGCTCCTGCACTGCAGGAGAAGTGGCAGTGGTGGCAGGAGAATGGAGCTTTGGTGTGTCGGGGCGAGGCTATGCTGCAGTTGGGGTTGCGGGCCTTGGGTCTAAGATTTTTGATCCCGTCGGGGAAGTACTGGTGTCAAGCAGTGGCAAATCCAGGAATCCAGGAGCTGGGTAAAAGAATAGCTCATATATTAATTGAGAGGACAATAGGGAAATCTCCTTCTAAATCAAAAAAGGAACAGATATTGTAACAAAATGGCAAGACATAATTGACTTTGTACATGAATCATTTGGGGGAGAAAGAAGTATTGAAACTAGAGGGTGGGTGAAACAAGTCTACTCCACTGATGGAGTTCACAGAGTTTTGGCATAACCAGGAGTTTCGGTCAAATTCTGCACTCCGCCACGTGGCAGAGTTTTTTCTCTCTTGCGGCTTGCCAACGGTAAGTTGGCGAGTGTGAGCAAGAATTGGCATCCCCTAGCATCATTTTCCGGTGCTTGGAGGGTATCTGGCAAGATCTTGGCTATGCGGGCGGTTGTAACCGTATATATTGGCAAAACTATTGCTCGAGTAGAAAATCTGCTCGAGGGAGCAGTTGGGGAACATGGCGGCCGGCAGAGACGTGGGCCGCGGAGCGGCCGAGTAGAGGAGCCTGACTTGGGGAAAGGGAGGGGGGAGTAAAGCCCATATGTGCCGGCTTACTGAGGGTGTGGTGAAGGCAACAGTCAGCACCGCCGGTGCGGTTCTCTAGATGCGTGCAGCTCTGGAGCTGCGAAGGACTCATTCGGCTGTGGCTCCTTTTCCTCTCCGAGGACAGAGCAGTGGCAGCAGCAGTGGTGGTGGCAGAGTCAGCACAAGCATTGTGCTGGCTCTGAAACAGAGAGCGGAGGAAGGTGCACAAGCTGACGGAGCAGAGGAAGGAAATAGCACAGCACAAATCACGGAGGTGTCAAGTGGTGCAGTGAGAGGCAGAGGCAGAGGCAGGAGGAGACGGGGAGGAAAGCCTCTGCTGTAGTAAAGAAACTGCTATCACTGGTGAAGCAAACTTTAGAGGTAAGAGTGGGGGCTGTGGGGGAGTACCTGGAGACTATCTAAGAGAGGTCTCATCAGTGAGTTTACGACTGAAAAATATTTTGGGCGCTAAGTTGACTAAAAAGGGGAAGGTGGATCCCCATGAGTCTGCTTCTACAAAAATAACACCCTCACTGAGGTCATATTTTAAAATCCTCCCCTTGGTGGCGGCGGATGATCCCAAAAGGTCCATGGAGGTAGAGGGAGAAGAGGTCGTACAGTCCTCTGTAATTACGGTGATGGAGAAGGCGGGGGTGGAAAGGAGAGTAGAAGAAACGGTAACGAGGGAAAAGGGTGAGAAAACAAAAGACCAGAGCCCGATGTTAGATGCAATTGCGGTATCGCAAGAAGATCAGTCTGGTAAGACTCCCCCAATGACAATGGAAAATAATAATCGTCCGGTAGCTACAATGCAGTTATTAAGGACGGAGGATGGAAAGGGGGATGCCAGGTCCTTCCCCATCGAAGAGATGATTACAAAGTTAATGGAGGAGATTAAGAAAGGTTTTTCGGTGTCCGAGGCAAATAGGTCAGTATAAGAGGGGCCTGTGAAATGTTGGAAGCTAAATTTGATCTACTGGCGAATAGAACGCATATTTTGGAAGAGACAGTGGAGTCTTTGAAAGAGGATGTAATACTGATTAAGCAGGATTTGCGGCAATCAAGAGCTAGTGAACAAGACTTACAGGATAAGTTGGAACGGTTGGAGAAAGCAGCAAGGAGGAATAACTTGAGGATTTTGAATGTACCGGAGGGAGTAGACGGGGATGATATTAAGATATTTATCGCTTCACTTATAAAGGATACCCTCCAGTTGGAAGAAACGGAACAGGAAATTGCTGCTGATATCCAGAGGATACATAGGGACCCATTTAGGAGAGATCCTGGTAGGAAAAAACCTCAGAAGATCTTGGTTAATTTTTTGACTTATGCTCTTAAAGAGAAGATTCTGTTAAATGCACTAAAACAAAAAACTTTAAGGGGGAAAGATTTCTCCTTCGAAGTAAGATCAGATCTGGCAAGAAGTACCCTAAACAGACAGTGGGAACTAGGAAATCGTCTTGAGGATTTTAAGAAGTTGGGTGCTTAAGCGCAACTTAAATTTCCAGCCTCCTTGCGGGTGATGCATAATAACAAGAAGTATAATTTAAGAGACTTAAAAACAGCGGATGATTTGTTAGATACGATTAGAAATGGCCCATCTTAAGATCTGACCTGTTAGATATGATTCGATATGGACCATTTTAAGAAATCAGGATCAGGACCCCCCTCCATGATCCTCTGGTCAGGCTTTCTTGAATCGCTCTGAATCTTGGCATTATCATTCAGCCCAGTTTAAGTCAGGGAAGGGTTCCCCAGGGGGGTGGAGGAATGGAGATACAGGGTAGGCTGGGGAAGGAGCACAGGGTGGGGAGCACTAGGGGTGAAAAGGAAAAAAAAAAAAAAGGAAAACTTTGTTCGCCTTCGATGCACCAGGAGACATTACAGTTGGAAAGATGGAGTAGAAATGATGGGTGAAGATGTTGTGATTCCGGGCAGGGATAGTAGCCTTCTGCAAGTCATGAAGTGGAATGTAAATGGGTTGAGAATTAGTGGTAGAAGAAATAGAATTCTGCAATATTTGAGGGATAATCCAGCACATATTTTCATTTTGCAGGAGACCCATTTGACGGGGAGTGAATCCATAAAGCTGTTTAGGGCACAGCAGTGGATAAGGCACGTGGTGGCCAGCGAAAATACTTTTAATACTAGGTGGGTGGCCATAATTATTAAGTCTCAACTTAATGCTGTAGTGTTAAAAGCTGTTGCAGATAACATGGGGGGTTGGGTCATTGTTAAACTTCAGTTCTATAATACAGTGATAACTGTAGTCGGGTTTTATGGACCAAACTCTGACGATGTAGAACCAATGAGAAAGATGTTTTTGCACCTCTTGGAATTTCCCAGCCCAGTAATTATTGCAGGTGATTTTAATGTGTTGTTGGATAACGACTTTGATAGATCACAAAGTGCAAGGTCCACAGTTATGCTACAATCAGAATTTTTTGAAGTCTAGGATGAGGGAACTGGGATTGCGTGACATTTGGAGAGTAAGAGCGGGCACTCAAAAGGTTTTTTCTTTCAAGAATAAAAAATATGGCCACGCATCCACAACAGACAATTTTTTGATTGATCAGGGATTGGTGGACATGGTCAATAATTTAGAATATAAGGTCGCCCATCTTTCAGATCACTCGGCGGTGGTTCTAACAATAAATTTCATTACTAAAAAGGAGGTGAGGCGGTGGACACTAGATCAAACTCTACTGTTGGAGAACAATGTACAATCACAATTGCTTATAGAGACAGAAGAGTTCTTTAAATTCAATTTTGGGTCGGCCTGAATAAGTACTGTATGGGATGCATTTAAGGCGTTTTTAAGAGGCAAAATAACAAGTCTCACGGTTGCTAGAAATAAGAATTACAGAATGGAAATGAGTATACTGTACGAGTGCGATCGTCTGAAGATGGGTGGATCAGAACCTTTAGGAAAGTTGGAAGCTAGGAGGTCTCATCTGAAAATGCAATTGGAGGAGCTATAACAGACTAGGTAAAAAAAAAGACGGGAGGCCAGTAAATTAGCTCACTTCGAATATGGAGAGAACTCAAGTAAACTGTTGGCTTGGAAAACCAAGACTGATAAGATAAAAAACGAAATTAGTGAGATTATTAATCAAACAGGGCAGAGACAGACCAGCTCTCATGATATCAGGGAGGCTTTCCAGGGTTTCTTTTCGGATTTATATAAGGGGGACATTGTTGTAACAGATGAAGAGGTGCGAAGATGGTTGGGTGCGGATTTACTCCCAAAAATCACAGACACAGGGGAGGAGACGATGAATCAGAAAATCACGATGGAAGAGATCAAGTCTGCTATTATGTCAAGCAAAGGTGGGAAAGCGGCAGGACCGGATGGTATTCCGATTGAACTTTATAAAATATTGGGGGATGCGATTGTTCAAATTATGTTAGTGTTGTTTGAAGAGATATACGAGAAGGGGGAGAAACTCCCTGAATCTTGGAACAGTGCAACAATAACGGGGGTTTTGAAGCCAGGCAAAAGCCCGTGCAGATGTGCAATCTTATAGACCAATTTCATTATTGAATGCTGACTATAAGGTTTTTGCTAAAGTTCTGGCAGAGAGATTGAACAAAGTGGTCGGCGGCCTTCTCCACAAAGATCAGAAGGGGTTTTTGAAGGGAAGACATCTACATGAATTGACAGCTAGTTTAATAGGGGCTATTGATATTGCTACAACATTTAGCCTATCTTTAGCAGCAGTAATGCTGGATGCCTCCAAAGCTTTCAATAGGGTGAATTGGGTCTTCCTAGCTACTATTTTGAAAGAAAATGGCTTTGGGGAAAAATGTTGTCGGATGATGACCCAAATTTATTTAAAGCCGACAGCCAGGGTCTTAATAAATGGGGTCTTGACTCCCCCTATTCAAATCGGCAGGGGAACGATATTGTTTAACTTACATATTGAACCTCTGGCCATAAAAATTAGGCAAGAGCAGAGAGTTCCATCTTTTATGTATGGAGATTGGCAGAAAAAAGTTTCCCTTTATGCTGATGACTTATTAGTGTGTACATCTGATTTACGCGTAACACTCCCAGCGGTTTTGGAAATAGAGGATTTCAGCCAAGTTTCGGGCTATCATATAAACACCGATAAGGTATCTGGGCATTAAGATAGTCCTAGACATAGAACAAATTTGGTGAAGACTATAATTTTGCCCAAGCTTAGTGTTATTTTTAATGCAATTCCTTTGCAATTTAATAAAACAACTATAGCTAAATTCCAACAAGAGGTAAATTCATTTATATGGGCACAGAAAGAAGTAAGAAGTTCTTGGAAAAAGTTGCATAGGAACAGGGAAAAAAGTGGATTAGCGTTACCTGATTTGCAGATATATGGTTGGGTGTTTCAACTTAAAAATGTCAGGATCCTTGGTTTCTCTCCAGATACCACAGAGATAGGGTGCATGTTTAAGGCCATGATAGCAGAGGTAAAGGGGGGCATAAATCACTTGTTGAAATTTGGTGATCCCAAGTTTTTCAAAAAAGTAAAGCTAAAGGTGTTGAGGGATGCTGCAAAATTGTGGTACAATATAAGGTCTTTGTTCAAGATGGATTACTATAGTAGCTGGGCACATATTTGGGATTCATCAAGTACCCCTGAATGTCTTAGAGATGTTCTGGCTATTCCAATCAAGAAGGCAGGGTTCAAATACTGGGGTGAGTTAGTTAAGGAAGGGGGCTTGCTATCTTGGGAGGAAATGCGGTCAAAAAGAGGTGGAGTTCTGTCAAGGCTAAAGTGCTTTCAACTGAAAGGGTGGATTTGGAAGGGTAAAAAGAGATAAGGTTTGCAGTATCAGATAGAAGAGAAGATCATGGAAGATCCCCTTCCAAAAAAAGTAGTGCTGACATGGTATTGGGAGATAATAGAGGTAGGAGATGGGGAATTCAAATTAGCCAAAATTCTATGGGGTAATTTCTTTCCGCAAGTGCAGCTCGGTGAGATTTGGCAGGCATCTATGCGCACCCTATACCAAGTGGTTAAACCGGCCCCGTTCAGAAGAAATCATATATTTGTATTGCATAGGGCATACTTGTCCCCTTATAAGCTTTCAAAAATGGGGAAGGGTGAGGTGCTCAAAAGCGGAAAGTGTGATATGGAAAAAGCTACGGATGTGCATATGTTCATGGATTGTCCGGTAATTCAATCCTTTTGGGAGGCAGTGAGGTACACGGTATCAAAGGTATTGAGGGTTGAGGTTAAGGTTACCCTATTATTAGTTATTTTTGGTAGATTAGATCAGATAGAAAATTTAAGGAGTGATTTGCAGAAGTGGCTGTTTTATGCCATATTATTAGCTAGGAGAGAAATATGTAGGAAATGGGTTGGTAAAGTCATCCCATCCTATAAAGAGTGGTTGGACCAAATAATATATGTTTATAAAATGGATACAGTAATGGGGATTACTAAATCAAGGAAATTTTGGATGCCCTTTAAAATTTGGTTGGAGGAACACATGGCGAACATATGAAATTAGTCCGATGATTATCCCTCCTTCGTGTCTTGCATGGCCATAAATTAGGGTCACGGCCTGGTTGAGAGAGAAAGAAGGAGGCTCCCTCCCCGGTTAAGGAGGAAGGTCGATCATAAGAGTGAGAAAGACCTGGTGCCTGGGATGAATGAAGACAAAAAAAAAATTAAAAAATGAAAAAATAAATCTGCTAGAGCTGTAGCAAAACCAACTCGAGCAGCAACACCCTCTGGAAGTACCCCACATAGTGCTGTTTGCAATTATTTCTTACCAAAAAACAAGCTCCTGATGCAAAAAATCAGCACAGTCAATGCGATGGACTGATTTCCGCCCACTCATGGAACTCCGCGGAATCTCACATCGCTTTTATGAAATTCCACAGTATTCCATAGATTGAAACTCCCTGAGCTCCCCCTACCCCTAATTGCAACAAACAGGAGTATTGGATACGTGAGAGCAAAACTGTAAAATTAAAATTTATAAGAGAGAGACCGTCAATTAAAAAGCAAAATGCAGACAAGAAGGCTTTATCGGAAATCTGTTTGGAAGGCAAAAGTAAAGTATTATGAAGAACAGTGGTGTAGATTAAATGCATTACAAGCATGTAACAAACAGGGCAAATTCTGAAATTATGCGTAAACAGCCTACAGGAAATAACGTATAAAAACAGAAATTACATACTGCAGGAAAATGGATAGCATATATAAAAGAAAATATACAACAGAAAATATGCCTGCCCTTCAAATTTATGAAGGCTTCTAATAAGAGGACAATGAGTTTAACACAAATTAAGTAGCAAATCAACTCTACTTTAGTTAAGAACATATTGGACCCAATGCAAGAAGATGAGGTGCCAGGACCAAACAGCTAACTGGGCTCGCTGTTTAGAGCAGATGCTAACTTTTGGTGTCAGTAATAACACCGCTGTACCAAGCTTCCTTCTCGAACAGAGAGGTACCACAATCACGGAGCTGGTTGATATTACATCCAATACACAATGGGCTTGATTCACAAAGGTAAACCTAGACCAAAAGTCTAAGTTTAGACCTAAAGTCTAACTTTACTACGAGTAAAGTTAGACTTTTGGTCTACGTTTAGACTTTTGTTCTAAACTTAGACTTTTGGTCTAGGTTTACCTTTGTGAATCGGTCCCAATTAAGGTACAACAAAGAAAATTACAGGTTCATAGCCCTATTAGAGCATACAGAAAAATTCTTCTGAAGGTGCTAGAAGCATGGGCCGAAAAATAAACTTTAAACCATACTCCCAAACTGTGGTTTGCCAAAAAGCGTTGTCAATAGATAACATCGTGGCACTCATATCTGGCCCACAGCTCAAATCTCCCTGTCCAGCCAGCAAGCTATGCTTGTTTCGTAGACAACTTCACAACCTTTGATGGAGTCGACAGACAAATACTATGGAAGAAGCTTCTCACCTGGTGTAGGAGGCTGGCCTGGCTTGTAGTGGGTACCAAGGGGTACTTACACTCTGTACCAGGTCCAGTTATCCCTTAATAGTGTAGAAGAGGTGTTTCTAGCAGCTTAGGCTGATATAAGGTAGCTATAGCAGAGCAGCTTAGGCTGAACTAGGAGACATGCAAAGCTCCTACTATACCACTGGTGTCATATGCACAATATCATAAGAAAACACAATACACAGATATACTAAAAATAAAGGTACTTTATTTTTATGACAATATGCCAAAAGTATCTCAGTTAGTACCCTCAGTATGAGGATAAGAAATATACACAAGATATATGTACACAATACCAAAAATATGCAGTAATAGCAAAAGGAATTAATGCAAGCAATGTAGAATTACAGTAGATTGCAATAGGAGCACATAGGTATAGGGGCAACACAAACCATATACTCCAAAAGTGGAATGCGAACCACGAATGGACCCCAAACCTATGTGAGCTTGTAGAGGGTCGCTGGGGCTGTAAGAAAACAGTGAGGGTTAGAAAAATAGCCCACTCCAAGACCCAGAAAAGTAGGTGTAAAGTGCACCTATATTCCCCAGAGAGCACAGAAGTCGTGATAGGGGAATTCTGCAAGGAAGACCAACACCAGCAATGCAACCAAAGGGGATTTCCGGACGAGAGTACCTGTGGAACAAGGGGACCAAGTCCAAGAGTCGCGACAAAGTTGAGATTGGGCAGATGCCCAGGAAATGCCAGCTGAGGGTGCAAAAAAGCTGCCACTGGATGGTAGAAGCTGTGGATTCTTCAAGAACGAAGAGGACTAGGAGCTTCCCCTTTGGAGGATGGATGTCCCACGTCGTGGAGAAGCTTGCAGAGGTGTTCCCACGCAGAAAGGCCGCAAACAAGCCTTGCTAGCTGCAAGGGTTGCGGTTAGGGTTTTTGGATGCTGCTGTGGCCCAAGAGGGACCAGGATGTTGCCACTTGCGTGAGGAGACAGAGGGGGCGCCCAGCAAGACAGGGAGCCCTCACAGAAGAAGGCATCACCCGCAGAAGTGCCGGAACAGGCACTACGAAGAGGAGTGAACCGGTCACAAAAGGAGATCCCACGATGCTGGAGGACAACTCAGGAGGTTGTGCACTGCAGGTTAGAGTGTCGGGGACCCAGGCTTGGCTGTGCACAAAGGAAATCCTGGAAGAGTCACAGGAGCGGAGCAGCTGCAAATCACGCGGTACCCAGCAATGCAGTCTAGCGTGGGGAGGCAAGGACTTACCTCCACTAAACTTGGACTGAAGAGTCACTGGACTGTGGGAATCACTTGGACAGAGTTGCTGAGTTCCAGGGACCACGCTTGTTGTGCTGAGAGGGGACCCAGAGGACCAGTGATGCAGTTCTTTTGGTGCCTGCAGTTGCAGGGGGAGGATTCCATCATCCCACGGGAGATTTCTTCAGAGCTCCTAGTGCAGAGAGGAGGCAGACTACCCCCACAGCATGCACCACCAGGAAAACAGTCGAGAAGGCAGCAGGATCAGCGATACAAGGTTGCAGTAGTCGTCTTTGCTACTTTGTTGCGGTTTTGCAGGCGTCCTGAGCAGTCAGCGGTCGATCCTTTGGCAGAGGTGAAGAGAGAGATGCAGAGGAACTCTGATGAGCTCTTGCATTCGTTATCTGAAGAATTCCCCAAAGCAGAGACCCTAAATTGCCAGAAAAGGAGGTTTGGCTACCTAGGAAGGAGGATAGGCTAGCAACACAGGTAAGAGCCTATCAGGAGGAGTCTCTGACATCACCTGCTGGCACTGGCCACTCAGAGCAGTCCAGTGTGCCAGCAGCACCTCTGTTTCCAAGATGGCAGAGGTCTGGAGCACACTGGAGGAGCTCTGGGCGCCTCCCCTGGGAGGTGCAGGTCAGGGGAGTGGTCACTCCCCTTTCCTTTGTCCAGTTTCACGCCAGAGCAGGGCTGGGGGATCCCTGAACTGGTGTAGACTGGCTTATGCAGAGATGGGCACCATCTGCGCCCATCAAAGCATTTCCAGAGGCTGGGGGAGGCTACTCCTCCCCAGCCCTGACACCTTTTTCGAAAGGGAGAGGGTGTTACACCCTCTCTCTGAGGAAGTCCTTTGTTCTGCCTTCCTGGGCCAGGCCTGGCTGGACCCCAGGAGGTCAGAAACCTGTCTGAGGGGGTTGGCAGCAGCAGCAGCTGCAGTGAAACCCCGGGAAAGGTAGTTTGGCAGTACCCGGGTCTGTGCTAGAGACTCGGGGGATCATGGAATTGTCTCCCCAATGCCAGAATGTTACATGGCCATGTTCGGAGTTACCATGGTGACGCTGTACATAGGTGACCTATGTACAGTGCACGCGTGTAATGGTGTCCCCGCACTCACAAAGTCCGGGAAATTTGCCCTGAACGATGTGGGGGCACCTTGGCTAGTGCCAGGGTCCCCACACACTAAGTAACTTAGCACCCAACCTTTACCAGGTAAAGGTTAGTCATATAGGTGACTTATAAGTTACTTAAGTGCAGTGGTAAATGGCTGTAAAATAACGTGGACGTTATTTCACTCAGGCTGCAGTGGCAGGCCTGTTTAAGAATTGTCAGAGCTCCCTATGGGTGGCAAAAGAAATGCTGTAGCCCATAGGGATCTCCTGGAACCCCAATACCCTGGGTACCTCAATACCATATACTAGGGAATTATAAGGGTGTTCCTGTATGCTCAATGTGAATTGGAGAAATTGGTCACTAGCCTGTTAGTGACAATTTGTAAAGAGAGAGCATAACCACTGAGGTTCTGGCTAGCAGAGCCTCAGTGAGACAGTTAGGCATCACACAGGGAACACATACATATAGGTCACAAACTTATGAGCACTGGGGCCCTGGCTAGCAGGGTCCCAGTGACACGTAACAAACATACTGAAAACATAGGGGCATATTTATACTCTGTTTGCGCCGAATGTGCGTCAAAATTTTTGACGCACATTCGGCGCAAACACTGCCCCATATTTATACTTTGACGTCTGACCCCGCGGGCGTCAAAGTTCCACCATGTGCGTCATTTTTTAGAAGGGGGAACCAGCCTTGCGTTAATTATATGCAAGGTAGGCGTTCCCTTCCAAAAAATGACTTTAAGGCCTGTGCCCCATATTTATACTGTGACGTCATTTTGACGCACAGGAGGGGGCAGGCCTTAAAAAACAGCACCCAGCCTGATGGGCGCCGTTTTTAACGCCTGGATCAGGGCAGGCGTTAAGGGACCTCTGGGCTCAGAAGGAGCCCAGAGGTGCCCTCCCATGCCCCCAGGGACACCCCCTGCCACCCTTGCCCACCCCAGGACACCAAAGGATGGAGGGACCCATCCCAGGGAAGTTAAGGTAAGTTCAGGTAAGTATATTTTTTCGATTTTTTTTTGTGGCATAGGGGGGCCTGATTTGTGCCCCCCTACATGCCACTATGCCCAATGACCATACCCAGGGGACATAAGTCCCCTGGGCATGGCCATTGGGCAAGGGGGCATGACTCCTGTCTTTGCTAAGACAGGAGTCATTTCAATGGGGGTTGGGCGTAAAAAAAAATGGCGCAAATCGGGTTGAGGCCATAATTTTGCCTCAGACCTGACTTGCCCCATTTTTTGACGCCCAAGCTTCATTTTCCCCTACGCCAGCGCTGCCTGGTGTGAGTCATTTCTTTTTACGCACACCAGTCTGCAGCGCCGGCTAACGTCATCCAATAAATAAGGCACCCGCATGGCGCTTTGGAATGGCGTTAAAATTTTTGACGCACAACTGCGTTGGCGCAGTTGTGCGTCAAAAAGTATAAATATGAGCCATAGGGTTTTCACTATGATCACTGGGCCCTGGCTAGCAGGATCCCATTGAGACAGTGAAAACACCCTGACATATACTCACAAACAGGCTAAAAGTGGGGGTAACAAGGCTAGAAAGAGGCCACTTTCTCACACAACCCCCCCCCCCAAACGAAGGACAATAAGGCTAACCTTGGCCAGTTGAGACTTTGTTGTCTAAGTGGTGATAAGTAGAGAGTAGCTCTGCAATAGACTGGTTACTCCCTTTATCATCCACTATATGGTTACTTCCTTGTGGGGATGTAAACCACCCTGTTTGAAGTTTTTTAGCTAAGCAACAATGTGAAGATGTATTTTCAGAGTTTCTGTCAGTAAGTTTTAGTTTAGAGCAGTGGGAATTGTCCACTGGACCTATTTCTAGTGATGAGAGTGCCAGACAGGGATGCTGTCTCAGTAAAGCCATAGCTGGGCAAAAACTTTGTCCATATGGCTGGAAGAGAGAACAGGGATGCTGTTTCTCTTGATTTGGAGCAGGGCAGGGATGCTGTCCTATGAGCTCCACACTAGGGCAGGGTTGCTGTCCTAAGTGTTGTGAGGCAGTGCAGGGTCTCTACACTAAGGTTTCTCTGGGGGGGTTGGAGGGATGCTCCATGTTAACTAAAATGGTGCTCTTTTTCTCACCAATATGAGTTATCCCACAGAGAGGTACTTCCACCTCAGGGAGTACAGCTATGCCAGCTGATGGTTCCTTTGGAACAGGTGCCACCCCAGGAGAGGTTTCTCCCACCACAGGAATGGTATCCTGAATGGCAGGGTGGTTAGGGGATACTGTGATACCCTTTTTACCTGTTGTTGGAGAGGGATCCTGAGTTTTCAGGCCTTCTCCTTTGCTTTTGAATTTCAGTAGAAATGAGAGGGAACAATTCCTCAGGGATACCCAGCATGGCTGCATGGGTATAAAACTCTACATCAGCCCAACCTGAGGCCTCTAGGTCATTACCTAAGAGACAGTCTACAGGTAAGCTAGGTGATACTACCACCTGCTTAGGGCCAGTAACTCCACCCCAACTAAGCTGAACTATAGCTAAGGGAAGAAACTTAGTGGAGTTATGGACATCAATAATCTTGTACTGTTGTCCAATGATGTGTTGTTCAGGGGCCACCAGGTTTTCAGTCACCAAAGTGATACTGGCACCTGTGTCCCTGTAGGCCTGGGCCTCAACACCATTTATTGAAACTGTCTGCCTGTACTTATCCATTGTAAGAGGACAAGCAGCCAGTGTGGCAAGGCCAATGCCACTAGGTGTGACAGAAACTGTCTTGGGACTGACTACCCCAGTTTCTATGATGGACCCATAAGTGAACCCAACTACACCCTTAGCTTGACTGTTGCCAGCAGTCCCACCACTAGTACCACTACTGCTAGGGGCACTAGAGCTTCATGTATTAGTGGTGGTAGGCTCAGGGGGTTTACCTGGACAGGACTTATCCCAAGGCCTATGGCCTCTATTTTTACAAACAAAGCACCAAGGCTTTTTAATGTGTGTAGGTTGTGAAGAAGAAGATTAAGAATTTGTTTTATCCCCACCCCCTGAAGAGTGTTTAGGATTTTAAGAAGGACCTTTGGGTTTACCCTTATCCCCATGCTTATCCTGAGATTTCTCACCATCTTTCTTCTTGCCATCCTTGTCACCCCCTGTATGAACTTTTCTGTTCACTCTTGTTCTGACCCATTTGTCTGCCTTCTTTCCCAATTTGGGGAGAGGTCAGATCTGAGTCCACTAGATATTGGTGTAACAAATCAGACACAGTTATTCAGAATATGCTCTCTCAGGATCAGATTATATAGGCTTTCATAGTCAGAAACTTTACTGCCATGTAACCACCCCTCCAAGGCCTTCACTGAATAGTCAACAAAGTCTACCCAGTCTTGTGAGGACTCTTTTCTGGTTTCTCTGAACTTAATCCTGTATTGTTCAGTGGTTAAGCCAAATCTATCCAAGAGTGCATTCTTCAAAACTGTAAAATTATTGGCATCACTTTCCTTCACAGTAAGGAGCACATCCCTACCCTTTCCACTGAAAGATAGCCATAGGATAGCAGCCCACTGCCTTTGAGGGACCCCCTGTACAACACAGGCCCTCTCAAGTGCAGAAAACCACTTGTTAATGTCATCCCCCTCCTTGTAAGGGGGAACTATCTTATGCAGATTCCTAGAATCATGCTCTTTCATAGGATTACTATCTGGAGTACTGCTGCTGCCACCATGGGGTCCAAACCCCAACCTCTGTCTTTCTTTTTCTAAGTCTAAAGATTCCCTGTCTAGAGCCAGCTGTTGCTGTTTAAGCTTCAGCCTGGACTCTTCCACTCTCAATCTATTGAGCTCCCTTTCTAACATTCTGTCATCAGGGTGGGTGGGTTGGGCATGCTTTGACACAGAAGAATGATGTGAATGAACAGAGGGTGAAATGTCCCTTACAGTTGGCACTCTAACAACCTGGCCTGCAGGAAGACCATCCCTACTGTGATGAGATCTCACATTAGTACCAGTTATGCTAGGTGGTCTGCTAAGGGGCAGATTGGGAAGGTTACCATCTAACAATCTTACTGGGATTACCCCAGAGTCAGAATGTGAGCCATCTCCTAACTTCTCAACAGATGTGCCAGCTAAGGCCTTATCATTTTCAATGAGCATGTTATTTAACAGTTCTCTAGAGGGAGTCTTCCCTACCCCTAAACCTCTATTAATGCAGAGACTCCTCAAACCTTTCCAGCTAAGGAGGTCATAAGCTGTGCTGGCCAGATCAAGAGTTGGACCTGTGCCAGACATGATAGAAAAGAGTTTAGGGACAGAAAAAAGAAAGAAAAAGTTTCAGGACTTTTTAAGGAAACAGAAAAAAAAGTTTTTCAACTTTTTAGAAACATTTTGAAAGTTTAGAGGTACTTTTCAGCACTTAGCAAATAGAGTAAGAGAAGAAAAGCAAAACGTTTTGGTTAGGTTTACATACACTGAACTTGTTTTGTATATTATTCTCTTATGAAAAGAACAAAAATGACAAAGTGGTAAGTAGTTGCAAGTACTTATCCCACCGCTGCACAACCAATGTAGGAGGCTGGCCTGGCTTGTAGTGGGTACCAAGGGATACTTACACTCTGTACCAGGTCCAGTTATCCCTTATTAGTGTAGAAGAGGTGTTTCTAGCAGCTTAGGCTGATAGAAGGTAGCTATAGCAGAGCAGCTTAGGCTGAACTAGGAGACGTGCAAAGCTCCTACTATACCACTGGTGTCATATGCACAATATCATAAGAAAACACAATACACAGATATACTAAAAATAAAGGTACTTTATTTTTATGACAATATGTCAAAAGTATCTCAGTGAGTACCCTCACTATGAGGATATGAAATATACACAAGATATATGTACACAATACCAAAAATATTCAGTAATAGCAAAAGGAAGTAATGCAAGCAATGTAGAATTACAGTAGATTGCAATAGGAGCACATAGATATAGGGGCAACACAAACCATATACTCCAAAAGTGGAATGCGAACCACGAATGGACCCCAAACCTATGGGAGCTTGTAGAGGGTCGCTGGGGCCGTAAGAAAACAGTGAGGGTTAGAAAAATAGCCCACCCCAAGACCCAGAAAAGTAGGTGTAAAGTGCACCTATATTCCCCAGAGAGCACAGAAGTCGTGATAGGGGAATTCTGCAAGGAAGACCAACACCAGCAATGCAACCAAAGTGGATTTCCAGACGAGAGTACCTGTGGAACAAGGGGACCAAGTCCAAGAGTCACAACAAAGTCGAGATTGGGCAGATGCCCAGGAAATGCCAGCTGAGGGTGCAAAGAAGCTGCCACCGGATTGTAGAAGCTGTGGATTCTGCAAAAACGAAGAGGATTAGGAGCTTCCCCTTTGGAGGATGAATGTCTCACGTCGTGAAGAAGCTTGCAGAGGTGTTCCCACGCAGAAAGGCCGCAAACAAGCCTTGCTAGCTGCAAGGGTCACGGTTAGGGTTTTTGGATACTGTTTTGGCCCAGGAGGGACCAGGATGTCGCCACTTGCGTGAGGAGACAGACGGGGCGGGGCGCCCAGCAAGACAGGGAGCCCTCACAGAAGCAGACAGCACCCGCAGAAGTGCCGGAACAGGCACTACAAAGAGGAGTGAACCGGAGCTCACCCGAAGTCACAAAAGGAGATTCCACGACGCCGGAGGACAACTCAGGAGGTTGTGCACTGCAGGTTAGAGTGTCGGGGACCCAGGCTTGGCTGTGCACAAAGGAAATCCTGGAAGAGTGCACAGGAGCCGAAGCAGCTGCAAATCACACGGTACCTAGCAATGCAGTCTAGCGTGGGGAGGCAAGGACTTACCTCCACCAAACTTGGACTGAAGAGTCACTGGACTGTGAGAGTCACTTGGACAGAGTTGCTGAGTTCCAGGGACCATGCTCGTCGTGCTGAGAGGGGACCCAGAGGACCGGTGATGCAGTTCTTTTGGTGCCTGCGGTTGCAGGGGGAGGATTCCGTCGTCCCACAGGAGATTTCTTCAGAGCTCCTAGTGCAGAGAGGAGGCAGACTACCCCCACAGCATGCACCACCAGGAAAACAGTCAAGAAGGCGGCAGGATCAGCGATACAAGATTGCAGTAGTCGTCTTTGCTACTTTGTTGCGGTTTTGCAGGCGTCCTGAGCAGTCAGCGGTCGATCCTTTGGCAGAAGGTGAAGAGAGAGATGCAGAGGAACTCTGATGAGCTCTTGCATTCGTTATCTGAAGAATTCCCCAAAGCAGAGACCCTAAATAGCCAGAAAAGGAGGTTTGGCTACCTAGGAAGGAGGATAGGCTAGCAACACAGGTAAGAGCCTATCAGGAGGAGTCTCGGACGTCACCTGCTGGCACTGGCCACTCAGAGCAGTCCAGTGTGCCAGCAGCACCTCTGTTTCCAAGATGGCAGAGGTCTGGAGCACACTGGAGGAGCTCTGGGCACCTCCCCTGGGAGGTGCAGGTCAGGGGAGTGGTCACTCCCCTTTCCTTTGTCCAGTTTCGCGCCAGAGCAGGGTTGGGGGATACCTGAACCGGTGTAGACTGGCTTATGCAGAGATGGGCATTGTGACCTATGTACAGTGCACCCGTGTAATGGTGTCCCCGCACTCACAAAGTTCAGGGAATTTGCCCTGAACGATGTGGGGGCACCTTGGCTAGTGCCAGGGTGCCCACACACTAAGTAACTTAGCACCCAACCTTTACCAGGTAAAGGTTAGACATATAAGTGACTTATAAGTTACTTAAGTGCAGTGGTAAATGGCTGTGAAATAACGGGGACGTTATTTCACTCAGGCTGCAGTGGCAGGCCTATGTAAGAATTGTCAGAGCTCCCTATGGGTGGCAATTGAAATGCTGCAGCCCATAGGGATCTCCTGGAACCCCAATACCCTGGGTACCTCAGTACCATATACTAGGGAATTATAAGGGTGTTCCAGTATGCCAATGTGAATTGGAGAAATTGGTCACTAGCCTGTTAGTGACAATTTGTAAAGAGAGAGCATAACCACTGAGGTTCTGGTTAGCAGAGCCTCAGTGAGACAGTTAGGCATCACACAGGGAACACATACATATAGGTCACAAACTTATGAGCACTGGGGCCCTGGCTAGCAGGGTCCCAGTGACACATAACAAACATACTGAAAACATAGGGTTTTCACTATGAGCACTGGGCCCTGGCTAGCAGGATCCCAGTGAGACAGTGAAAACACCCTGACATATACTCACAAACAGGCTAAAAGTGGGGGTAACAAGGCTAGAAAGAGGCTACTTTCTCACACCTGGACTGCTGGGTGGGAGGGTGTGTGGGAGGGAACAATGCTACTAAAAACACTACTGTAAGAAATCTTTAATGGACATGAAAATGAATAGACCAGATATCTAGTGAATCACACTAAATCTGGTCACTTTAAGATCAAAATGTCTCTCTTACCTGACCTTGAAATGCACACTCAAAACACAATCATGGTACTATAAAAAAGAGTCAATTTAGAAACATTGCAACCTCTCAAACAGTTTAAAACCATCAAGCTATTCTATGAAACATCACGTTTACAAAGCTACTTGAAAGAAGCAACAAGTCCGGCATACTGGGGAAATCTTGTGCTTGAATGATTCTTGATTCTACAGATTTATGAGTTTCCGACAAGACCTAACCGTCAGAAGATCTGAGAATTTTAGCAACTCCTGAGAAACTTGAATTTTTAACTTTAACCCCAAGTCTGAACTTATTCCTATTTTATGTGATTAATGTTTACAGCTTTGACTTACTCACCGGTGTGTTTCTAACAATATTTTATCTTTTTATTTCTTTCAGCCAAATGAAGGCTTTTGACTGACTGAGTTTCTATCACATTACAGCAAAGGGAGTAATACCCAGTCATGGCAGGAGGTGGGCAAAGTGGAGGGGCGGGAGGTTGAATAAAAAAAAAAAAATAATAATAATTAAAAAATGTACCTCGATCCCCGCCCCATCACCACACCACCGCTCTTACCACTGCTCATCAGGACTCTACTGCAGGCACGCTCAGGCTCCCAGCATGCCCTGCGGCTAATCCTAACGCTGCATGCTGCTGGCAGCATGAGAGCAGCATCAGGATTGGCCTGGGCACCCTGGCTTTGCGCTTCCGGGCAGAATGGGAGCTTGTGCCTTCTGTCTCCTGGCAACACAGCTCTTGTTGGAGACAGCTCAGTGTGCATGTGTGTTTGGCTGTCCTGAGACAGCCGACCAAACACACATGGGCACTGAGGGGAGTGCACACCACTCCCCCTTCCTGCCTGTAATCCATATGGCCACGACCCTATAAAAGTAAAATGATAATCAACATGGTTTATTATCGTTTTACTTTTAAAGTTTGGCAGCTGCTGCCGTTACGGGGGGGGGCAATGCTGCTCTGCCATAGCAGAGGAGCCACCGCTGGTAATACCACCCCAAAATGCATCTTCTGCAACTGTCAAAACAATAATTTACTTTGTTGTTGTCCAGATTGCGGAGCCACACGCCTTTCATTGCCGAAACCCATGTTTCTACACAAAAGTGTACCTACTTGCAAGGAAGTATTAGTATTTTGTTTTTGTCAATTATGTAACTTTTTATCTGGAGTTTTACATAGATAAAATGATATTGTAATAAATGTAATGTTTTGAATTAATTATATACAATAAATGTATTATTCATTCAACTAATGGATTCCTTACTCCTAGTGGCACCCATAGACTAGAATTGCTCTCAAAGGATGACGTGGGTTGCTTTCAGTTTTCCTGCTTATAGACACAAAAGCAGAAGGACTCATGATCCCAAGAAGGCCTAGCTGACCATTGTGGACTGGACCCCTCAGGACACCTGGCTGGAGAGAGTCCTCATACCTAGAAGTCTGATTTGGGGAATTGGGGGCTGCAGGATTGAACTGGGCCTTTCCCAGAACTTTAAAAACTTGGGACTTCTTCTTTTTTTTCAACCAGGAGAAAATACTGAAATATGCCTAGCAATGTGGCACCCAAGGAGGGCCAAAAACTATGTCTGCCCAGCCCTGTGCCTTCTGCTGTGCTGAGAACTGGTTCAGTAGGACCTCACGGCGAATGTTTTGGGTTTTATGGTGCCTAGCCCGGCTATGGCTTCCATCCTTGCCCCGCTAGAGAATTTTGATTTCCAAAAAGCATCTAAGGTTCTTATTTAGAGTTTGGTGGATGAGATACACTACCACAAATGTGGTAGATGTCCTGTACTCTGTATTATAGGTGCATTGTAGCCTTCGGCACTCGTTATATGATCGATGTTTTGATGGTGTATTCCACTTGCCAAATTCTAAATAAGGCCTGATATCCAGACCAGGGCGAGGTGGAAAATCTATCCAATCAGCAGCTGGCCTAACTGTCTACAGAGAAAAGATTTGTCCCACTCAGAGCTTTTGGTGCCAAAACCAAATGCTTTAGCCGGAGCTTGATGGAGCATATACTACTCCAGCTCTATCTCAAGATTAAACTCTCAATTATGAGTCAGTTGGACCATCAGTTTTCTGACAATTTCTCCATCATCAGCAAACTTGCTGTGATGGCCCAACAACGCAAGGATCATTGGGGTAAAGGCATCACACCACGCACGGTATGTGTTTGATCTCTTTTTTTCAGCGGTCACTGCCAGGTAAACCCTGATGGTCATGAAAAGAAAAAAAAATAATTATGCCCACTATTTCTGGGACAAAACCCCCTGGGAGTGGGGATCATTAGTTTTAGGCTTTTAATAAATAAACTCCTGCTTTGGGTGCTTCTTTGTGAAAAACAAAAAAGCCTGTTGTGCATCTGCCTAAAAGATGACTGCCAGACAACAAACTTTCAGTGCTCCTCTAGTCGTTTCTGATTTTGTATCACCTGCTAGTACTGAGGTTTGGCATGATCTTGAACCTGGAGACTGGGTTCTTTTGAAAAAGCATGGAAGAATTGTGTTGTTTTGAGCTAAGTTGGAGTAGACCACATCAGGTGATACTGGTGACAAACACACCTGTGACATTTAGAGGTTTGCCATATTCGATCCACACATCACACACAAAAAGAGTGTGCACTACAGATGAAGAAACAGTGACACCAACCATTGACTCACAAAGTCCAGCTCATGTTTGCTGCATTGACCGGGGAGGGGAGAGAACAAAGGGTTCAAGAACTACAAGAAGAAAATAGAACTCCGAAAACTCAAAAAGAAATCAAAGTGCACCACTTGCACATAGTGTTCAACAAGAAACAGATGAAACGCAAGCAGATCAAGCAAATTAAACTGAAGTTGGAAGCTTGATTCAAGACCATTTGCCTAAGAGTTTGAGAGAAAAAAGCAGTTTGCTGGAATAGATTGAAGAAAGGTGGTGAAAACTCAGCTTAAACAGTAGAGGAGAGTCTTGACAATTAGAATAAAGAAAATATTGATGAATTTTCATTTGAGTAGTCAACTATAGATGATACTGCATCACAAAGACCAACAAGAGTAGAAGTCCCAAACAAGAAATACATAGCTCCTGAATAGGCATATCTGACAAAAATCGTACAAGAGTAAGGGACATTGATTTGAAAGATTTT